>NC_067291.1:17989279-18308654 GCF_020740795.1 Apus apus | reverse complement strand
GTTGCATAGGGCATGTAAGTCCATCCTTTCCACCCCCAGCTGAGGCTCAGGATACTGCTGCTACCCTGTTTAGTCTGTGCCATTTCCAAATTCAATCAGATATGCTCCAACTTTTGTGTGCATGTATATGCATTTTCACAAAAGCTATTGTAACCCAAACCCAACAATTTACTTACAACACAAGGATGCCCTTGACATATGGTTTTAAATATCTTTCCATGCCTTCCCTCCTCCCAAAATTTAATTGCTCTTGACCACTAAAGTGAACCAAAAAAGTACTAAGTCATGTAACAGAAGTGTCTCAACAGGAATAGGAAAAAAAAGCCTCACAGCTGGGCAACAAAGCAACAAAAACAACTAACCTTCCAAAAGTAAACCCGGTAGCAAAGCTTCATTACAAAAATAATAATTCCCGTTAAGATTACGAGCTTCTAGTGACCTAATAGTACCGGTCTTCCCTTGATTAGGGAAACAATTCTAACAAGACCAAAACATTGTCTCCCGGTACTCGGTCAATGTTTTGCTGCCATCTCCTGGAAAACCTCCGAAACTTCACATTTACTTCACATTTTACTATGTTAGTAAAAGGAATGCTATAAAGCTGATGTTGCCTTAAGAACTCGGGTTGTTGTGGGGTTTTCTATTTGTTTTTTAAAAGCCTTCATATTGGTAAAATGCTGGAAAGCAACTGTGTCCCCCTGGAATACGAGCAAGCTGGAAATGAGTCAGGCATGATTCTCAGCTTACCTTTCAGAATCTGCAGAGGGGTAAAAAAAAAAAAGTACCTGGTACAAGCTCATTTAAATTAGGAAGGGATGAAAACTTGAGCTACTTCTCAAGGATACCAAATTACTGCTGCCAAACTCACTTGAGACAGAAATCTTGCAGCACCAAATGACATTCAGATTGTTGCAATTCCTGCTGAAGCTGGGCACCTAAGCTAGTCATTTAAACGCTATTAACGAAACTCTTTTCTAATGCTGTAGTCTAGAGGATATTCCTCAACAAGAGTCTAATATTTTAGAGTTTCAATTCATAGAATCATAGAATGGTTAAGGTTTGGAGTGACCTTAAGGCTCATCAGGTTCCAGCCTCCCTGCCGTGACAGGGACACCTCACACCAGGCCACTGCACGAGCCTCATCCAGCCTGGCCTTCAACAAACACCTCCAGGGAGGGGGCATCCATGACCTCCCTGGGAACCTATTCCAGCATCTCACTGCCCTTATGGTGAAGAATTTCTTCCTGATGTCTAACATAAATCCACCCTCCTTCAGTTTAAAGCCATTACCCCTGGTCCTGTCACTGCCCTCTCTGGTGAACAGGCCGCTGTAGCGTCTCCCCAGAGCCTTCTCCAGGCTGAACACCCCAACTCCCTCAGCCTGCCTTCATAGCAGAGCTGCTCCAGCCCTCTGATCACCTTTGTGGCCCTTCTCTGGACCCTCTCCAACAGGTCCATGTCTCTCCTGTGCTGAGGGCACCAGAACTGTACACAGCTCTCCCGGCGGGGTCTCAGCAGAGCAGAGCAGAGGGGCAGGATCCCTCCCTGGCCCTGCTTCCTTTGATGCAGCCCAGGACACAATTGTCCCTCTGGGCTCCAGCTCTGATGGCTCATGTAGAGCTTCTCATCTACTTTTCCAACACCTTCATTAGGTCACTCTATCACAGTCTGATTTGAGAAGCCCAGAAAACAACGACTGTGTCTTCATAAAGAACTTTTTATTTCAAGTTTACTTCCCCCAACGAGGACTTACTTCTGATCACAAGGTTTAGAACCATGGCTACACAATAGCTTCTGTTTTAGTACCAAAGACCTCCAAGAAAGCATACTCAAGACTTTAGCTCATTTTAATGTTAACAGTGGTGGTTGGGGATTAATAAAATACAGTTCCTGTCCAGCATTGGATTGCACGTCTCAATAAGTCACTTTGAAAATTTAAAAAAAAATACACTCAAGGGGAAAAAAGGCTTGTCATGCAAAAATACAAGACTACTGAAAACTACACTCCCTATTTTTGTACTGCTTTCCTGTTGAGCTTTGTGGAGCTAGATTGTTTCTAAGGATGAAAAGCATTGGCTTCATAGAATCTGCACTTTATAAAATGAGACAAATACACCAAGAAAGTCACATTCACTATTTTTCATGAAAACTAAGTTCTGACACAGTTCTTATCAACATTCTGCTTTTCATCATTTGTAAAGAATATTTATTATCTGACCTATTACTTCTGTATATAGCTCCTATTTCTGCTGGTGTCATCCTTTAGTCTGGACTGGTTTCTAATGCATTTTTCCCATTTGTCTCCTTGCTCAGTGGATAGCAAAAAGCTTCCTCCTGTTCCACCACCTCCACTGAACTCATCCAATCTGCAGGCAAAACATTGTTGCCTGGCTCTTTTCTTCACTAGTGAGCGATGATGAAAGAGAATTAAAAAAGCAAAAGCATGAGACAGCGAGGTCATGACTCCCATAAGAAGCTATCTTTTATTTCCAGGTCAGTGACCAGATTCCTTCTCAGCCTTTATCAGCTAAACTCCATCTCCATCCTGCTACCATCCAATACTACACCAGTAGTCTTCCAGCACCTCAGACGTGATGCACAGCACTCTACTCTCAGCAACAGCCCAGCACGGTTTTCTCATTCCTGTACCATAAAAATGCCTCCAATTCTGTTGAGATTCATCATCCCTCTAGGCAACCACAACCATCACTAGTTGCCCCTTTCTTCCCACTAACACCTCTGCTCCCTCTTTCCTACAGAACTCAATCCATGTCCTCTCACCATCTTCTTTATTGCTAATATACAGTCAGTTTGATATTCCGTCTACCATACGATTCACACCAGAAAATGACATTTTTCTTCACCCCAAAATAATTTTGCTCCACAAGGATTAAGCACAATAATCCACTGCTTGAGAGGGAGAAAGGTGGAGACTATGAAGAAAGGTAGAAACAAACCTCTCACTAATGAGGCAGCGTGATTAACTCAGCTTTTAAGAGTCAGCTCATTCACTGCTTAATAGCTCATTTGTGATATTATTATGTTTAAAATACTCATTATCTTTTATGCCTCTGTTTTGAGGGAAAACAAGGCAAGGCACAGAACAGTGCCAATTTTCTGAAGTGAGGCTCAGCTACAGGAAAGCTGCCGTGGATGACTAACCCTCACACTGTTTGTTACTCAACTTTCTAGTCCTGGTGTTTAAATGTTATCCTGCTTCCAGAACAAGGATGTTTCATTACAGACAGTTTTCATGAGGCATCAGATTCAGCTGGTACTTTGTATAGGGAAAAGTAACAACAAAAATAAAACCAAAACACCCTATCAGCAGCTATTTAACATCAAAACCTATACAATGAAAACACACAGGAATACATAAGGGTGTGGGTTTTTTTCAGATCATCTTCAAGCTCAGAGTTACAAACAAGATATTTCAAGACTTAGAACCTAAAAATTTGAATTATCAAACCGAAGTCTTGAAGGTTATCTTCCTATATTATATTTGAAAAGTAACATTTACAGTTATTTATTAATGTAATTTAGTAGCTTTCCCCCCTCTTCCAATATGGACATTTGCCAGAATTATATGGTTAGAATCTGTAGTAGGTGTACCAATGGGGCCCAGTTGTTCAGGCTTTATTTCACTACTGCTCTTAAGAAACAGGCCCCTAACTGTGCAAATACCACAGCCTACTAATGCCATTCAGTTTTAAGGGTGACCCATACAGCCAACAAATACCACAATACAATAAGGGGCCCACATAGCCTCATAGGTAAAGCATCATAAAGATAATTTCAGTCTCCTTAGGACTGAAAACATCTTAGTTCATAATTAATTTCATAAGAGCATTGCTAGAACAGAAGATGCTGTTCTTTAAGAGCATTAATCAGAATGTGGAGAACACCTACTGATCTTTATTTTTGCTCTCTAGCATAACATCAAAAGATTAAAACTATCCATTTCTAAAAATTGGAATGACCTTGAGAGAAGATACAGCAAAAAGAAATTCTGACTTTACCACCTGAGGGGTAATAATCACCACCCAAGCAAGTATATAATCTGAACCAACAAAACTCAATTGGCTCTTGAAATAAAGCTTCATTATGGCTGGCTGCAGCAGAGGTGTAAACTCAACTGGACAAGGTGACAATAAAGTCCCTGCACATAATAGTACTGTTTTAATAAAGTTTAGCAGACTGTGTTAAAGCCCATACAGAAATCTAGCCTTTAATGCAACTTGTTAACTTGCTTGAGAGTATTGAAACAAACTTCCCTAGGGTTTCAATTCAAGGACCTGCCCTCCTCTAATAATACCCCTAACAAAGGAAAAAAGCCTATAGAGTGCTGTGAGTGCATTTAATTTTATAATGAGCCCTTCTGCCCTATTTTTATAAGGCTTATTCATTCTTTTAACAATTCCTAGGCAATTCTAGGAAAAACAAAAAAAAAGAGTAAGGTATGAAGATATAAAGCTAATCTATTACTGCATTCACAGAATATAGATCAGAAGGAAACAGAGATGAAGCATCACCCCAAAGAAAAAATAAATAAATCAGAAGTAGTCTGATGACTAAGCAGTGCTGGAAATTGGGATAGTGAGATGGGTATCAAGATTCCTCTCTCTAGGCAACTCACCAGTGCTGGCAATTGGGATAGAAAGCTGTGAGATGCGTATCAAGATTCTTCTCTCTAGGAAACTCACCTCCATGTTCAAGAAAAACACGGACACATCTCTCTTTCCCTCTTGCTGCAGAGAAATGAAGCAAGGTCCAGCCATTGGCATCTCGACCATTTGGAGAGTATCCTTGCTCCAGCATCTTGCGCACGGTGTGAACATCGCCAGCAGCAACTGCAGCCTGGATCTGCAACTCTTCCTGTAGCTCAGGGTTCCTCCGACAGTGATGGTGTAACATCCTAGCTGAATCTGGCTCTTACAGGAGCGTCATGAGGTTACACTGGTCACCTTGAATCAATATCATGCATGAATAAATTAGGATTGGGACCAGGAAAGAGATAGCTAGGGAAAAAGTCAGTACTAATTAAAAGCAATGTGAAGATTTACTGTCTATGTGCAGAGTGAAGTCATCTGACACACAGGATGAAAACACCAGTCTCACCGTTGCTAGCAAAATCATAGTACATGGTTCACATCACTGAGCTGCAAAGGAAAGGGACACTTACACATTATAAATAGAAATGAGAGCTTCAACCAACAGTCCACAATTAAAGCACCTGAGCAATAAGCAAAATGAAAAATCTCCAGAACCCAATCTTCATTTTAAAATCGCAACACGGTTAATATCAGTAACTCCAGAGACACTGGTTAAAACACCATCTACATTGTTGCATGAAGCAGCACTGCCTTACTAGAGCAACTGAACCATGATCCCTTTTTGTTTTTTCTAGAAATGTATCACCTTAAAGCCTCAGTGAAAATGTTTTCATCTTACTAATATAATTTTTTCCTGTGACCTACTGCATGTGAATGTTAGTAACACTGAGGCTGAAACTGAAAACTCTTTTGTCTTATTCTCTCTTCCCTTTTTTTTGGGAAAGGAAGCACTATACTTGGTGCTCTGTTTGAAAAGTAGTCATTTGCAGTTCTACTTGCTATTCAGCTGGGGACAAGAAAAAAATACAGGTAATTAGGGATTCTTCTTCTGCTGGACATGAAGTCTTAAGTGTTTACATACACTGTGATCCATATCCCATGAACAGGTAGTCGTAAAACAGAAAGGAATCTCAGTATAAAGAGACTACAAGCTGGTTATTAGAGCAATAGGACTATCAGAAAATAGTCAAGAACTGTTGCAATGGGTATTAACACAAAACCAGAAGATAAAAAGAGAGAAACAGGAGTGCATTTAGACTCCTATCAAGTTAATAAAGATTAAAGTATAGGGAAAAGTTCTAAAGATAAAAATTCATTTTAAGCAAAACTTTAAATTTATAGCAAACTTGTTTTATTAGGATGTCAACCCCCATCGTCACCTAAACCTTCTCTCAAGTAAATACCATATGGATTTCCAGACCCTCATGATTCATAGGTCATTCAAAAGACTCTGCAATCAACTCCCCACATCCCACTGGGCACTTGTTTACCTGTGATCCAGATATACACAGACAGAAGAAGAGTGAAAACATCAATCACTGCCATCTTTCCAGATAAAAGCAGAGGACCTACTCACTCTTCTATAACCTGGTTATGCCCATTGCAAGTAATTTATTTATCTGCTTCTTGGAGAGAGATAAACCAGGTAGCTACAACAACCCTACTTACATTGCAAATATGGAAATTACATACAGCAAATGCCTGTCTTGGATATTTATAAATGCTTCAAATTAGGTTGTGTTGCAACAACCACTATTTCAGCATCATGTTACGAAAGTAGACTTTTTAGCTCAGCAAGTTACACATGGCTTAGGTACTGGCTTTGTTTTGTTCTATCATATGAACTCCATTATCTGACACTGGAAGAGAAGGGGATTTACAAACCAGCAACTGCCAACTCAATAGTTCAGCTTTTGCAGCATGTTCCAAAATCAAACTTGGTTAACCTGATGACAATGGCAGTACTTTTATTGACTCTAACAAGCTTTTGCTAAGCTCTTTTTTGAACTCCTGTTGGCACTTCAGAACATCCTCACCTTTAAGACAGTGAGCTTGTCTTCATGCTGGATCACAGCACTAACAGTACTGTTAATGACATTCCAACTACAAGATCTTTCTTTGCATTCACAGGTGAAAACTGATAGTAGAACTTGACTGATAATATGAGCCAGGTGAGATCCTTCAACATCAAAAAATAAATCAAAGCATGGCTCTTTGGTCCTACTTTCTGAATGTGTACAAAAACAAGATATGAAAACTTCTCTCAATCTAAGAATACCTGACCTAAAATTGATGCAAACTTCCTACTGACGTGTTTGCAGTCCCTTCTTGTGGACTCCCCTATGTTGATGCAAACTTTCTATTGACTTGTGCAGTCCCTCCTAAAGGACTAGTACTTGTAAGATCTCATGTGATCCTGAAAATTAAGATCTGACTAGTTGTTCCAAATGGAACAGAAAGGATGACAAAAGAGATGAAGAGCAATGGGATTTCTTACTTAAGGGGACAGCAGTATCCCCCCTGCAAACATCTATGAACACAGCTGGTTAAGAAAAAGCAAAGCTCTTTCTATTACACTTCTGAGCTGGTGGGTATATTTGTAATGCAGCATTATCAAAAGTTGGCACTGGCCCCATATGTTGCCTGTGACCAGCACAACTTATTCAAATTAGCTAGTACTAAAGTACCTAAGTACTAAAACATACAAAGCAGAAAACAAAGTCAGGCATAAGCAGCTCCTTTTATCACTTGTGCAGTTTCTGTAAAAATCTACTCTTCTCTCTCACCCCTATGGCAAGCAATGAAATTCAAACTACCAGAATACTTCACTGTAACATTAAAGGTTTCAGGATAGTTCTAGGTACCCACCAGCTTTTAAAACATTTTTCACTTCTGCTCTATAGGTAATTTAAAATTCCTATTTGCAAATCCTCATTTAAACCATCAGTCTTTGGAGAAGGAAGGCAAGTCTACTGGAAGTCACTAGCCATTTGGCACTTAATATTTAATGTTTTGCAGCTGTACTCAATCTCATTTAGGACCCAGCATTGCTACATATTGGCTTTTTGCATGAAAGAAAAAAAAAAAAAAAAGAAGACATGAAGTAGAGGGGGGAAAAATGTGCTGATAGATTCTTGGGTGTAATGCCATGAAAATGGAGGACAGCAGCAACTACTGAACTGATTTGGCAAGTACAATGGGATAATTTCAATGTGTTCCTGAATTACCTTATAAGAGGCTGTCACTCTTTGATGGATGTCCCACTCTTCATTGTCTTCACTATTCATAATCTCATGTGACCATGTGAGTCAAAACCTGCCACGCCCTAAAAAAAATAAATTGGATTAGTGGCAAAGAGCAAAAGTGAGAGTTTGACTTACTTTTACTTTGTACCTGTGCTAGAATGCTACATTTTAATGCAGTTATGCCAGAAAAGGCCCTGAAGTGTGTTTTCTTTCATTATCAGACAGTCTTTCAGAGTTTGGGTGGGGAGTTTGTTTCCGCCAGATGAGGAAAAGGCTACAAAGAACATTTTATGGAAGACAAGAGATATGAGAGATGTGCTTTCTCTTTGGAGTAAACCTTGAAGAAATGGTCCAAACTCTTCCCTAAGGATTACGTGTATCTGCTCCTGCCATGGAACAAGAATAGATGCAAAGGTTACAGGAGACCTTTCTGCCTTACTGCTCAACATCTCCCTGTGGCAGTCAGATGCCAGGAAAAACCTTCAGGATTTATTTAGCTCCTCCCAACTCATTTCTATAGCTTTGTCTGGGGAGGGGGGGGTTGTTGGGGTTTTTTTGGTTTTGTTTTTTTAATCTCCATCCCACCTATGCTTTCCAACCTAAAGAATAAAACCTGACAACACAGAGCACTGACTTCTTTGTCCTTCAACTGGACTTGTAGCACCACCAGGTAGTTGTGTCTCCCTCCCATGACAGAACAGGCTAACATATTTAGCCTTTCACAAAGAGCTAAAGATACCCTCACAATACAAGCAATACCACCACCTCAAAAATCTTCACCCTTCATAACAACTATCCTTTCACTATCCAAGTTTACTGAATGTCAATTACAATCCCCATCCAGTTTCCTCCTTCAGACTAGCCCTCCTCAACGTCCTTCCTTGTCACCTGCAGTAAACAGGACCAGTCCCAATGTTTGACCATTTCTCCCAGCACTGTTGAGAGCTCATGCTCATCAACATCACTTCATTAATTCTTTGTACACCTGCCTGACCTTTCCTTCACTCTGGCTGCAAGCCTCTCATGCCAGGACCCCTTATGTGTGAGCACTGCAATAATATAATAAAGAATAAAAGCATTAAGTACTTCACCATGCAGCAGATCACACAAAACCAACTGTGACTTGTTTCTTGTGCAAATGAGTTGCACCAGAACAATTACATGAGCTGTGCAGCTTTTAGCTTAAGTTAAAATTTCTGTCATTTAACACAACATAAAATCTTGCTTTCCCAACGTTAGCTCAGAAGGAGGATGAAAAAAAAACAACTCTCTTCATCCCTCTTCTGCACATTTTCCAAGAGCTTTGCTTCCCAAGATAAAACACACAGGGTTTGCAGATATGCTCACAGCCCTGCACAAAACTGCAGTGCCATGACCTAATTTGATCACATTTCTAGCCTTGTTTTCTTTGCATAGATGATCAGTCGTTTGTTCACCTTTTCTTAAAAAAAATTTTTTTGCATGATTTTCACTTTAAAACCCACACATTTTTTATTAGCTGATGCAAATTAGAATTGCACTGACTTCACAGACTACCGACAAGGTAACAGATTGCTCCACTAAAAAAGTAACAAGCTTTTTCTCCCCCCAAAGGAAAATTAGCTGCATATGGCAAGAGTAAGATCTGCAACTTTAATAAAAAGAAATCATATTTAGTGAAAGTAAAGCTCACTTACTCAATGACTTAAAGTTTGCTGAAAATACTAATAATTGTAGTAGAAGTAGCACACTAAATTAAAAAAAAGACAAAACATCTTCATTATCAATTGATAAAGTCTCATGTCGTCAAAGAGATCTTAGGCTTTTCTACATCAATGTGTCACTTCATTAAAGTCATTGCAAACATCATGGGGAAAATTAATTCTGACATATGTAGATACTTAAAGAAAGTTCAAAGTTGATATGAGAAGCAATACATTATAAAAGAGTACTCTGCTCATTCAGATGAGCTAACAGATAGACCTGAGCCCTAAGATTACACATGCAAGAACTGAATAAGGACCATAATTTACTGCTGCCAGCCTAACTCTATGCAACAAGCAAAGTGCACCATTGCGCAAGATATTTAATATCTAGCATAGACCTCATTAGAGGAGATCCTAGTTGTCTGTGGCTGAAGTATTTCAAGACACTCAAGTCGAAGAAACAAGGACAACTAAAAAGAAAGCCCTGTGGAATAAGGATCATCACATTAGCATTCACTGTTCTCACAGCCCACTTCTCCCACCCATTTCAAAACTCAAACGAGCTAAATGTGTTCTCACTCAAATGGCATTTTAAAAATGGTCACTATGTGTTTGACAAAGAAATGAAATGTGACTGTCATCTTCATATGTCACTCAATTTCCTATTTTCAGGAGCTCTTCAGACAAGAGAGTAGGGCAAACAGTCCCATTGTTATTTGTCTTCTCATATCACAACCATGAAGTTTGCAAATAACATGTGAAATATTAAAATTTCACACAGCCTTATAATCCTGAATACATTTTCTGCTAGATGTTCTCTGCTACATCCCAGACAGACATCAAGCGAGGGATCCAAGTGGCTGAGATGAAAATCACCAAGCAACACACACGAAGTGCTGGGTCTGAAAGCAATGAGTTAACAGTGCACAAATCCAGCACATCAGAGAGGAACTGCTACTTCAAAGGAAAGAAGCCTTCACTCTTCATAAGCAGTTATTAAAAGTTACACATTTCTCATCAGAGCTTCTGGGATCCCATCTCATAGCTGGGACACACTAAACTTAAAATAACTAGAAGAGTTGATCTAAAAGTCCTCAGTGAACCCCAGGTGTTTATAGGACTGTGTGGTGCTGACTGGTGGCGTTACATACTAATAAGCAGCTGCTGTGTTGTTACATCCTGCAGGTGGCTGAAACTGAAGTACAGATGTATCATTTTACCAACTATTACCCATTTGACAGAGAGGTTGTGAGCTCTTACTTTTGGGCCTGATGGAGAATCAGTGAAATCATCCAGCTCAAGTAACTTCAGGTCTGCTGACTGGAGACCAAAAGAAGAGACCTCACCTTCAGAAAGCACTGGTAACACATCAGCTGTTAACCATCCCCAAAAGTCCACAAGATAAACCCAGTGTAGAAAATACTACAAATCCTTCCAAATCAAGGACCTCAAGCGAGGCCTCATGGACCTTTTTCAGTAGAAAAAGTTGCATCAGGTTTGCAGAGCCACAACTCTCCTCCCTCCAGATGTGTGGTGACAAACTGCCTGGAGCCTGTGCTCTGCAGCACGCTTGGAGACCCTCTTGTACCAAGCATAAATTTTAAACAGTAAGAGTCACATAAAAGCTTAGCCCTAAAAGTAATAATTTGTAGCAAGTGTTAATGTATTTTAACATGACTTGCTATCATTAAGGAATCCAAACACCAATATTTCAAAGCATGACAGAAGCAGAAAATAATGGCTAGTTCAAACCACATTAAAGTGGTCACTTCAGCCCTATATTGGTAACACAGCTGATGAACAAAATGAGCGCTGCTTCCAGAGTTTATTTCATTCAACAATCTCTAGGAGACTTGTATTTGCGCTACATTTCCTTTTAATAGACCCTAAAAGAATCCAAGGATACAAAATTCACCAGAATGCTTCAGTGGCTAAAGCAAGTTTTTCCCTCTGATAGTATCACTCTGTAAGCAAATGCTGGAACAACAGAAAGCAGCCTCACTGTCAGCACATTTCCTTTAAGAGTTTAGAATTCACAATAAGGCAAAATGAAATGAGCATATAGCCTGAAGATTAATATAAAATGGATGTGCAACTTTATCTAAGGGGCTAGCTGCACTTGCAATAAGCTTCACTTCTTCCAGAGATCAAGAGCACATCGTTTATCAACATTCCTTGTTTTCACCATAAGCAAATTTCTGCCAGAAGCTAATTCCCTGATTCCTGTGAATTCAAATCCCGTCTCTGCATATGAATAAAACTTGGCTGCACTGGCATCTCACGTTAGGAAGGAGCTTCACAAATCATATGAAAACTTACATTTCCTTCCGTGAATAAATCCCAAAGATCTCAAGACTTTATCAGCACCAAGAGGAGCCCTGTTGGAGCAGCTGTATTATTGCAAACCCTGATGTTAGATGCACAGAATGGGTTGTAAAGAGGGTGTTAATAACAAACCAACTTGGGATGAAACAGGTGTGCCATAATAGCACTGATAAGTTCCTACTAATTCAGACCTGCCTCACCTATTAGTATAAAAATGTCCCCTGCAATCACACTGAGCACTTACACATGTTCTTCTATTACTCCTGCTTTTGCAGTGTGCTAGCAAAATAACCTGGGATATTTCTTACTTGTACATTCAAAATACATCTCAGAATTTGTTGCACTTGTTTTATGGGGGGAATTTTCCATTTCATCTTTGACATGTATCAGCTACTATATTAGAAAGATGATCCACCACTGACCGAAGACTGTTGGCAACAGGTATGATCCCTTCCCATGCAACTAATCCTGAAAAATAATGCATTGCTGACAATGAAAAACTGTTTGGTGCAGCCAATGAAACCTCTGAAAACACGACAAAGACTAGAGGGACCTAGAGAGAGGATATATTTGCCAAGCTAACACAAGCTCTTGCACACTTGAAACAGATCAGAATGGATCCAAGTCAGACTCTGCATTAAAAGGACACGCAGGGTCTCCATTATTTGGAGCACACCAACAGCAGGATGCAGGAAAAGGCTGGATGACACCACCCACCCCTCACTCTCTCTCCTTCTAGAACACATCTCTCCTTCTCACCACGTAAAACAAGCAATTCTCCCTACTAGGTACTCTCCTTCTGAAACTGAACCTTTCTCCTACCAACAGGACCCAGTTTTTGATGACTCCTTTCATTTTTTCCCTTACGCACCTAACAGCATTATCTCCTTCTGTGATCTCAGCCCAAAAAGTAAGTACTTGTAAACAAACACTGCCCAATTAAATGAATTTTAATATCTGCAGCTCCATGACAATACAAAAAAACCTGACCCATGAAAAAGCTTCGTGTGACTAAATCAACATAACACAATTTCCATGACCTACTCCAATAAAGATTTTAGAACCCAAGCAGAAACAAACCCAGTGTTGCACCCACACATTTGTGAAAAGACTTTAAGAAAACACTCTTTTAACTCTCCAGAGCCAACTGATTTTCAGGAAAGCTCCAGAGATGAGGAGACAAAAAAAAACATTAAGCAGCAAGTCATAATCAAAATGTTTGCAGATCAAATTTAGCAAGTGACAAAGCACCACAAGAAGAGCAACCCTGCTTCAAATGGGCTTCAGAGCTTTGAAACTCTAAAGCTCAATAGCATATAAGGTTTAAGAGAACAAAGAAATCTAATGTTACCTATTGAATTCCATCAAAAACACGTAGAATCAGAGGCCCCAGTCCCAGCCAAACCACATGTCTAAGACTATTTGGAGAGTCTACACAAATTATCACCTTTCTGAGGTTTTTTTTTTGGTGCTGTTTTCTCTCTTCTGCCTTATTTTGTTCTTTGGAGTCACAATTTTTATTCCTCCTTTAATGCAGCTTGAACCTAAAAAATAAAAGTAGAACTGAGCCACAGAATGCAACAAATGAGAGAAACGGAGAAGAAAAACGGTTAATACTGGAGCGACAGCAGGTCTTAATAGGAAAAGCCTTCAAAATTGGGAAGGAATGGGTTAGTTACTAGAATTGGGATCTCAAGTGGAATAGAAGGGCACGCTCTTGGGATACTGGAGTTGGAGGGACAGTAGCAGCAGGACTGCTGCCCTGTCAAGGCAGCTCCTGCAGGGAACTGAAGTAAGAGGTAAGTACCAAAGAATGGGACAGGAAGTAACCCAGAAAGCAGAGCTGCTGGGAAATCACAATCGCTCCCTTGCAGGAGTTCTTGCTTCAGGAACCGTCCAGCGCACACACACACCCCATACAAGCCGACCCAGCCCCGGCGCGGGGTTCCAAGGCCCGGCGGAGAGGGAGGCGAGCGGCCGGGGACGCGCGGGGAGGGGGGGGCCTGGGGGTGCCCTCTCCCCTCGCTACCCGGGGACGCCCCGCGCCGGGAGCAGAGCCTGCTCACCTACCTACCTGCCTACCTGCCTAACTACCTACCTGCCCCCGCCAGCGGGGCGGGCAGAGCCGGCGGGGGCTGAGCAGCCCCTCCCGCGGGGCAGGGGGCGGGAGCCCCTCCCCGCCCGCCGAGGGGCAGCCGGGCAGCGCGGAGGGGAGGCCCCGCAGCGGGCCACGGGGTCGCGCCCCCCCACCCCCTTCCCCGCGAAGGAGCCGGGTGGCAGAGGGGGCTCCGCGGCCGTTACCTGTCTGCCGGGGGGGCGGAGGGGCCGGCGGCAGCCGCCCCCCGCGCTGGCTGCGGTGGCGGGGGGAGCGGCGGGGCCGGCCGCGGGAGGGGGGGGGGGGGGCCGAGCCGTGTGGGGACACTTTGCACCGAGCCGCCCCCTCGGCTCGCGGCGGGGTCAGCGGGCAGGACTGACCTCGGCCGCCGCCAACCCGGGCCCGCCGCGCCGGGCCCGCCCCGCTCCGCGCGCCGCCGCCGCCGCCGGTTGGGCGCCGGGCTGACGGCGGCCCCGCCCGCCGCTCCGCCTCCTGCCGTAAAGGCGCGGCGGAGCGGGGCGGGGGGGGAGCGTTGCGACAGGGATGAGGGGGGGGGCGGGAGGCTGCGGCGGTTCCGGCATTTTGACGGAGGGGAGCGGGGCCTTACGGCGGCCGGCCCGCCGGGGGCGGGTGAGTCGCGGCGGTTGCCTGGCAGCGGTTGCTGGGCAACCGGGTGGGACGGGGCGGGGCCG
Source organism: Apus apus (assembly GCF_020740795.1). Lineage (NCBI taxonomy): Eukaryota > Metazoa > Chordata > Aves > Apodiformes > Apodidae > Apus > Apus apus. The sequence continues at coordinate 18,293,999 of NC_067291.1, read as the reverse complement.
CCGGGAGGGGGCGGGGCCGCGGCGGCGGCGGGAGGGCTGAGGGGGCACCGGGCTGAGGGGAGCCGGGCCCGGGGGGCCCCGGGCTGAGGCGAGTCGGGAGGTGGGCGGGTCAGGCGGGCTGGGGGGCCCGGAGCTGGCCTGGGGGGCGCGGGGCCGCGCCGGCTGGGGGGCGGGAGGAGGCGCGGAGGCCTTGGCTGGCCTTGGTGCCGGCGGGCGGGGGTCGCGCGGGCCGCCGGGGCCTCCAGGAGGAGGGCGGGGAGGGCGGTGCGGGCTCTCCTCCCCGTGAGGCGGGACGGTCGCCTTTAGCGCGGTCTGGCTGCCGGTAACGCCGGGCTGGTGTTTCTAAGCGCGGGTCGGAGGCACGAAAAGGGGCCAGGGAGGCCGGGCTGGGTCTGCCTGGCCCTGTCTCTGCTGCCCAGAGGTGCCTGCAGAGGAGCAGAGCGGGCACCTGGCGTGCTTGGGTGTGAGTGACCGGCTGGGGCCTCTCGCAGCAGAGGTTATTTGCAACATCTCGAAGGAAATCACGTTATTTTAGAGCGGTTTACAGTGTTTCACCACTTATCAGGAGCATATTCTTTATAGAGAGATGAGCCTATGAAGTCACTGCAGGTACCAACAGTCCAAAGTCTGTTTCTTAAATGATTCAACCACTGCGTTGTAAGGAGATGCAGATCCTTCAGATTCATACCCAAAACTGCCTGACTGGGGTTTAATTTTGCTTTTGTCTGATTAAGTTTTTAAATGAAAATAGTGGGTTTTTTTTTATTAGTTTGTTTTCTCACAGTTGCTACTCATGCAATTAACATTTAATAGTGTACATAGAACAGGGAAAGACTAATACATGGACTTGCCAATAGCTTTTTCTAATCATGCCTCTTCACTAAGATCTCTGAGTAACTGTGTGTCACTGTAAGCCATTTGTGTTATTTAAAGTAAAATGTCATCTCAGCAACGTTAGTGCAGTCAAATCAATGCTGTCAACAACTTTGTGCTAAATTAAGAATCTCACTTTGTAAAAATATGCATAGAAATGTCCTTTGATTTAGGATATTCTGGAGGCATTTGAAACCACTTAAATTTCACTTTCTTGGTCCTTAAACCTTACAGGCTTCAGCTGCCACCTGAGTTCTCATCTCCAGCTCTTTCTTTCATATTCCATCATGTTTCTTCTCTCATTCTGTTTGCAGCTCCAGCTGACTGTAGTTTTGATTTCAAAGCCTAACTAAAGTGGTCATGGAAATTTGTGATTTTTTTATGGTTTTCCTTTCTGTCTTTTGTCCCTGGTCAGGCTCTCTCAAGGTTTTTAGAACTGTTTCCTGTTTATTCAGAAAGCTGACTTTGTGAGGCATTACCTTAATTTGTTTTTTGATGCTGTCAGAAATAACTCAAATAAATAATACAGTTAAGGGCTGAAATTTGTAATTTCTTGTGTATGAATATGATTGCTTTTTTTTACTCTTCAGGTTTGAGCTTTTCACTGTGCTTTCATACCGTGTCTGAAACAAATGTAGTCATTGTCTGACATTTTTTCCCCCTTCTTTGAAGTAAATTTCTTATAAATAAGTCCCCTCACCTTTCATTTCCTTTAAGGATTTCTACTCATGGTCATCGCATGTTAGACATAAATGTTTTTGTAAATTCTTGTGCAAATTAATGGTATAATTTAAATGTAGTATGGTAGGATCAGGGAAGCACAACCAATATCTTGTGGTGAAGGTAAAGGCTCTTAGTTCATGTCCCAGTGGAGTTCTAAATCTCTTCTGCCTTAAAAACTGTGCTGTATTTTATGAATTTCTGCATGAGAGATCTGTTCATTTCCCATGTAGGATGATAGTTCAAGTTGATCTTGAATACAAGTAAATGTGTTGAGATAATTTTACTTTATTAGGTATTAATTCAGGAACAAATTAAACTCAAAGATAGGAACAATAGCTATATAAAATATTCAGTGATTTCTAAAGAAATTTTATGAGGTTTCAGGTCATAAATTTCCACCTTGAGTAGAATTCCAAATAGATTCTGCAAATGAAGGAGGAATTCACTGTCTGAAGCATCAGATTTATTCTTAACATTGAAAATGCAGAAGAGGGGAAAGGATGGAGGAAGGTTCTTAGCTCCATCAGGTGGGGGTTAGGTGAGGAACATACTGTGATATTTTGGACTTGCCAGGTCAGCCAGTGCTGAGTTCTCAAAAATACCACACTAAAGTGAACTGCAGATCACTCCCTGCAGGCATCTTCTTATTCTCTAATTTTAGATTCTCTTCTGAAGGAAATACTGCCCAATGTTGGAAAAAATGAGGACTCTTGGTAGCATATATTGGGCTACCCCTAAACCTTTGTGGCTTTGGGAGCCATGTGCAACTGGCATGTAGATGATCTTCAGAATTTCTTACTGGCTGGAAGACTGAGCTGTTTTCTTCTATTGGTAAGAAAGGGGAAATGTAACAGTTAAATAAAAGCCAACTACAGACAGATGGGTTCAGGAGTCTACCTGGAAGTCTGTGGGGCTGATCATGCCAGACCTAAAGCATGCGTAAAGCAAATTCCTGTAAAGAATGTAAGTCCCACTTCTAAGATCACAGTAGATAAAGCTAATGAGTTTGGTTGGTTTTCTTTACTTAAAAGAGTTCTGGTTAGACAACATGTTAAAACTGACCTAAAAAGATTAATATTACAAACTAACCTCACTGGTGGGTGAAAAAGAAGCCCTGATATTTTTAAGTATATCCTGCTTATTTTCTGGAGAGATAAAATATCTGTCTAGCCAGCTCCACAGTGGTTACAAGGTTTGTGGGTGTTCAGGTGCTGACACTTTAAAAAGATTTGAATCCTTAATAGCTCCACTCTCTAAGCCATAGTGAATGTTCCAGTGTTGTGACTGAAAGATGTTCTATCAACATGGTCATCAAGATTTTTATTTCTTGTATAGATGTCCTGAGTATGGCTAAGTATTTATTTTTATTAGCTCTTAATAAGTTTTACACTTTTTAAGTATTTTTTTTAGTTTTAAACTTCTCAGTCTCTGGGCCCTTGAGACCAGCCCTGTGGTGTTGTTGATCCTTTGTGTTTTCTGAAACTGTTTTGAGTTTCAAGATGTAGGTGCTTAGACTAAGAACTGTGCACGTAAAGGAATTACTCGGACCTCCTTATTAAGAGCCCTGTTCTCCCCTCCTATGTAGTCACACTGCTCACCCTGAGCCCTTGTGCAGCAGAAGGCAAGTTCTGTCCTTTGGTTTCCTTTTTTTGAGAGGCGTTGCTGTGTCCAGCCTTAGTGGAGCAATAAATGTTGCCAGTTCAGATGAAAATGTGCAGGTGAAACTTTGTGCCTGTTTTTCGAGGAATCTGTCACAAAAGCAATGAGGCTTTAGTAGTTCTAACAATGTAGAGAAAGATTTGATCCAAGTTAGCGTCCTTCAGAAGTAGATCCTAATAACACTCAGCTTTGGTTTTGTTAGTTGAGCAAATTAGTGTTAGTGGCAGTGATACAATGCTGGAAATGTAAACTTTTTAATGGCATGATAATTCTTTTATCACTTTAATGTCTCACTGGGACAGTTCTGTGCAACTATCACACTTTTTTTGAACAGTGAATTTATTTTTAAATAAATTTAATAATGATAGTATTAACTCTAAAAATGTGTGTTGTTCTTTTGTATCTTTCTAGTTGTCTGTCCAGTAACAGCAAAATATTTGTTTTTAGGTAACTTAGAAGACAAATGCCTAATTTCATTTCTCTTACTGGAAAAAAATCACTTCAAAGCTGATTTGCAGTGACCAAGGATAGTCACTGAAGACATACAGCATTTTTTGGAGCACTGAATGTTCTCACAATGAAGATCTCTCTTCTGCAGCAGATGTATAAGGATGTACTGGTAGGCATTCCACTAGCAAAGGAAAGCCATCATTATAGCTCTTTGCTTAATCTGTGTGTTGAGCTGTCACCAGAAGGAGATGAAGCATGTCCTCCAATACATCTGCCATCTACTAGTGGTGTTCTTAGGAGCCACCAGGAAACTGACATGTCAGAAGTGGCTGTCCCTACAGCAGATGATATATCACATAGCTTTGCAAACATGAACCCCTCATTCTGTCCACGAGAAGTGATGCTGCTTCAGTTAACCTTGATCAAGATGATGGTTGATAAAGCAGAGACCCAGGAAATTGAATTCAGTATGAGGCAGAAGTACTGTGAAATCTTTATCCTCCTTCTGAAGGAGGCAAAAATTGACTCAAAATTGGTAAGTTTTTATAAACTTTTGAAAGACTTTTGGGAAAGGAGGAACAAAATAAAGGATCATGTCTTTGATACTTTTTCTTTCTATACACCTGCAGATTTGCCTGCTCTGTAGCTATGATCAGCTGTTGTCTCATATGGCTTCGAAAAGTTTAGCATCTCTTGTGTATTTCCAGCTGAAGGAAGAGGTGAGTATAGCATCACTTTTCACAGCTAAAAAAATGAGTTAGTGAATTACAGATCATTTCTGCTGCTTGCATGTGTGACTTCATGTTTATAAGTAGAGGCCTATATACTTAAAGGCGCTGGACAAATATATTGTTCCTTTCCTACTTGTGTTCTGTCTATGCCTACGCTTGAATCTGATGAATGTATAATTATAAATCATTATATTATGATTTAATTTGCAGAGCAATTGTAAAGAACATGTGATTGTTGTTTTAACTCCTTTTCTTAGAACACGTTAAATGTCACCTGGCTCGACTTCAGTTTGAAGACTCTTTCAGAATTCCCTGTAAAAGCCCGGGTAGCAGGATGTCTGTGGACTCTTACAACTATTATCAAGGACATACTGAAAGACCAAGTTTTACCCAAAGCAGGTACTGTAGAAATGTTGTGGTGGTATCGATATACGAGTACCCACTAGGGGGAGAAATGTTACTTGTAATCTCATCTACAGTGGCTTGTCTGAAGAACACTTTTTTTTTTTTCCCTTATAACGAGGTTGGCAAAGTACTGTTAAAAATGAAGTGGCTTAAACGTGCTTTAAAACTGAGAATAGTCACAATCACCTGCTTTCTGCTTGTTTGATGATTTAGGTGACTGTAACCTTTTCTTGTTGCTGTAGGTATTTTGCAGAAGTTGTTGGCTCCTCTTGATGCTGTCCTTGAAGGATTTTATAATTTCATTCTGTTCCATCGTTTTGACAGTCACCACTATACTTCACCTTATTCTGAAGCTGCAAACAATTTGATCAGTTTTGTAGATCTACTTGAAGAACTTTTGGCTTCCAGAATTGAATTAGAAATACCTCTTAGGTGCCAGAGAGTATTGTTTTTGAAAATTTCTTATGTTCTGAACCTCATTAGCTCATCAGTTCACTATTTAATCAAGAAGAAGTTCATTATGTTCCTTAAAAAATGTGTCCTTTGCAAGTCTAGAGAAGATGCTAAAAGTGGATCACTGCTCTCACAAAACCCACCTTTACATGAAGATATGCTGGAGCTGAGTAATGCTGTTCTGGAAGTGATGAATTTGACTTGGCTCAATCAGATCCCACTGGGTGGAAAGACCAGCTGCTTCGGGGGCGGGGATGCTCCTCCTGGAGGTGATGCTCAGCGTGGGTCTGACCAAACTGTTCTCAGAGCCTTAAGTCTGGTTGTGCTTAAAGCACTGGAATTCAAGTTTCAGAACTCTGCTGCAGAAGCTGAAATCAAAGGTAATAGTTTTTGTTTTCTTTTGTTCATTACAGAATTGCAGGATCACAGAGTGGTCGGGGTTGGAAGGGACCTCAGGAGATTGAGTCCAACCCCTCTGCCAGAGCAGGACCACCTGGGGCAGGTCACACAGAGGTGCATCCAGATGGGTCTTGAAAGTCTCCAGAGAGGGAGACTCCACAACCTCTCTGGGCAGCCTGTCCCAGTGCTGCATCACCCTCACAGTAAACAAGTTTTGCTCATGTTGAGGTAGAACTTCCTGTGTTCTAGTTTGTATCCATTGCCCCTTGTCCTGTCACAGGGCACAACTGAAAAGAGATTGGCCCCTCTTTCTTGACGCTCTTCAGCTGTTTATATACATTAATAAGATCCCCTCTCAGGCTTCTCTGAACTAAACAGCCCCAGGTCTCTGAGCCTTTCCTCATCAGAGGAAGAGGTGTTCCAGTCCCTTCATCATCCTAGTAGCCTCTGTTGGAATTTCTCAATTAAGTCCCTATCCCTCTTGAACTGGGGAGTCCAGAACTGGACACAGTAAAGCAGCAAGACTGGATACATTAAGCAGCAAGAGTTTAAAATATTTCTGATTTTGTAGTCACAGCTCATTAAGTTTGCAAACAGAATTCAGCTGAGTCAGTGGTGGCAGGAGGGAGGAAAGAGAAGACCAACCCAAGAAACCTGCTATCACTGTGTCCTATCTAATTAGCTGTCTGCTTGCATTTTATCCTCTCCTTAGCCCTGCAATGTAGGGGGCTTGAAACAGCTGCATTTGGGATTGAAAACTTTTCCTGTGAAGAGCATGTGTTAATAGCAGAAATAATTAAGCCAGCTTGGGTTTTCTCCAGTTGGAAAAGCAAAGCCCATAGCACAAGCATCTACTCTGTTCAGGGTGGGTAACTAAAAGGAGCTGCAGGTAGCACTCCTGTTTTCTGATGTGGAGGTAGAGCTTTAGTGCCTTAAACAAGGTAAGTACATAGACATTATTGTCAGATAAATAATGTCATAGGGCAAAACCAGCAGTAGAAGAAATGGCAAAAATAATGAAGCTGTAAAGTAAGAGACAGGAAAATTGTGGGAGTTGGCAGAGTATAGTTGTTGTATTCTTCATCTTGACTTACAGGTCTAGTCCTTTGAATTAGTAGGTGTTGGGCATACTTCTCACCCCTGCTCACTTGACTGTGTTTGCTCTGTTGAACAGATGAATCATACAAGTAAAAGAGCAGATCCGTCTCTTGTGCTAGGGCAGTGCCACAAGGCAGGCAGTGGGATGACAAGGGAATGCTGTGGAACTTGCATTCCTGATGGGAGAGGATGCATTGCCATATCATGCTGGTAGCCAGTTAGTAGCTTCTCCTATTCTATAGTGAGGAGGTGGCATGAGGCTTTTTGCCTGAGAGCTGTTCCTGGAATCCCATCTTCCCACTTTTCAAATTCTGAGAGCCACATGATGCACGTCTTCTGTGATTCTGTGGCTCTTGAAGTTCAGTAAGGCCCCAGCTGGGACAATCCCAAGCACAAAGAGAGGCTGGGCAGCAAATGGCTTGAGAACAGCCTTGAGGAGAAGGACTTAGGGGTGTTGGTTGATGAGAAGCTCACCATGAGCTGGCAATGTGTCCTTGCAGCTCAGAAAGCCAAGGATGCCCTGGGCTGCATCAAAAGCAGCATTGCCAGCAGGTCAAGGGAGGGGTTTCTCCCCCTCTGCTCTGCTCTTGTGAGGTCCCCCTGCAGTGCTGTGTCCAGTTCTGGAGTCTCCAGCACAAGGATACTTCCTCTTGGAGCAACTCCAGAGGACACCACAAAGATAATGAGAGGGCTGGAGCATCTCTCCTATGAAGATGGGCTGAGAGAGTTGGGGTTGTTCAGCCTGTAGGGGAGAAGGCTCTGGAGAGACCTGAGAGTGCCTGAAGGTGGCCTGCAGGAAAACTGGAGAGGGACTTTTTACCAGAGTGTGTAGTGATAGGATGAGGGATAATGGCTTCAAACTGAAAGAGGGGAGATTTAGATTGGATATTAGGAAGAAGTTATTCATGATGAAGGTGGTGGGACACTGGCCCAGGTTGCCCAGAGAAGCTGTGGCTGCCCCATCCCTGGAAGTGTGCAAGGCCAGGTTGAATAGGGCTTGGAGCAACCTGATCTAGTGGGAGTTGTCACTGTCCATTCAGTGTGGGGTATGTGATCTTTGAAGTACCTTCCAAACCAAACCAGTCTTTAAGACAGAATCTGACACTTTTTGTGATGCCTGTTGCATTCTCAGAGTTTTCTAAGTATTGTAGAGAATATTTTGCTTATGATCAACCTTCTGAAAAATGTATAGAGACTGAGATTGTCTAAGAACAAGTGAACAGAAAAATGTAGGTTAAATCTATTTTAGAAGTTGCTATGAAAACGCTTTCTTGAAGAAAAAAAAATCCCCTTTTCCAGATTCATGACAAAAATGACTTCTTTAATTAGATTCAACTACCACAACTGTCAAGAGGAAGTTTAGGTTGAAAGCAATAATGCTTTTATTTTAGTGACTTGAAATTTAAGTGGTTAAAACAAGCACCAAAGTGCTTTAATATGCTAACCTCCCTTCCAGGAAGCTATTTGATCTTATATTTTTTTTATTAACGTGAAATACAGTGACTTAAATTAATTTAAGTTTTGAGAGCCATTTCCAAATAGCTTTGATTTCTAGGAAGGAATTTCAGTCTGAATAGTAACGATTAATAATAAAGACAATTTGCTGTTCCTCTTATTTTCAAAGAGGAAAAGCAAATTTTATAGTCAAATACTAAAGAAAACCACATAAAGAGGGTTTTGTAAGTAAAATGGATCCCTCTGTTGCAGGAAATTTTTCAAAAGCAATGATCACTGTTTATATAAATGATTCAAGTGTGCTCCTCAAGCCATAGTGTACTTCCAGGAGCATTAGAGTTCCTACTGAAGGAGTACCTCTGGGGTAAAGATATGTCACTACATCTTTCCTGCTTCCTGAGCATGGGATGTATGCAGCATTACATGAAAAACTGGTACCAGTGCCATACAACATAGTGTATACTACTTGTACATAGCACATAGTATATTATGTCATTAGTATTTAAGAAGTAAGTCTCTTGAATTAAGGGAAAGAGTCTGGCATATGAACACAAACTTATTTTTATTTTTTATATTTTATTTTTTACTGCAAAAAAAGGCATTATTTTGGAGGTGTTTTTCCCATCCAGGAAAATGGATCCCATGCAGTGTTTATAATATTTGCAGGAAAAACACTGCTTACATGAATCCTTTCAGCAAGGTTTTGAGGCCATCTCATGAAGGTACCTTTATTCCAAGTCTCTGTCTACTTGAAAACATCATCTATGAAGAATTTATTTTTATAAAGAATATAGCTATACTACAAGCTTCTTACTTTGTGTGATTGTAGAAATGACAAATTATTTCAGTCAACTTGAGATCACTGCAGTTAATTTCTACAGTGAATTGCACTGGGGGGGGCGTTTAGCTTCTATCCCATGAAAACATTGCAATTCCCTTATTATTTCATATAGGAAGACCTTGATTTGATGCCATTGGCTTGATGACAATTCACCTTTCTTTATTTTTTGTTGTACCAATGAAGCTACTTAATTGGGGAGCAAAAGGGAAGTGTAAATCCACGCTGTGTAGGTATAGGCACATTTTGGTAAGGTTCCTGATACATGCAAATTTTGGTGGTGTAATCTGGCTCATTAGTCTGCAAATTGAGGTGTGAGAGCATTCGTCTTGGTGTACCCAAAATTTCTAGGTCACTTGTGATGATTCTTGCTTGAGCTCCAAGGAAATAAAGAATGCTGTTAGGTGACTGGATTGTCCTTAGATTTTATCTGTCTGGCAGGGGAAGTCCTGTGTCTAATGAGGAAATTAATTTTCTGCAAGTTACTTAACCTTGACATGTTTAGAGTTCAATATGATAGACATTGATATTGAATTTAAGGTTAGGTAAGTGCTTATGGTTTTCTGCAAAATATTTATTTCTTTGGTACCAACAATCAGTTGAGCAAAGGAATTATACCTCCATTCATAAACTGCTATGCACTGTTAATTTAAAAAAACTACAAAAAATGTATAACAAAGTTCATGGTCAATTGTGTTTGTTTTTATTTTCAGGAGACTTTCAGAGTTCCATGTCCCATCTGTTGGTGTTCTGGAGAAGTCATCTGAAGTCTTCCCCACAGTCTCACCCCATTGTACATCACTGTGAATGGCTCTCCTTGGTTTTCATAGAGCAAGATGATGATATGTGGGAAGCTGCTAAAGCTTTGCTACTCATTTATTTAAATATTAATAGGTTAGTGTGCATTTTATTTGACAGAACAATGAAGAAATGTAATTTAATGAGGTTATTGTGATTTACATATTGTGATTTCTATTGATGAGTTTGGTGTAAAGAAAAAATATATTTAATAATTGAAAAAACCCCAAACCTCAGGACATTGTAATAATGTGTGATATAAGAGCAGTTAACTCTGCTAATAATTTGATCAAGTGTTTTTTGGGTTGAAGTGAGGGAGTTGTGCAACAGTTTCATATTGAATACTTTATCCTGTGGTTCAGAACAATAGACTTCACAGTCTAAAATAGTGGTTAGACACAGATAAAAGGCAAGACTGTTTCCTTTCATCACTGAGAGTTTGACAAGAATGGGTTATTATAATTAAGCTTCAAGAATTCAGAGACTTTTGACAAAATAGCCACATAAGGTTTGGATCCATGTTAATTTGAGCTAGGTGGTAAAACCTGTTGTTGCTGAGAGCTGAAGTGTGTTCTTCAATAACCTGTCCTGGACATTCAGTGCTTCATTGTGAATACAAGATTCCTAAGTTATGAAAGGTCTCACAAACTTCCAATGTGAAGACATCACAAGGAGTTCCTTAGATACACACAATTCTTCTTGGACACCGAAATAAAAGTTGGCTGCTCTTTTCCAGTGTGCTTAGCATCCTGAAAGTTCATCTGTGTTCAGGTTTGCAAAAATATTAAAAACCAGTTCATGTATTTTCAGCAATTTTGTTTGTTCCAGAATGTTTTCTGAGGAGGAGTTCTGTTCAAGGACGCCTGGTTTAAGTGCTTTGGCTTCTGAAACTATCTGATCTCCTAGCCCCACATGCCTTTATTCTTTTTCATTCTAATATAAAAACTTCTCTTTTAGTTTTTACTTTTTGACAAATTGAGTAAGAGCAAGAATACAATTTTCTGGACTGGTTTTTAAAAACCCTGTAAACTTCCACTGAACTTAATCCATTTCATGACTTATTTTTCAGGTTACAGCAGGATGTTGCTGATAACTTAAGACAAAAAGAAGAAACCTGGAGCTTCCTTACACATGCAGGTGGATATAATCCTCACTGTATCTTTTTGTTTTTTCTAGAAAAAATTGCATTTGATTCCACAGTACTTCTAGATTTTTTGATTTCCTCAGAAACTTGCTTTCTGGAGTACTTGGTGAGGTACTTAAAGCTTCTTAGAAAAGACTGGCATCAGTTTGTAAGTGTCTGTGACCGTTTTGATACCAAGCATGGCACATCTCAATCAATTCCTTCTGTCAAGCCAACCTATCAAGAAAAGCAAAGCTGTGTGACTGGTGAGAGTTTGCAAAATGCATGTGAACAAGAACCACAGACTCTGGAATCTTTGGCTTCTTCTCAGAACTGCTTAGTGTTTAGAATAGAACAGGGTGATAACGAAATTGCAGAGTCTAACCAGTCTAACTCATTGATATGCACTGATAATACTTCTCTGCCGGGATCTCTTCAAAGCCTTGTTAATTATGACAGCTCAGAAGACTCTGAATTTGAATCAGATGGAGAGAAGTGCTTGGTAAACACAAAGCAGGTGCCTTTAAATAATCAAGGTGAAGCAAGGATGAAGGAAACTGGTTGCAGCTACACAGACGATAAAAGGAATACAGTCAAGTCTGAGCTGTTGCCCCTGAAACAAAAAGCATCTCATACCTCATCCTGTTTGACTTGTGTGGTCTCTTCAGATAACATTGCTCCCCTAAGAATAATGCTTTACAAATCAACAAAATGTTTGGAAGAACTGCAAGAAGCTATTTCTAGATTGCAGAGAAGAAATCTTTTCCCATATAATCCATCTGCATTGTTGAAACTACTGAGCCATATTGAGAAGATCAGTAAGAACCCGAATCCCCAGTGATCCAAAGAAGTGTTGTAGTGAGTTTTTTAACTAGTACCCTGGAGAACTTTTCTCTGAGATTGACTTCCAAAGCTTGTGCCTCTTGCATTTGTCAGTGTATTTAAGCTGAAACAGGATGAATATGTTTTTGGTTGACACCTTAAAAGTCTGCAGTTGTATTCATTGATATGACCTTAGGGTCCTGGGCTTATTCATGGTATGTATGTCATTGCATTTATCTAAGGATTATTGTTAGGTATTCAGAATTTGATAATAAATGACTAATGTGAAAGCTTATCAACAATCTATGGTACTTAAAGTATTGTCAGTTACACTTAATGTAATTACCAGATTGGCAGAGATTCATGGCCTACAATGCAGTTAATGCAACACTTGATTGCTTAGAGGTTGAGCTAAATAAAATATTTTAGTTTGGGGCAGTTTTGGTGATGCTCTAAGTGGACATTCAGATGTGCTCTACCACTATCACAATAATCCAGGCTCTGCTTTTCTTGGCTGAAGTGCTTAACTGATGTCTAGGCTGTACTTTTTTTAGCTTTTACTGTTTGCCTCATTTAATCAGCAGTGTTCTAATTTCAGTAGAAATTGAGCTTAGTTTTTCTTAATATTCTAGGGTTTATCCCTTTAATTAAAAGGAAAGGTAGATGTGGGACTAATGCATCCATTGCCTAACTATAGAATATTTTAGTAGAGCATTATATCTAAAACCAGGATTATGTAATGGAAAAGTGGAATTCCAACAGAATTCCTTGCATCCCATACATATTTTATATAAGTATAGAATATGTACCTAATCAATGTGTTGAATCAGAAACAGATAACTAGAAATTGCCTGCAGTGCAATGAGTTGGATACTGAGTTTAAATTCTTATGCTTAGATCTTCTATTAGATCTAATTTGAGTAACCTGAAAAATGTCTAAGACTTTGCCTGGGGAGAGTTACTTCAGGAAGAGGATCCAAACCAAGGTGTGCACTTAGGAAGCCCAGTGTTGGTGCATTTAATGGCAGCTTGTAATGGTTTTACAAGGGCTAGGCAGTGGGAAAATACTGATGAGAGGGACTGCTATAAACATCTCGGACCTCATTGGGCCTGTAAGAAGCAGCTTTCCTTTTAAGATCATCTCTGGAATGTATGTGCTCAATTCTGATTGAGAACCAAGTAAGAGCTGCCTTTGTTTTAAATGGTTATTCAGTTTTATGTTAAAATAGGCACTGAGTTAAGACAGTCTCTAGACTCTGACCCTCAGATCTCTGTGACCATTTTCTAGATTAGTCTTGAGTTCTGAAGAGGTAAGTCAACAGTATTGGGAGGGGAAGACAATGAAATCAAGTTTATGGGATAATTGATCTGGAAATGACAGTGCTCTCCAGCAACACTGAATGGTATGAACTCTGAGACAGGAAGGTTTGAACCTCAGTCTTGCACTTTCAAGGTGACAGTTGTAATCACTTGGCAGTGATATAGGAAGGAGTGATCCTCTTCAGTGGCATCCTGTGCATTCGTTGTGCTTTGGTTTCTCCCTGAGAACTTCTGTTAATGAGAGTGGGTGAGAATATCGACAAATGAAAACTTGCCCGTTCATGCTTCTAGTTACTTTAGTTAAAAACTGAGCTGTGCTGGGCAGAAGAATGCCTGGTTTCTCTTATGGTGTGAACTTGGTTAAGCTCTAGAAGCTGAGTTGCTAATTTTTGTTAGGACTGAAATGACCCTGGACACATTCAAAGATGCAACTGGAGACAACTTGAGAACTTTTCAGTTCAAACCAGGGAAGTGCCTTATGTGAGGCAGTTGAGCAAGAGTTTTTCAAGATCACAATTTTAAACATGGGTAGGTACTTATATTCCTGTGAAATCCTTTCCACTAGTCACTTCTCATCTAACCTTTGCTGACTAGTTTATTTTAATTGAGTAACAGGATTGTTGTCACTGAAAATGTTATTGTTCAGCATTTCTTGATCTATATTTTGCCAGTTGGAAATGTCTAAATTAGAATAGTATTTCTCAGACTGATAAGATGAGCAGGGTGGGAAAGGTAGAATGGGGACATAATTTCAGTTTTGTTAAGTGTTAGTCATGTTGTTTCTCAGTGATTGCTACAACTATAATCTTTCTTGAACTAAATGTTTAGATATCTCAGAACAATGTGTAGAATTTAGCAAGAAGTGCAGGAGCCTTAATTTTTGATTTTTGAATACAGCAAATCCAATTCCAGTCCAACTGTATTTAATTCTTACAGGCATAAAGTTGATTGTGTTCCCAGCTGGTTATTAGTAGTGATCATTCCCACATGTTTTGCTTCCCAGAAAGCCATTGTTTTAATTCTCAGAATGTTATAGTGGTAAGAATGAGTAAATGTGATTTGTATCTGGCAACTAGATACCTTAATGTGTTGATATTTCACCATTTATGAACTGTAGGACCTGAGGTGGAGTAAAACCATGGCTATGCTCAAAAGGTCTAGCACCAAGAAAACTCCTGACAGAAGAATTTGTATTTTAATCCATTGCTGAGTATATAAGGTGGTGTGGTTTGGGTCTGTTTGGGTTTTTTGTGGCTTGAATTTTTCCTATATAAAATCTTCAGGCAGAGATATTTCATTTGCTAGAGCAAATGAACTCAAGTGCTGGACCTATTACCAATATTAAACTAGAACTTAGAAAGTAGGTCAGTTGTTACTAAGAGGGTTGGTGTGCTTTACCTTTGGGTATTGATATCTAACAACTTTTCTTGTATTATTTCAAAGCAAAATACAGAACAGCCCAGTTGAGCTGTCTGGAGACGGTTTTCTATCTGAGGACTGATCCCGAAGTGTCCACAGTCTCCATTTATATCTACACAGTTTTAAGGAGTTTACCTTCAACAGTATAATAAATTATGCTTTAATGAGGTAAGCAGTTAGCACTAGAAGTTACCTACAGGATGTGCTATTTTTTATAAAGAGTATTTTTGAACTTGAATATTTGTAGAGCTTGGTTGGAATTACAGCTGAATCCAGGTGGTTCCATGCTTGTGATTCTGCAAACTGGATATCCTCCAATATTTTTGACTGCTTTCCATTCTTGTTTTAAGACTTGTATTACAAGTTTTAATCCTGTAATACAAGAATAAAAACCAACTTTGAGAATTTCTATACTCTTGTAAAGCTGCCTGTTCCTTGGTTTATGACTGCAGGTTAAGCATTATTTGTATTTCTTGAAAATTCAATCTGGGATGGTGTCTGAAGTCAGTATCAAGTATTTAGCAAAGCCTTTCTGTGTCAGTAGAAGTGAAAATACTGTGGTCACTACAAATTTACATCTGTGTATTTTCCATCAAAGAATTATCCAAATGAATTTGCAAGTTCTTATATTTTGTACAACTCTTCTAAGCTACCTGCTTCACTCTGAAATCCTGTTAGAAGCCAATTATATGTGTCAGAGTGGATGATGGGCTGTCTTCAGCTGTCACTAGCTCAGCAGCAGGCAGGATCTGGACTTGGTTGAGAAACATCTCAGGGCTTCAAGCTTTTCCAAGTCATTTTGTTTCAAAATGTTGTGCAAATGAGTTTATTGCTGGTAACTGTCAGAGACACTCTTTAATAGACAAGCTGCCTTGCTGCTGTTCACATGCAGCAAGGAAGGAAGAAATACAACAATATATTTTGTGGCAAAAACCTTGCATGGAGAATTACAATGTCCTTAGTTATATCAATTATTTCTGCTTCCTCCTCTTCTTATCTGTGCTGCAAAACATGAGCTTTGTCAGTCAGCTGTGTCCTTTCAGGGGGAAGATTTGAAAAAAAACAGTGAAATATTCAGAAAAGTAGCACATAAAACCCCAAAAGTACTTGCACTTCTGAATGTTGGCTTTCTTAAAAGATTGTAGGGAAGGTTTGTATGTACATATCCTGGAACTGCGTCATGAGTTCTACCTGCTAATTGTAGTTATCCAGGAATCTGCCCCATCTCATCCTGGTACTAGAGAGTTCAAACCTGGAAGATTTTCTGTGGAGCTTCAAAGAGCTTCCAAATGTTCATGGCTACTTTGAAGGAACTAATAGCTACATAGAAAACAAAAAGATTTTGAAGCCTGTTGTGCAAAACAGCATGTACTGATTAAGTAAAAACAGGTTAGTTGTCAAATGACAAAACCCTGCTTGTGTATTTCAACATTCACAATGTTTCTTTGCTTGTTAGCTTCAAATATAAAATTCAGGCATTTGTCAGCTCTTACAGTAACTTTGTTTCTACATGCCTTAAATATCTATTTTATGCAGGATTTAACTGAAACAAATTAATGCTTTCTGGAAACTTACCTTCAGTACTTGGCTACCTTGATATGATTTATATTCTTCAAGAAAATCACGTGTGAAATGGTGTTTTTCTTCTGCTGACACCACTACAGCTGCTGTGGGAATTAGGCAAAGATCCATTATGCAGCAAAACTCAACCTTTTTTTGTTTTTAATTGTTTATCTCTCCAGGGAGAATCTAGTATTTCATCATCTTCAACAGAATATTGGTCCCTCTAAAGGTGGGAAAAATATGGACTAATAAATGTAAGCAACTAGTTACTCTGACTAAATTTACCTTTTCAAATATATAAGAACATATTTAGTAAAAGTATTTGCTATAGATACGCAGTTATATTTTCTCTAGTGTCCCTGATTACTAGAAGGGTGGATTTGACAAATATGCACTTGGTGATTGACAAGGTGACGCTAAATCAAGGGGGAAAGAAAAAAAATTTCTCACCAAGGATAATTTAAAGACCAAAGAGACCAGGATTTTGCATAAAGAATGCTGATCAAACTGTAACCAGATGAACTCTTCACTAGATCACACACTTCTGTGCCTCCGGGTCTGTGAGCATTCTTAATTGCTGTCCTAGAGGCTTATTGATACATTGTATGTTCAGTATTTAAATGAAACACAACCAAGAGTTTGTAGCAACTTGAAAGAGATAGCACAATTGTGGGATTTGTATTCATCAGCTGCTAAGTGTGTGAGAGAAATTGGTTAGAAAGCAGTCCCCAGGTAATGTCAGTGTCTTTGCCTGGAGCCTTTTCCCTAAGGCATATTTGAAGCCTATTGATAATCTTTTTCTCTGCGTTTTAGTGAAGCGAAGGTGGCTTGGGTCAGCTGTAGTGTTAGTGTTCCTTAGTGTATTCCTGATTTAGTCCTGCAATGGCATGCCTTAATGATTAGTATTTATTACCTTTATGCTTGCTCTGTTCAAAATTGGCCATCTAGTCTTCAGTTATGCCAGATGGCATTATTAATTAGTTTAGAAATTAACCTCTCCTTACTTAACACCCTGTATGGATTATGAATCAGGTCATACTTCCTAATAAGAAAAGTCTTGAGGAGAAAGCTTTTCAAGAGATTGTAAATGGACTTTCTTGATCCCTTTTATGCAGGAGAAGGTTGGTATATTAGGAAAAAATATGAATTGATGTGAAGAAAAGGTGCATAGCTTTTAAATTATAGATGGCAAGACTATGAGTTATGTTATTGATTTCTGTGAACACGTGACTTGGAGTGATTTATTTTCAGATAATTTTTGATTCTTGAAGAACAGAAAGGATAGGTATATCAAGGTTTTTTACCTTAATCTTGAAGGAATGCCACATGGCAAGCAAATGGGTTTTACTGGTGGTGGAAAGAGAATTCAGAGTCCAAATTATTCTTATTCAATCAAATCGATTCCTACTTTTTCTCTGTGTATGCATGTGACTGAGATTTGATTACCTGTCTGCCACTGCTGAGATAATCGGTTAGCAAAAATGACTCTAGGTACTAATAAGCAAGATATTTAGAACACTTATCTGTGGGCTCCCCAGGTGACTACTTTTTCATAAGGAAAATGAAAGAAACCCCTTGGTTTTAGAGTTTTTTTGGGGTTTTTTTGTTGTCTTTTTTTTTTCTTCCATCTGCAGGGGCTGTCATACACAACAGCTCTGTTTCAAGAAGTTTTAAGATTTGATACAGTCCCAAAGATGTGTTGATAGGGTTTTCTCTACTGAGAAAGTTAACTAGTACTATAATCTTTCTTATGTAACTGCTTAGCAGCTTAGGTAAAAGCTCACATCCAATGTGTGGATTCCCTGTAACCTTATACATATATTTAACTGTCTGGAAAATGCAAACAAGTGAATTTTGGGACTTATTTAGTTATATTTTTTTTTTTCACTGAAAAGTTATCTTAATTTCCAGTGATATATGAAAGAACTACTTGGGTCAAATATATGCCTTCATTATCTAGTTACACTTAATTGTTGTATGATTGAGTAGGTCTTATGCTGCAAGTAAGGAATAGTAACACTTTGAATTTTTATTAGTTTTTTTTTTTTTTCCTTAGCAAGAGACATAGACCAAGGTGGCTTGGTTTTCTTTTTTGCAGCATTCATATTTAAGATACCTGAAGGACAAGTACTTTGAAAGAGCAGAAATAATTGAAACGTCAGTTAGCAGCTTTGATCAAGAGGGTATGGTTAGCTTGTTACTTACCATGAAATATCTTTAATCCTATAATAAGAGCCCTACACAGGTGCTGAGTGCTACCTAACCAGCGCTTCTCAAAAAGTCAGTGAAAAGATTTGTTCCCATTTTATGATTTGTAGCAGCCCCACAGTTGCTCCAGTGAAACATAGGTGGGTTTTTTTGCAATTTACTGGAACAGTGAAGAAATTGTGGATTAGGGCGTAAGTTTGAGTTTCTGCCAATTAGCTGTTACAATACTGGCACAGTATCAGCCCAGTGATATATGAATCAGCTTGCTTTAGGCTTTCCTAATTGGCAAAGTGTTCCTAAGTATCCTGCTTGGTTCACACTAGTGGTTTAGATGTGGGAAAGTATGTGGAGATAATTGAATGCAACAGCAAAGCCATAATACTACCTTTCTGAAATAATCCTTCATGTTTCATATTTCTCTGGTGCATCAGTTTATTGAACGCCACCCCCAGATTTATGGAAGGACTGAAGACTTTCTGTAGCTGCAAACATCATACCTCAAAAAGAAAGAAAAAAAGCAGCTGTATGAACAAACCCAAACTTTTCTCTGGAGAGAAACAAATGAGCATGGTCCAAATACTGCCTGGGTCACGTCTTCTTACAGGTTATGATGAAAGTTGCAATATACTCAAAAGAAGTGAAAATTAAGGCTGCTGCTGGTGGGAAACCCCTCCAGTGTTATTTATGTAGATGCCATCTGTGGTTTAGCAAGTCTGTGAGCCACAAACTACTGAAGGCTGGGGGCTATCATCAGTTCTGGTTTTGTGTTTATTCTGTTCTTGTGCTCTTCTGTAGTCATCTGCTCTTAGCTTCCTTCAGAGACAGTATGCTGGGAGAGGTGAAGCTTTGCTTCAACTTTGACATGTCTGTTCCTATTCGTGGGTTGCTGTTTGCTGACTGCAAGCAGAAAAAAAGGGCTAATAGGAGGTTCTCTGCTGCTGGCTTGTTAGGGAGGTTCTCTCCTTTTCGAGCTACGTTAAGGTGTCCTACCCACCAGAACGCTAAGTAATGCCAACATTTCTGAGGGCTGCTACTTATTATTTGCAGCTGGGAAGAGATAATGAGGAGTGACCTCCAGCCTTACTCTTTAATCATGGCACTAAAAAGAAAAAATTAGTTAAAAAAGTCACATTGGATTAAGTAAAATGTGCGTGTTTGTGTGGTGAGTCTAACCCCTCTGCTTTAGGAATTCCACTTCATGTCCCTGGAGGAACTAAAATATTATCTGTAAAACATTTAGTTGGTTGAGGCTGGGAGTGTTCCCAGGACTGGTCAATAGGAGCAGAAACCTTTCTCTGACTTGATTTGAAAACTCATCTTTCATCTAATAATGCATCTAAAAATGTCAGTGTGAAGTGATGTGTCTGGGGTTTCCTTTTCTGCCCCAGCAGCAGGTGCAGCGCCCTCAACTTGTGCCGCTCCGTGCGCACACGGGAGGAGAATTCTCATCGTGCAGCAAAGCCCCACATGACTGCAGATGTTTCTTCACCCTGGGTGTTGAAATGAGCATGAGGGAAGGCACTTGGCATTACTGCTCCAGAGTTTCAGCAGGTACATCCATCCATATGACATCAGGATTGCCTTCAGTCAGAAATCTTGAAGTGCAGCTTTGCTGGGCGGGTCTCTGAAGAATTTGAAAGTGTTTTGTAGATAGGGCGTGTTTACCTTTGTCAGAGTAGTGAGTGCAATGCTTCTTCCCTGTTAATGTGCTCATGTTCTCTTTGACTGCAACATCATCAAGGTAGGAAACTCTTTTTCTTTCCCTTTTTTTCTATTCTGGTGGTGCTTTTTTATTTCCCCCTCCTCCCTACATCAGATTGTGGTCTGAATGGTTATCATGAGATCTGTTTTATAAGGAGGGAAAAAATGTTAGTGACTCCTATGATGGTCTTTGGATGTGGAGGGTTAGAGGTGTAGATGGTTCAGATATAGAGGTGTTAATGAGATTTTATATTTTGCCACTAAGTATTCCAGCCTACGAGAACTGCTTTTCATTTCAGAGAAAAGTAATACAGGTTGCAGTAGTAGTTTTGCTTTGCTACTTCTTGTATCATTATTCGGTGCTTCTGAGAGTACTTCTTTCTGAACCGGGAGGGAGGAAAATATATTAACAGGAAGAATAGTGTAAGCTAGTGATGTCAATGTGATTACATAAAAAAACCCTCTTGAATTGAAGTTTCTTAAAAAGCCAGCTCTAGTTTTGTTCTGTAAAATGTTAAAAATATTCTGTAAGAAATTTGTTTTAAAGAGGGTTTTTTTGTAAGTCTTACCTGTTGAAGATCAGAAGAAGCTAGTGCTACAAATACCTCATTTAAACAAGCTGCCAGAAAGGCTCTTTCCTAGTAACCTGTAACATTCAGAGGGAGGAACCTCATTCGTTTTTTCCTCTTACTTTTTTTGTACTGTACACCTGTTTTTAGCTACCTTCCTAGCTTGGGTCAAAACTTCAGCTGGGCTGCCACTGTTGATGAAGAGGCTAGGCTGGAACACATTTAGATGAAGATCTCCCGCATTTGTTAGGACATGAAAAGGATGCCAAACAGTGGCTGAAATAATGAAATACCAGTTACTTTCTGGCTCCTCCTCTGGTTGGTTTTGTGGGTGGAGAGTGTCTGGGCAGGTTGAACTGCAAAGGAGGGGATAACCAGCAGCAGAACTGAGAAGAGTGGAGCACAACAGACTTGATTGAATTACTGTTTCAAAGTGGTGTAGAGGTCGTCAGAGCACAAGCTTGAGCCACTACATGTATGGGGTAGCTGAAGACCCTGTTTCAAGAAGCTGCAAACAGGACAGTTTTCTAGAGTGCAAATGCTTCAGCCCTGTCCCTTTCCCTCCCTCCAAAGGGGTAATTTAAAATCTTGAATCATCCCCTGTGCAGGTGGAGAAGCAACAACCTTTGCCTTTGCACCCTCAGGTCCTCTCTCCTGTTCTTTACCTTCTTCTGCTCTCTTCACATGTTTTGTGGTACTGTTGTTCTTCTAATAATGTGTCCTGGCCCCACTGTGTACCCAGACTCTGCTCTGTTCTTCTCTGCCCTTAACTTTTAATAAGTAACCAAAAAGGCTCACACCTGGGAAAATCACCATTATGTAACTTAAAATATTAAGTTAGAGTTCAGGGTTTTATTTCAAATAAAATTTCGGCAAGCCACAAAAGATAATTATTTTTGCATCTTTCTCTGGTAGTAATAATTTGAAGAAAAAAGTTAAAAAGATTTTGCTTTCATTCAGACAAGTGTCTCTAACAAGTTCTTTAGGCAACTGGTGTTGTCCCTCTAGGTCTGTTCAAACTTTGTATGAATTAAGCATCTATTAAGAATCTGTAGTTTGAATAGGGCTCTTATTTTTTTCCTAAAGAACTTTTTTTTTTACCTCAGAATTATTGCAGGCATTTGAGTTACTTCATAGCTCTTTATCCAACTGTATCAATGTTTTTGAAGCTTAAAAGCAGACATCGTTTGCACTATAACAGAACAGTGAGAGAGCTGTATTTTACTTTCCTCAGCTGCCTGTGATTGTCTAAAACCATTTTAGTTCCTCAATGGGGTTTTACCTTTAAGTAGAGAGGTAACTTTCATCCAGAAAATGAATTATTTCAAACAGATCTGGTTCTTTTTACCCCAGAGAATAGGGAAAAATATAAAACTTAATTGCCACCTTAATTGAGATTTATTCAAAGTCCTATTTTAGCCTGCTACAATATAGTAACCAAGTTACAAGGTAATGTGATAGACTAGTAAAAGAAGTAAAATCCTCTAATTGCCCTATAACTAGGCACTTAAACTGTTTACAGTTGAGATTTGTACAAGCTAGGGAATAAATCTGAAGTTAAGGGTCTCATAGCAATCTTAATTCAGCTGGTTTATGTGCATGGAGTATTTCAGTGTTTCATCGTAAGAACCTCTAAGTCCAACAGCCCTTTCATTTTGTGCTGCCACTGGTCGTGCATGTGGGCTTGGTGGGATGTCATTCATGCTGGGGCTCAGGCTCTGTGGAATTTAACTGGAATAGTGTGTTGACATTTGGACAAACAAGATGAGAAAAGACAAGATGCAAAGAGATCATAGCACCAAACCATTATCCTGAATTAATTTCTTCCCTCCACAAACAATAGTTCAAACCTTTTGTGCCAATTAGGTGTGCAATGTTGCTTGATCAAATGTAAAAGACAGTCCCAAGAAGCAGGAATAAGCAGTGTCCCCAGCTGGCACATGCCTACAGCTAACAACCAGTGACCAATCGTTTTGTGTGGAAGAAAATGGTGGAGGGTCAGGGTTGCTCTACTGTCTAATAATTTTTTTAGCATAAAAAATTATCAGTAGACAAGCTAATCGGGCATCACATCTGCAGATTTCTCAAACTTGCAAGTTGCAAGTATATCCAGAAGATGTACAAAGCAGCTGTTGTGCATTTGAAGGGCTGTGTGGCACAATATCAACTGTCAACACTTCCACCAATCTGAAACCATTCACAAGTTAGAGTTCACTTTATTTTATTAAAGCTCACTTTTCTGTGCTTTTGGGATTTCTTAAGGGTATCTCTTAGGCAGAGCTTCTGCTGTCCTTGGTAGGAAAAAGGTTGCACAACTGTTAGCAACAAAGTGCAGGTCCCCTATTTTTTCACCTGTTTCATGGTGATGATCACAGCTGGGAGTCTTTAAACAGTGTGATATCTATTTTTAGCAGAACACGAATCTGCTGCTGAAGCTAATGTCTTAACTGTTGCATGTATTGTTTAGACTTAAGCAAAACCGAAACCTGTGATATGCTATAGATCTGATCTTTATTTACTCTTTTAAACCACTTTGTTTTAATCTTGATGATTAACAGCCTGGAACAGCTTTGTAGTCTCTTTTGATATCTGGGAGACTTGATTTTTCCCAACAGTCACTGCACCAGCTGTACCAGTTTGAACTCATGATGAGAGGAATAGGTGAATTATGTTTTTCTTGCTTTTTGCTCATTTCCTTCTTTCCCTGTCACACTTCCAGAGTCACACTAAGTAAATTAAGGCTTCTTTCACTTGCATGTTTGTGTTAGTGAATCATTTGGTTTTCTAATTTATCCAGTTAATAAGGATAGGAAGTCCTCACAACACATCCTTCAAACCTGGTATCACCTTGTTTTGGCTTTGGAAATGCAGTTTTTGCAAGCAAGAGCTTTTGCATGAAGAACACAATCAAAGCTTTGGTTCTCTTTATTTATTCCCAGACTGCCCGCCCAGAAAATTCCACTTCAAAGCAAATTCAAATTTGGTTTTCAAAATGTAACCATGTACTTTTGTCGAGGCAAAGTTTGCCCCTTTTTTGCTTAACAGCATTAAAAATATAATACTTTTTTTTTTAAAGTGGATATGTCAAGGATCCAGGGAGCAGTGTTTTGAAAGAAACTTCAAGTTGGTACTTCCCAACTGTGTAGGCTTTCCTGTAATTATACAGGATGCAGTTCCTGAAGTAATCATTCCTGATTTTCCTGTTTTGCACTAGCCCATTTAAAACCAAATTAGGCTACAGGGGAGATCCTTCCTCAGCAAGGACGTGATTAGGTTTGGGTTATTTAATTTCCAAGATGCAGGGGAAGTTTCTTGTTAGAGCTGTTCCCAAATCAGGACAAGTTGGGCTTTTGCATCTGCTGTCCATCCTTTGAAACGGTGCATGTGAGCGGAGAGAAAAACTTGTGGTAATTTATACAAACTAAAAAGATTAACTTTCTTTGAAATCCAGTATCTACAGCGTGATCCCAGCACTGGAACTGGTTGCCACCACTTGTGGTTACACTGGAACGTGGGATCCTGACAAAAGTGTCCTCTAGTTTTATGCTGATGGAGTAGGGAGATGAACCTGGGTCTCAAGGACTGCAGTCAGAGCACTCCTGAGGCAAAAATTTCTCAGCAGGATTAAATGAGCCTCTTGCAAAACACACTTCACTCACCTAAGAGGTGGTTCTCCTGCTTCCCAGCTGGATTTCAGGCACTGTATGAGGAAATGCCCATCTGCCTCTCACCATCAGTGCCCATAGCCCCTGGGTGGTGGAAGGGACAGCTGAAAGACTTCTACCTATTTATTAGTCTCTTCCACAGGAGGAGATTGGTCTGCATGTAATGTGCCAGAACAACAGCCCTTGTGGGGGAAGAACTTTTTTCCAGAAAAAGTAGCATGCAAACAGAAACAGGAACACTTTCCCTCCTGTGGCACTGGCACTGTGCCTTTAACCTGATGTGGTCTAAAGGCAGAATCTGCCCTCTCTGCCTGGAGAATTGACACAGATGTGGGATTCAAGGCCCTGAGAGGTCACTCTGCCACAATTGTCCCAGTCAGCTGGTAGCAGGAAGAAGGAGAGGTTAGCAAGTGGCAGGTATGCTTTTTCTAAGAGACAAAGCTTGCTAGAGAGAAACTACTGTGTGCTTTCTGTCTCTTTGTCCATGCTCTGGCCTCTCCCTTCGTGACTCACACAGCCAGTGTTTGGGATTAGAACAATTCAAAGTAAATAATTTAAAATTAAGCAGCCAAGTCATAATGTGGAGAAGGCTGATAATGGAGATTAACATTTGGGATTATGGTTGTTGTACATGTGGTGTGTAAACCACAGAGCTGGATTATTTGTATTGGTGATGGTGTAGAAGCATTGAAAGAACTTTTTTGGCAGAGGGGACAGAATAATAGGTGGGTTCATCTTTAGAAGTGTAATTGAGTTCCAATACTAATTTTAATCAAGGTTTCTAGGGAACAGCAAGTATGTATTTGTGGAGAAGCAGATGACAAAGCTATTCCTAGTTAAATTGCCTTCAGTGGTGCTTCCTGAGGTGGAGGCTTCTGTCAGGTATCAGCTTCCTTTCCATACAGAAGAGCATACCAAGTATGTGCGGGTTTCATGGATTCTCTCCCAGCAGGCTGAAAGTGCCACAGTTTGTTTTTAGTACAGGAGAATAGAACTTTGCTTGTACATGATGTGTGGAACAAACCAGTATTTGTGGAGTTTCTGTGTTTCAGGATTTCGATTATTCGAGGAGGGATAAAGCTGCTTAATCACACAGCCACAGCTGTCACTCATTTATGAGCAACGAAGGCAGAAAGAGAAACTAAGATGTTCAGGCCACTGCTGCCCAGGGGTGCTTTGAAGGACTTCCTCACCTTCCAGGTGCTCCAGGAACCTCCTGATGGCCTGATTTGCTGCAGTGAAAACATAGGTCAGGTGTAGGGTGAATATATACTTTAAGGGTAATGAAACTTAAGAATAGGCTGCAGGCAGATGTGGAATCTCATCACCAATTTTCTAAGAATTACTTGGACAACTTTAATCAAGGATGATCCAATGGCCTCTGTGTCAGGCAAGACCTGGTACAAATACAGGGTGTTATAGAAGAAAGAGTTTCAGAGACCCACTGCTTCTATGAGTCTAGTTGGTATTTGTGAGGAAGGATTTCTACTGAAATCCATGGACTCTGGATCAGACCCCAAAATCCCAGAATTCCCTTAAATTTTAAGATTAAGTATGTGCTTATGAACTTGGTTTAATAACAATTTAAGTTATTAACTTAACTTGTTATTTAACTAATGCTAGTTTAAGACCTGAAAAGGCAGTCATAAGGTGTGTGTGCAAAGGTATGAATTAGTGAGATCCCAAGAATCCAAGATGAAATTATGTCCCCCTGGGTTTTTCTAGGGTTTAAGTGTTTAGGGTGTATATTCAGCCACAACCATCTTACCATAATCCAACTGTTTGTGCTCTTTCCACTGTGTTATAATAGATTGGCCTATTTCTATTGCAGTCACAGAATGTGATAGTTTGCAGTGAACAGTCTACTTTTAAGATATAGAATTTAGGAAGCAGAACTGTGTAATGAGTCTCTCTCCTGTTCTTCTAGGGCAGTTTGTCTGCAAGCCTTTCTGTCTGACCTAAAATGTCAGGTTTTAAAGCCCAGCTTCATTATCACGGCGCCTGCAAGCTGCAGTTAAGGGTCTGTCAGCAGCCCAGTTATAAATCCCTACTTCCAGGCATTTATAATTCAGCAGTAAAAAATTGCTCTAGGCTGAAACTTGCTATATAAAGTCTTAGTGCAGGAACAATTGTGATTTCTCCCTCCTTTATTTTTGCATTAGTTTATGCACACACAATTCATTCAGTAGGTTTTTACTGTCCCCTTTTGGCGTTTAAAAAGATTAAATGGCTGGGTTATTAATATTTCAGTACTGACTACTGTGCTTGGCCAGCAAATTGATCCACAGTGTCTGTTAACCCAGCTCTGAGATGGATACTGGTTCTCACAAACCTGCTGTGAGGTTTCAGCTTGGTGGAAACAGAACAATGTGGATCATGGTGATGGTTCATTTAGCTCCAGAGCCAGCCATGTCCCAGTCTGGAAAGCCAGTGTGAGTGCACTAAGCATGGTGAGGGGATCCAGCACAGCTGGAAGCTAGGAGTGGCTGCAGGCAAAGCTGAAGTTGTGTGGCCCTGCTCAGATATAGAGGAATATGAAAGGGCCCCAACTACTCTCTGTCCTCAGCATGATCTGATCTTATCACTGGATCCTATAAAACAGATTGCTGTGAGATCCTCTGATGGGACAATTAATGCCCTGAGGAGACTTGGTTGAAGTTCTCTCAGCTCAACTGTTTCCTCACTGAAACTCTGGCTAAGTGAATTCACTTACTTCCTCCTATTTTCTACAGAAAAATTTAGTATGGAAAATGTTATTTAAATTTATTACTCCTAGAAATTATAGAAATAGTATTTATTTTATCATTGTGGAAAACATTATTGTAACTTGTACTTTTATTCAATGTTAGATGTCAATGTCAACATTGTTATAGGCTTTCTAACATGTTTTTGCTATGAAGGCTTAAAACTAAATGAAGAATAACAAATTTCTAAATATATAATGTAGAATACAAAGGTTAAAAATGAGACTTTTACAAGAATTAAATGTTTTGGCTTAAGACTATTTTTTTTTTCCTTCAAGTACTGATTTTTGACCTTTTATTCTGATCTAGGATTTGGTCACAGTTAAAGCACAGAAATTCCTGCAGACCACCCAAAAAAGCTTGCTGTGCACTGTATTTCTTTATACTTGGTCCTGTACACAGGTGTTTGCAAAATTAGAATCAAGGTGTATAATCCCATTAGCATACTAAGCAGCAGTAATTCAGCAGTGAAATGTCTTCATTATTCCAGAATTGAGTCACCCCCTGGGTTTTCTCCATTCTTTTCCACTCTTCCACCCACTTACATTTAATTTACCCACTTATATTTAATTTCTGAAGGCAGCCTAGGGAAGATACTAAAGATACCAATACACAAAAGATACTAAAGAGTATGATAGATTATAAAGAATTCTAGAAGGTTTTACTGGTTACTAAGCAGGCTAGTGTGAATGACTGAAACGAGACAGCATATTACCTCCTTGCCCTGTAGATTTCAAAGGCCCTGCATTGATTAATACCAGCTCAAAGTTTAGCTTTATTATTTTATCTTCTGCTGGATTATAATCCCTCCTGCATGCTCTAAACCAAGGGTCTTTTAATTTCCTGTAACTGATTTATTTATTTTCTTTTATTCTTTTTTTTTTTTTTTTTTTTTTTTTTTCCCTGAGAACTGACTTCCCTGGCTAGGTCAATTTGCAGTTGATTTTAGCTTGTATCTTATCTCTAGGAAATGTCCTGCCAGCTGTGAACCACTGTTCTACACAACAAGGTTCAACATGTTTTATTTCAGGCATTTTCTTTTGTATACCCCAGGAATGATTTATGATTCTCCCTTGATTTGCTTAGCATGGCACACATCTTGAAGACACTCAACAGCTGGTTCTGGTGGGAGAATATTTGGATGCCAATCAATTGCACATGGGAGCATTTTGTAGACCGTGATGGACTTGTCTTTCCAAAACCACATCAGTTATATGCCACAATACCATATGCTTTTGTGTTACTGATCATCCGGTTCTTCAGTGAAAGGTAAGAAACATAAACATCATTTTATGCTAGTGTTGATCCTCAGTAATACTCTCTTTATTAATAAGATGCCTTTAGATCAATGTTCTTATGTGTTTATAAAGGAGGATTAGTTGGTGGTTTGCTAGAAAGATATAGTACAGATAATATGCAGGTGAAAATTGGGAAGTTTTTGCACTGTTAAGGACATATGGCTGTGGTCCAGTCTAGAGGGAAAATATTTCTATCTAGCTTTTCTAGAACAGCATTTGCATAATTCTAATTATCTCCTTTTGTTAGAGATACAAAACCACTTGGGTTTCCTCTTGCTTTTTCTCTGTTGGTGGAAAGGTGGAGATATTTGTTCTCCAAACCAAACCTCTCTTTTCATTTGGTCCTGCACCAGAACATTTGTGTGGGGCTGATAGATCCCAAGTGTCTAGCTGTAGCAGAGCTAGGCAGACTGGAGGGATCTCAAAGACTCCTGTGGACATTTTATGCAGATCTATTAATGCTGATTCCCTTTTTTCCTCACGGACATGGACGGCATTTGCGGCTGGAATCTTATGGGACAAGCAGAGGTTGGCTCCACAGAAGAAAGCTACAAATACATTAAGATTTGCAGTGCTTTGGCTTATTTATTTGTGCCTTGTTTTGCTTTACTTCACATTCTTTAGACCAAAAAAAGTAATTAGCAGGTTTTATAATTATTTCAGAATAGAATGAGGAAATTCAGAATGTTGTAAGTTGGACAGACTTTAAAAGGAAGTGGATAAGATCATTATTGTTGGAGATCAAAAGCAATTTGGATCATACATTTATAACCATGCACACTGTCTCCTGAGGAAGTGCTTGCCCAACTGTGTCTTACTGTGCTGCTGTTGGAAATTGCTTGTGTGAACCGTTAGCCCGCACATCTGGCCTGCAGTGAATCTGCTGGTGCACGAGGAAAACTGCCCATTGCTATGAGTAATAAGGAATCCATTTCTGATGCAGCACGAGTGAGGGAGGGCTTTTTCAGCACAGTCCGCCCCAGTAGAAGAGCAAAGCATTTGGCAGGATCTGCAGTGATTTGTATTGGAAAAGGGAAGAGAGAGAGAAGTCTTCAGTCTCTGAGGGAGTTGCTGTGTGTCACAAGCCAAATCCAGTGTCTTGGGCAATGGTAGCCTGGTGAAGCAATGTGCTAAGTGACTAGCTGCCCCTAAGAGAAAGTGTCCCAGTAGCAACCTTTCAGCTCACATGGAGAGAGCATCTGCTTCTGTTTCACTCAACTGTTACTTAACTCCCATATGCCTCTGAAAAACACAAGGACACGAACATCATAGAATGATGGAATGGTTTGGATTGGACGGGACCTTGAAGATCATCTAGTTCCAACTCCCCTGCATGGGCAGGGATGCCTCCCATTAGACCAGGTTGCTCCAAGCCCCATCCAACCTGGCCTTGAACACTTCCAGGGAGGGAGTTTTACAGCATTTCACTACCACAGACTTGAGTGCTTGAGTCTGCTTTTTTGTATGACCACTAGTTTGCTGTGCTTCTCTCTTGGGATCAGCTAGAGGGAGATTCACAGTGCATGGTCATATTCTATGGCAGATTAAATTGTTTCAGATTTATTTTCTTCCTATCCTGGCATGAGAATAGCTAAGGTCTGGTGACTGTGTTGTGTCTTTAAAACTTTTCATGGTCTGTATTTTCAGGTATGTTGCTATACCTCTAGCAAAAGCCTTGGGTATAAAGAATGTAAGACGTGTGAAGCCGCAGCCTAATCCTGTTTTGGAGAGTTATTATCGAGAGTGCTCAAAACATCCATCCCCAGTAAGAATTCTCATTTTTTTTTTAAAACTAGTTTTGGTTTTGGAAAATCCCAAGACTTACTGTTTCAATCAACATCAGCAATGACATCATGGGATGAGTTCCAGCTGATCGACAGATGACTTAATTTATTTGGGTTTTTGTTGCTGTTCTGCTGACAACAGTAGATAGCATCCAAAACAGAAAATAGGTTTAAGATGTTTGATTTTTCTGGCATGCTGTTCTAGGTTAGACTGTTAATAATGTTTCCAGTGAAGATCAGTGTTCCATCCTTAACTCATTCTGCCTGGAGAAAACATCAGCTGACATCTGTTGTTGGAGAGCAGTATCATATTTATTGCAAGCAATAATATTGGAACGCTGGCATGGAAGCCTTTTGATCCCCTACATTGCTGCATACTTAATGCTGGCTTATGTGAGACAGAAAAGCAATCTTTCTGTTACCCTGCTATTTGTTTTTAAAATTGAACAAGAAAAAAATAGCCAATGTTTACTATCTCAGAAAAATGAAGCAACTTGATTGTTGAGGGGAAACAGGTACTTTGCTGTGATTGCAGCCTTGGAAAGTTCACTCACCTAACTGCAGTTGCCAAACAATTGCAGTGTTCCTACACTGATTTTGAAAAGAAATGTGTTTTCTAGTTAAAAGTGATATTGATAATTACTGGTATGTGGAACTTCACTTTCTGTCCCTAACTGCTATATTCTCTTACTGTGTCTTTTGCCTGATATCATCAGGACTAGAGGTGTTGGTGTTCACATGTGAGCTCTTCTCTCTCTGGGCAAGTATCCCAATGTCTGTTTCATACCTTCCCTCTGCATGAGCACAGTTTGAGGCTTCATCTCTGAAAGGAAGCAGCATTTTTATCCTCAACACTACATGGGACAAATTCAGGCTGTCTCCTTCAAGTTTTGAGCTTGGGCCCCAGTGTGCATGAGGGCATGGAGAGGCCTGGCTGCTGGTTGAGGGTGTCTAGGCTCTGATGTCAGTCAAAACAAAGCTAGTGTTTCTGCATGGCAAGTAGAGAGCTTCCAGCCAGCAGGATGGGTTGAACACAGGCTGTTTGCACCCCTGCCCTTCCCAGCAGCCTCTGCTCACATTCCAGAGCTTTTCTCTGAGGGCAGGAGACCAACTGAACTGGACTTACCTTGGTGGAGGCAGCCTGCTGCTGTTGTCCTGTGACAACACTGCCACCCTCTATCTGCATACTAGCCTCACAGGGAAAGAACTTCCCCAGGGGTAGGTCCAAGGTTACCTCCTCTCCTTCAGTGGCCCTGGGGAAGGTCAGCCTGCACCTTCAGGATGGAGAAGAGGTAGCAAGCCCACAGAAATGCACAAGCCACGCTGCCTTGCGCTTAGCATGTGCTAGCATGGCTGCATGGCAGAGCCACCTCACACATGCTAGCATGGCTACATGGCAGAGCCACCTGACCTGCAGAACACAGGTAAAGCTGAGACACCTGAATGTTGCACTGGAATAGCTAGATACATTCCTAGGCAATGCTCTAGTTCTAATTTATCTTTAGATGTCAAAAAGCAGGTCTGGATTTTGCTCAGTAATATTAGCTGGCTTGTCCTGTACCACAGGAGTACATTGGATTTGAGAATGGAGCTCAGGTCACCTTCATTCCAGGCCTATGTCTCACCTGCAAGACTAATTTAAATATAATCTGACAGTAATTTGTAATTAGATAATATATTAGGCACAGTGTCGATGTGTGTTTATACCTGGTGTTTCCCTCCCAGCCCCAACCTCTTGCTTAGCAGTAAAAGCTGCTTCTTTGAAGCTATCGGAAGCCACCAAAAAGATGGATGTGTACATTTCATACCTGCTATATTTATATAAATTAGTATCCAAAAATCCAGAGTTTCTTTGAATGTCATTCAGAAATCAAACCAGGAAGCCTGCAAGGTAAATCACCAAAGAGCTTATCATAGTAATATTTAAAAATGGAAGACTTTACAACAGTGGGAAGCTGATCTGTGAACTACAAAATAAATGCAGATGACAGTGAAGTGCATCTTGTTGCTAACACTGTTCCCTTTTTTGCAGTCAGAGATTCAAGGCCTGGCCAAAAAGTGCAACTGCACAGCCCACCTGGTGGAGAAGTGGTTTAGGAGGCGGCGAAACCTCGAGATCCCAACGGTGCTTCGGAAATTCCAGGAAGCTTTGTAAGAAAAGACAATGCTTTTGATTAATATGGTTTTTACTGGTTTGAAAAAAAAAATAAATGATTGAGGTCCTCGGGTACCTTTTCAGGTGGGCTCATTTCCAGAAAGGTAGGTCCATCTGACAAGGGTTTTGTTTTGCGCATACACTGACAAATTGAAAGGTTCTGCTAACATTTCTCTTAAGTGCTGTGACTTTAAAAAGTTAGATCAACAGTTCCTCCTTAAAAAAAAAACCCAAAAAAACTCCCAAACAAACTTAAAAGGACTTTATAGTTTTCTTCACTGTGTAGTAATGGACTTATTTCTAGGCTCCTCCTACACAGTGCTTAATGAAAACATGGGGAGCATAGGAAAATATTTTTTTCTGTCTGCCAGTAATCATAGGGGAACAAAATTGCATGCTGGCTCTTGTTTATGAAGGTACCCATGTTGTCATTTGGGGATGCTATTACGTGTAGAGAAGTCAGTTCAAGAGGAGCAGGTGTCATGGGACCCTAACTAAATGATAGGTGTCACAGCATGAACATGGGGTGCTCTGCAAAACAGAAGCTCATATGCACTGATGAGACTGGGCCATTGGGCAGTTCTGAGTGACAATAATGAATATGTGAAGAGATTCAAAACCTCCTGCATGTGATTGAAAACTGGAAATGGCTTCAAGAGTCTGATTTTTCACAAATGTGTGAGAATTTCCCCATACCTAGACATGGCCCTATTTAACTATTTCACTGTTATCCAAAGTCTCCTGCAAATTGCAAATCCCCAAATGGGCATGGCTTTCCTTACATATAGCTTGTCCCTTTTGGATACTAAAATTAACTGCACTGGTGTAAAGTACTTCCCTTATATTCTGTGTATTTGGATTTTGACTGGCATAATTACATTGGCAAAAAATTGCATGATTATAATACTTAACCTATTTTAGTGTAGATTGACTTAGGGAACGAGGGTTAAAAGTACAGCTACAGAGCTGGGTACTTTATCAAGATTAGTTTCAGTGTGAATCAATATGCTAATGACTTGATGATGTCCTCTGTTGGGCAGAAACCCAGTTGATAGCTATAGATGTGTTGTTCTTAAGCCTGAGTTGGGGCAACTGTCCTGGCAACCCAAAATCCATGGTTTATTTCTGCTCTTGTTTCTTGGATCAGTTAACTTTGCTTTACAAGTAACAATAAGATATCCAGCTATTGATTAAAGATCTTCCTGCCATGGGTGCATGTCTCTAGTACTACACAGCCAGAGACTGACAAGAAAACTTGCTTGGCAGCTTGGGTGAGAATGAAGCAAACGGGTTTCTCTTGTGCAATTTTGTGAACTTTGCTCTGCTCTTTGTCAGTGAATTTAATTGGATATAATTCTCACGGCCACAAATAAGGAACAGAATTATTCCACATTAATAGCCAGTGTTGTGAGTATTATGAAATTTTTGAAAGCCTGCAATCTTCAGGATAATTTTTCTGAATCCCAAAGCGTGTCTGATGAGCCAGATCTAAGCCATGCTTAAGCTATTAATGCTCCCAGTTAAGCAACACTGGAAATCCCTTTGCATGAAACCTTTGCTGCCTTAAAAGACTTACCAGCCTTTAACTTCACATAAGAAGTTATTTTTTGTTAGACTCAATTTAAGAGACAAGATTCCTGAAGTTAAACAAGAAAATCCTTCTGCATTTCTGTTGTTTGGTGCTCTCCCTGGTGGCCAGGTTCAGAGCTTAAAAGGCACTTTTTTGAGTAAAATTTGGTGAATTTGGAAGAGGTTTACTTCAGGTTTTGTTCACCAAATTCCTGAGGAGGCTTGGCTAAATGCAAAATGAGGTAGTGTTCTGGCAGTCTTGCATGTATAACGAGTTCATCTGAAGCACTGTTTATGGCCAAATGTGTTCAATTTGTATTTGTAGGGCTGGGGACTAATGACACAGTCTTATTAGGGGCTCTGTGCTTTGGATCTGATTCAGAAAACTCCTTACAGTTCACAATCACCACAGAATCAGTCCCACTGTATCCACTGAGCTACTCACACCTTCAGTGCTTGAAGTAGGAGGCAAGAGTTTGGTTTTCTTGTAAAAAGTTGGCTCAGTCTTTGAACATCTCATTCTTTCACCTGGGGTTTCAGCCTCCAGGTAATGTAGGGCTCAGAAAGGAAGGGCTGCTTTTACCAGGCAGGTTCTCTTCTTCTTCTCTCACGTGGCCCTTCATTAATGTTTGCCAAAGACCACAATCTCATTTTTAGGCAGCTCTCATTCCTTAAGTGCAGTGTTCTTCTTGAGGTGCTCTCTTCTCAGTTTTACCTGACTGGGAGGCTGTTGCTTTCCTCCAGGACATCTCTTGTTCTGTAAACTGTTCTCACCAGGTGTGGGGCCATGTGCCTATCTCTGGGTCACAACCTTCTCAGCATGCAAAGTCCTGCAGTGCTTTCCTATTGATCTTGGTGAGCTGCTCTGGGAAAGGTCAACCTTCTTCCTGACAAGAAGAGTGGAAAGGAAGTTTTCCATCACCTGCAGAGGTGGGAGTGGGAATGCTCTGGCTGAGTCTCCAGCCACACCCAGTCCCAAGGACAATACCTCCCACGCAGGCTCCAGAGTCATTCCAATGCTGATTGCTGGCTCCAAATCACAGCATCCTGCTCTGACATTTATAAGTATCAACATAGTTTCGGTTCATTATGATACACAAGAACTTTTCTGCCCTCTGACTTACCAGATCAGTGGTGAAAACCTGAAAGCTTTATCTGCCTTGATGGGTATCCTGTTTAAGCCACATAAAGCTTAGAGCAGGCTAAGTGCTGGCAAACCTAGCCAAAAATTGAGGTGTGTATTTAACTCAAACCTCTCTAGTAAGACAACAACAACTAGTGGATTCGTTTATAAAGTTTCACAGGGCTCCCCTGCATTGAAGAACAGATGTTAAGAGAGATCAAAAGAAATTAATCCAGTAATTGAAACAAGTCTCTGCTGGTGCTCACAGTGTTCAGTGTTTGATCAGATTGGAAAGTATGTGCCATGTGGATGAAAGACCTTCTGGAGTCAGGGAACTGTGAGATGTTCTCATTCCAGTGTGAATCTTCCAGAGGGATTGATACAGCAGGAAGCATTTGTGTTATAAAACATTATTTTTTAGGGAATTTATTACATTTTTTGTGACTGTTCTTTTGATCACCTCATGCCTGGCTGTAAAACTACTGCTGTGAGTTGCAATCAAGATACCGGTGCTGTGATAGTGTAAAATAATTTACTTCTTTAGCAATTAGTCAAAGCTTAAGTATTTAAATACTAATATTTCAGAGATAAGTATGTGATGACCATTAATGTGGAGTGTGAGGGCAGGTTTATGTGAACGTTGGCTGTGATATACACTGATTTGCAGTAATGCTGGTTCAGAATATCTATTAAAAATACAATGATTTGTTCTTATTTTTTCAATTTTATTTTGCAGTTGGCGATTTTCATTCTATCTTACATCCTCCATTGCTGGATTTATAGTTCTTTGTGATGTAAGTTAATTTTTTTAAAGGACTGATATTATTTTTTGAATTAAATAAGGACTGATTTTTATATCTTTTTGAAGTCTATTGAAAGACTCCCTGGCTTCAGTGGCTCTTCGAGTTTAGATCTTTCTATGTACATAATCTAGATGGTAGTCTGCAATATGCACAAAGGTTTTACTTAAACTTTAAATTCTCTTTTGAACTTCTGTGATAAAATAATTAATGAGTAATCAGTATTTTTAAGGAAAGTTTTAAGAAGTCACACAGATGGTTTTACAACATGCCTTATTAACACCTACAAATGCATCACATGGCCATGTTTTTCTCAAAGGAGGCCATAAACCTTTTCTGGCAGCACTTTTGGGGGACCACAACAATGGTGTATTTCACAGCTATTTATTGAGGTGTTGCTGCTGAGTCAGAAGTTGGGAATAACAGGGAGACTGCTGCTTGTAACTCTGTGAGCACTGCCTGGGGTGTCATTACTCCTTCTCCTGAACAACAGAACAGTTCTCAGCGTGTCTACGTTCATCTGGCTCTTTTCCCCAAACACGGTTTATCATCAGGAACCAGTGATGTGTGTGGCTGGTAAACATGGCAAAAAAACCCACAACAAACCTGTGGAAACATATATTGAGTAATTGCAGTAATAAAACACACCAACTGCTTTGGATGATGAAATGATGAACTGGAAAGTTTCAGGTATCTTGAAAAGGAGCCAAAAAACTGAGACCTATATAGTAAATCTGAGATGTAAGTTCCCTTTAGAAATAGGTGGAGAATACTTACCAAACCTACAGTTATTTAGCCTGCTGCACTTAGAGAAATGTTAAGAATTGAAGATGTAGAGTTGACTTATTGTTGCTCAGCTGATCAGTCTCTGAATAATCTTTCTTCCCCAGAAACCTTGGTTTTACGACATATGGCAGACGTGGGTTGGCTATCCATTTCAGGTGAGGTTTTGGGCATTGGGCCATTGGCCTTGAGGCATTCCAGGTATTTCCCCACTGGAAGGGCTAATCCACAGAAGTGTTGTTCCCTTTCTCCCTCCCAATGGGTACCGCCTAGAGAGGTGCAGCACCCAAACCCCTTGTTCTCCTTTGGTACCTCCTGTTGATGGTTGCAGGACTTCCCCATGATCTGTCTGTGCTGCAACTCAGCCCTCCAGCCAAACCACTCTTATTTCCACCCATCCCAGGTTAGCAGTTGCACACAGTAGATGCTATCCGTGTTTAGTTTCAGTGCAGAACCCCTGAGCTTGCACCAGCCCTGACAATGCTCCAAGGCACTGTGAACTAGATTTACTCAGAGCATGATGCCAAGTGCTGTTGTGTGCCTGCTGGGCCCTGTTGCTTGGTGGTGCCAGGGGGAGGGAGAGCTCCAATGCAGTGGAGTTGGATCTAGATGATCTTTAAGGTTCCTACCAACCCAAACCATTCTGTGATTCTGTTACTTGGTTTGCATAGTGTCTGGGGATCCTCTCAAATCTCCATTTGTTCCCAAATGTCATGAGACTCTTGTTTCTTCCTTAAATATTTTACTATCAGTCCCATAACAGATGACTGATCAAGCTGCCTTCTTGCCCACCTGACAGAGGTTTTCATGTGCCCCCTACTGCTATTTTTATAAATCTGTAGCCAATCATACTGCCTTCTTGTTCTGTCTGATTCAAGGACCAAATAAAAAGAATCCTGTCTCCCAGCTGAGTTTTCCCAGCTTCTCTTACTCATGGGACCTGATAACTAAGCTTACTTCCTGCTACCTGGGAAATGTTTTGAGCCAAGGGGGCAGCCAAGCTCAGCATCTATCTGAAGCAGATGCATAGGATTTTAGCACAAATAGCTAACATTTTAATCATGGGGTGTGTGAATGTTTAAAATGTTAAATAGTCCCCAAAATGCAGGGCTTAATTTATTTGCAGTTGCTTGTAATTAAATGCAGAAGCACTCTGCATTTAGCTCTGTGACAAAAACACAGCAAAAAGCATGTTAAAATTCAAAGGTGGGGGAGGAACTGCAGAAACTGAGAGCTTGGTCTGCGTAAAGGTTAAAATATTTGGCTCCCAGAACATCCTTCTTAATGAAGCCCAGAACAGGGATTTAGTTTAGTTTAATTTTTTAAGCAAGACTCAGCAGAGGAACAAAAGCAGTGAGGAAAGGAAAAAAGAAGTAATTTTCACTTGGCATTCACTTTTTTTTCTATGCTCAGAATTAACTGTGTTTTTCTTCCTTACAGACTCTGCTGCCATCCCAATACTGGTACTACATGATCGAGATTAGTTTTTACTGGTCTCTCTTATTTACACTCGGAATTGACAACAAAAGGAAGGCAAGTGGTCGTGCTTGTTTTTAGCTGGAGCCTCTGTTTCTGGGAAGGGGGAAATAAGGTGGATAAGGAAAAGCACTGTCCTGACACGGGCTTTGGTGCAGCCACATGAGGGCAGCACCAGTCTGTCCCTGCCACACCTGCGCACATCTTGCTTGACACCTCATCTGCGCGGACACCCTCGAGGGCTGGGCTTCCTGGGTTCTACCTCTTCTCTTTCCTCCTCCACAGGATTTTCTGGCTCACGTCGTCCATCACTTGGCAGCCATTGGGCTGATGAGTGGCTCTTGGTGTGGCAATTACGTGCGGGTTGGAACACTGGTGATGTTTGTGCACGATATTGCAGATTTCTGGCTTGAGGTAACCTCACCTCCCCATCTTTTTGTGTGTGTTTGTTTGGGGTTTTTTTTGGTTGGTGAGTTTAATTGGTTGTTGCCCAGGTTGTGTTCAGTGATGTTTTAATTTTTTTTGTCACAAGCTTCACACAATCCCTTCCTATCCTCAAAAGAGGTGTGACTTCACAGATTTAGAAACTGTAAGATAAAAAAGAGCTTCTGGATAATTGAAGCTGATACTCTGTTACAGAATGCTTGATGAGAAAAGAGCAGAGAGATTTCTTCAGTATGGGCAGGGACTGCAAATACAGCTGCCTTCCTGGATGATTCTTGTTTCACTGTTAAAATTAGACCAGGTTGCCTAGCCTGTGAACAGCTTGTCATTATACCAATTCTCAAGCAAATTTAGCAGCCAAAATTTTGGGTAGTTCTTCAAATTGGCTTAATTTTGTCAGCATTCACACTCCTGTGTTGACCCAAGGGGTGCATCTACATTACACACTTCTTACTGGAGATACTCAAGCTGTCCCTGAACAAGATATGACAGGTACCTACTGGCAGAGGGAAAGTGTCTTGCCCTGGGGAAGGGGAAACCCCTCCCCTGAACTAAATATCAATGTTTAGAACAGTTTGACAAGTGTCCTATTCACCACGTAGCACTGTGGTTGCAGAGACTTGCTGCTGGGTTTCTTGGAAGACAGATGGATACTGCTTCCTAGAACAGAACTACCCTTGTTTTGTCACACCAAGACTGAGAGGACAGTTTTATCACCTCTTTTAGTGGCAGTGCAAGTGTAAGCAGCCCTTGTTGGCTGTTGTCTGCCACTGTTCATTTCTGTTCCTGATACTCCATCCTTCTATTGGAAAAACTAATTTGTAGGGTCATGCAGTTAGGATTGATCCAGATTAAACCTATGTGTATGGGGTTTTTTCTGGATTCTTTTAATTCTGAGATGCTTTGTGGTCCAATTAATTGTGTGGCCTTACAAACAGCTGAGCTGACAACTGTGAGGTCAGCACTCAGATGGGAACTGAAGTTGGGTACCAAAATAATTTAATTCAGCCCTGCCACTCAAACGTTCATCAAAGTGCTGCTTAAAATTTAGGCTTGGCACCTGAACTTTGTTCATGCTTGAGAACAGCTCTTGTACTCACCAGTGTCCAGTGTGGTTCCTAAATGAAGCATGGAGAGTTGTGCAGTTCAGCTAGGGAAACAGCAATTAAAATCTTAATTAGTGGGAAGAGACCAAGAGACCAACACTGAGATCTCCAGTTATGTTTTCTAGAGGGCTTTTTGTTTTCATGACACTTTTACATTCTGATCAGAGAGCTGATCTTTAGACCTTTGGTACAGAGTCCTTTTCTTTAAGATGAAAGGAGAAGTATGAACAAAGAATCTGTTTTGATACTGCTTTATTAGGTGTCAGTAAAATGATGGCTTTACCTGTCAAACAGGGAGGAAATTTTCTTCCTGCTTAGGTAGAAGAGGAGTCCTTGTTGATGACAATGCAGAAAGGAACTTATTTCAGAGAATATTTGTAATATATTTGGTGCTTTTTATTCAACACAGGCAGCCAAAATGTTTAATTACGCTCACTGGGAGAAAACCTGCAATATTCTCTTTATCATCTTTTCTGTTGCATTCTTCTTCACAAGAATCATCCTGTTCCCCTTCTGGTAAGCAATATTTAATGTAGTCACAGGCTTTTATGTCATTGCCATTTCCATTGAGAGGTTAGTATTGGTTGTGATGGGAAAAGGAAAGGAATGGATTGTACTTGAAAGAGCAGAAGCAGAACTTTCATTATTGTTGGCTACTAATGACAAAACCTGTCATATTCTGTAAAAAATTAATCTAAGTAAAAATAGTTTTTAAATGAGCCTTTTGAAAACATGCTAACCTAAATCTAGGGGTTTATATATATTTACTTATTTTAATAAATTGTAGTTTAATGCTCTGAGCTCCTGTATTTTCGAGGGGAATGAGCTACTTCACCAGAAAGAATAATTTTCCCTTTCATTCCTTCCCTTCTGCTATAGCTGCAAAGTCAGAGTAGAGTGTAATTCCTAAATAATTGTAGTTAATTTTTTGCAGACCCTCCGTTTTGCTACCTACTTCTAGGGTAATAGCTCACCTTACTCACTTAGACAAGGAGCATTCAGAAAATGAAGGTGAACCAATTAATTTAGGAAGTCAATGCAAATAAATCATAACTTGCTAAATACTTGCATGACTTTGGAGTGCTCTGATTTAATCTGCTTTGGGGTACCCCCACGGGTGCTCAGTGTGCTTAATGCTTAACACGTTTAGCTTTTAAAAACTGTTTAATGTGTTTCACATTCACGGTTTCGTTGACTTGTTCTAGTTTGCCTTCGTGCCCCTCCCCGCATGTGGACAAACCCTTAGAGACTCAAGCTGGTTAAATTAATAGTTTTGAACATTGATCAACACAAGGTTTTAATTTCCTGTAGTATTTTCTTTCAGAAATGATCATGTCTTTTACTTTCTTGTTATTTTATTAACTGTACAAGTGATTTCCAATAATTTTGCTTCACTGAGTTTCTTGTGCTTGAGTTCTTGAGCTTAGAAGCAAAACATGATGAAATTAAAGGGACTCAAAAAGCACCAAATAATATATGAGTAGTGAAAGTCTGAGGATGGACAAAAGATGTTAATTAAGAAAAAGCCCTGTTGCAAAGCCTGTAGGATTTTCTCTCTAGTATGGATTTCAGATTAGAAAGAATTTGCATTAGAAAAAATGGCATAGACAAGCTCTGGGTTGCATAGTATCTAGACCACACAGAGCTCAAGTATCTTTTTAAAATAGGGATTTTTTTTTTAAAAATCCCATTTAAAATGGGATTTTTTTTAACCTTATTGTGTTGGGTTGACCTTGGCTGGATACCAGGTACCCACCAAGCTGCTCTATCACTCCCCTTCTCAGGAGGACAGGGGCAGCTGGTGTGTTGTCAGCACCTTTCTAGCTACCAATGCAAAATACAGCCCTGTGAGGGCTGCTGTGGGGAAGATGAACTCCATCTCAGCCAGACCCAAGGCACTTATTTAGAAAACTTTCCTGCAATACTCACATTTCTCATCTTTTGGAGTCTGTATTTCAACAGAGATGGTGGAGTAGGGTTAATGGTTGGTCTTGATGATCTTAAAGGTCTTTTTCAACCTAAGTGATTCTATGAATCACAGAATCTTAGGGGTTGGAAGGGACCTTGAAAGATCATCTAGTCCAACCCCCCTGCCAGAGCAGGATCACCCAGAGCATATCACACAGGAACTAGTCCAGGCTGGTTTTGAATGTCTCCAGAGAAGGACACTCCACAACCTCTCTGGGCAGCCTGTTCCAGGCCTCTGTCACTCTCACAGTGAAGAAGTATTTTCTGAATCTGGTAAAGACGGGGCTTGTTAATTAATCTGTCATCTTTTCAGAGCTTTTCAATGTTTTGTGGAAATAGTTAATGACTTTGGAATGTGAAATTAATCATAGAGAGAATTCTTGTACCCTAACAGTGACCTTTATTTCGTAGGATACTCCGTTGCACGCTGTATCAGCCCACATACTACTCCACGACTCCTGTCATCGCATACTTTTTATTCAATGGGATGCTATTGACCCTTCAAGGCTTGCATTTATATTGGGGTTACTTAATTTTCAAGATTCTGAGAAGATTCATTTTCTTAAAGGTAAGCAGTTTTGCTTCTGCAGAAAGATGTCTCAAGGATTGAATAGATGCTAATACCTCTAATAGATTGTCACACCTAAGGTCATAAATCAGAACATCAAAACTTAGAACTTTGACTAAATTTCTTCAGGTTTGTCTAAATCTGAGGTCAGCTGTACTTGCACACTGGTTTTGGATTAAGAAAATCACATGAAGCTGATCTGGTATTAGATTATGACACAGTGCACCACTTGAATATGACAGTATTTCAGAGAAACAGTGCAAGGCTGGTGCTGCCATAACCTGCTTTTATCTTGTAGAGAAAACTCATGTGGGGACAAAACTACAAAGAAACATTTGCTGCCATTGTGGTCTTGTTTGATTGCCTGAAGTAGTAACATTTCCACAAGGTCTCTTGTCATGAAGTGTGCATTGTGGTGTAAATCAAACATGCAGCAAAAAGCATTTAGAAAAGGACTTTGGAGAATGTCTCAAGATTTGGCATAAGCATTGACAGGTATATTTTGCTAGTTCAGGTGAAATTTCAGTTGTGCTGTTGAAAAATGGTATTTCTTTTGAGGATCAGGATGCAAAAACTTAATTGAGCTGACTCTGTCTTTTCATCTGAAGCAGTTAATGCTGTGAAGCATCTTAAGGAAATAGAAATATTCCTTTCTACCTGTATTTAATTGTTGTTTGACTGGTAACAGAAACCATCCTATAATTATTGGATTATTGAACTCCTTCAAATCATATGCACATAGGCAGCTGGGATATCACAGGGAGACCCAGTGTCTTCCTTAAAAGAAAACTGCTGTTACAAACTCGGCCCTTGTTAGACAGCAACTAGCTGCACATAAAGGACAAATCTGTAGAAGAAATAATTTGCATTGTTCTTCTGCTAAAACATGTTTCTGTGTTCCCTTGGACACTGAAGAGCTTGTATTTCTTGCATGTCACTTATCTCTGTTAGATTAATTACAAAATTATTTCAGACCTGGCTTATTGAGGGTTAGTGTTTCACTTCTCATTTTCTTGTTTTGATTTTGGCCTTGTCTCTGTGCTGTTCTCTCACAACCCCTCTAGTGAAGTCAAGAGGGACATCCCTCTGCCTTCCAGCTGAGTAAGAGGAAGGCTTTGGCATAGTTCTCCATCCACATTGGTTGAGGTTATAAGAGTACAGTGCAAGAAGGTCTTCAGATTCAGTGGTGAAGAGGACATTACTAGGCCAGCTATATAAGGCCTTGTGCCCTGCCTGCACGTGTGCCTGTGTAAGGGACAGGAATGTTTTAGAGATATGAGCTTTTTTTATTGGTCATTGCTAAAAAATGAGAAAGCCTCGAGCTTGCATCCCTGCCATGGATTTTTGATTCCTTATATAGCTCTCTGGGAAGATGGTTTCCAAACAATATTTTCACAGTGGTAGCAGCAGCCTTAGCCCTCCCCAGTCTGCATGACTGCAGCTGGCTTGCATGTGCAGCCTGTTTTCCACAGCAGTGGCAGACTTGGCTGTGAAAGCAGCCAGTGCCTCCAGAGCTGTCCAGGCACTGTTGGAAAGAACAGTGTTGGCAAGGCAGTGTTTTGATACCAACGTATTTGTTGTAGACATGCTCCATACAAACAGCTCTTGCTATTTCAGTGCAATGCCAGTAAACTGCCACCCTGGTATTAGAAGGATTTTGTTTCTCTGCCCAAGACTTTTACGTTTTCGTTCAGAAAACAG
Organism: Apus apus; assembly: GCF_020740795.1. Taxonomy (NCBI): domain Eukaryota; kingdom Metazoa; phylum Chordata; class Aves; order Apodiformes; family Apodidae; genus Apus; species Apus apus. Next base: position 18,250,208 of record NC_067291.1, on the reverse strand, counting down.
GCAGTTTGGGACATTTTGCTTGAAGCAACAGTTAGCTACTTCAGATGGAAAAATGAAGGGCTGGTGTAACTGGAAGTTGAGATTGATGTTGTTGAACTGAAGGAGGCTCTGAGCATCATGAGGGTGCAAGGAATTTTTTCAGTGTGCTCTGCTCCTTGAGCCCCCCTGGATTGTTGGGGTGACCAATGAAAACCACTGCAGTGGGGCAGGTAACAGCTCCTAGCCTCTGTCCAGGGGCAGGTGTCTTCCCTAATTGTGTCCTTCTGGACCATGTCATCCCACTGTCTGAAAGTCAATGAGCTTGAATGTATTCATTCTTGGTAGGAAGTGCTGTTGTCCCTTGTCAAAGGACAGGTTAAAGGCTTGTCTGGGTCAGACATGAGTGGTGGGACTCAATGGAGAATGTAAACAGGAAGGCCCAAGTCTTCAGGATGTCATGTACCCACCAAGTTTGCTGTTATTCAGAAGGTCACACAGGGCTGTGTCACATCGTGGTTAGGGCTGTGGGTCTAGATCCAGTGCTCTCCAGACTGAGACAGGAGGCTTTGCTGAAGGCAGGAGTTCATACAAAAATGACATTGAGTGCTGCAGCCTCCGGAGTTGGTAGCTTCTTCCATGCTTTACTTGTCCTCCTCAGGAAGAGATGGCTTTTGTCTGAGATTGGCTGGTCAGAAGCCCTTCATTTCAGATATCACTTCCCCAATGCACTAATAAAAGGGACAGTTCTCCTCAGTCCTCTGGTATAGCTGCTCAGCCAACTGACTGGCTTCAGCAAAAAAGAACTTGGACTAAAACTCTTGCGATTTCCCTTCTCCCAAATGTGACCAGAGATTAATAAAAATGAGGAAGAAGGAAAGAAGGGAGGAGATGATCTTGCTTTGTCCCTCTGTGTCCATTTTCTCTGATACTGGAGCTGGTAGCATGGAGCAGCACAGGTCTCCATGCCACCTTTCCCCTGGCCCAGCCATAACACAGGGGAATCCTGCATTGACAAGCCAAGCTGTACTCAGCTACTTTGCATTAAGAAGCTTTTTGTTTTCTATTGGGTAAACTTAAGGGGACAGGAACATTAAATTTTGTCAAATCAAAGATGTTCTTACTCTGGAAAAATACAAAAAATATCCAAAAAGGAACACAAATGTCCTTTCTCATATGACATTTTGTGACCCTATATGTAAGGCATCTGCATGTGAGGAAAGCCCTTGAAGGTCAGACCTGTAGCCATGTATCTTAGATCAGCTCTGCTGCAAGAGGAAGAAGGACATTCTTCCATGTAATTTCTCTTTGAGTTAGGTCAGGCAATAGCAATGTTAGCTGCTGGCTGCCATCTTGATGGCCAAAGCCTTTTGTTGCTAGGAAACTCTGTGTGTTTCTGTAATATTGTTCAATTACATGGTTAAATTACCCACTTGTATCAAGTTTCAAGCACCACTGAAACATGTCTAGTCATCATGTCTGCACATATGAGAATATTTTAAGAAAATTGAAAAAACATAGAGAAGTATGTACATATGTACTGATTTAAAATATCTCGCCAGGAAAATCCCATGGAGATTAAACACTTTATTTCCAAGGTCAGAAGAAGGGAGCGAATGACAGCAGCCTATAGCCACATTATTATAGCAAATTAAGATGTAAAATACATGTTAAAACCATTACACACTGAGTTAAGGTTTTGGGACTACAGTGCTTTGAATCTTGAAAAATGTGTAAGTTGTAGGAAATGGGCATGATGTCCACACAGCTCAGATAGTTCAGGGCTGATGCAAAGTCCCTCAGTGGCAGAAGGTACCGGCCGATTTTTAACAGACTCTTCTGTGACCTGGAATATGTTTTTTTCTAATTGTATTCTTACCCTCACACTGCTTTCAAGTAAGGCAATGAGCTTCTAACTAATGGCCACTCATATTTAGGAGTCATCAGCTGCAGTGTTATTTGATTCACTGTGGTTCTTCCTGAAGCAGAAAAGACCCTGTGAATGCTGTAGAGCAGGTTTGGGACTTGTCACTCTTTAAAATATGAGCTGATGCCACCTGAGTATCTTCCCTTTCCCTTTGGTATTTTACACTCACTAAGCAGGGCTTTGTTTTTTAAAGAATTTGGTATCCTTATCCATAGTTTGTTCAGTCCTTGTTTGGTCCAAATTTCAGAGGGAGCAGTGAGAGTTTGCATTCAAGGAGCGACCAATGTCGGGGGGCGGGGTAGCTGAAAATGCTGATAAAATACTATTTTGGGGTTGAAGTGAGATCCGTGAAATACTTCTTGTTACGGTTCTGCTACTTCCAGCAGTAGAAGAACCATGTGAAGTGGTTAACCCAAAGACTCTTTTAATCAGTTACCTTTTTCTATATCAACAGAAGACACACCACTAAAACTCGATCCCTAAAACTGTGCCCGTGGACTAGAATGCTTGAGGGTAGGCAAGGCCTGAAGTCCCACAGAGAGACTGTGCTCTTATAAAACGTGCCCTCACTACTTAGATTGGTAATGATTCTTTACTCCTGTAGAGGGGCAGATACTTTCTGTCTTTCTTGTTAATTTATCTCTTGAGAGACTTGCTGTAATCCTTCATGTATATTTTTAAATGAATTTATACAGTTCCCAGAGGCCACACGACCTGCTCCTGACACATGCCTTTAGCTGAGGTTAGCCTGAGGCTATTGACACCCACAGCTCCTGCAGAACTTCCCTTCCCTGGGATCCTTTTATTGTTTTTCCTCTTAGTTTTTTGTGCTTGATCTGTTTGCATCAGGCAGAACTTTTATTTTTAGTAGTTCATTTGAATCTTACATTTATTTTGTAACCACATGGGTCCTGGGAATTTCGGTGCTGAACTTGGGTGAGAATTTTCTCATTACTGAAACACAGGCCCACAGCACATGGCTTAAAGCAACGGGTCGTTATTCTTGTTTGTTTGCAGGTCCTTAAACGTTTCCCCATGGAAATACAGACAAATCTGAGCCCCTGGCACTTGATTTGCTTTCTTTAAGTTACCTTTAGAATCAGATCTGTATCTTTTAGAGTTAGAGCATGGATCCACAGTGTTAAAATCCATAAATACATGGATCCAGAGTGGTTAAAATCGACACCAATATGGATCCACAGTGGTTAAAACCATTCGGTGAGGCTGGTTTACCTTTGTTAACCAAGAGTCACTCTTCAGCCTCCGTTCCCAGGGAGCGCTGGGACTGTGAGCACTGAGCTCTGCCATGCTGACTTTCTCCTTGAACTGTGCAGTAACTTGAGATACTTAATTCTAAGCAGAAATCTTATTTTTAAAACTACAGAAAGGGAAAAAACGCTCTATGTACCATGAAAGTAGAATGGCCTCTAAAGAGATTACATTGTAAATCTCTTTTGTGGCAAGTGGAATTGGATCCACCATTGGTTTGCCTGAGCTGTGTGCTGCTCAGGGAGCACTGGGCATGCCCTGGGTGAGCTGAGCCTGATTGCTCCCAACTGCCAAACTCTGGCTTTAAACTTCAGCTGTGAAGGGTCATAATATGACCCTGATCATGCACAACAGTGCTGTGCTTCCATACACCGTGCAGTTACTGGCATGTGACAATGAAGCATGTAATGAAATGTAGATTCAGTTCTGGCATGCACAGCAGTTCATTGGATTCCTCAAAAGTCAGACATGAAGCTGATTTTTTTTTTTTCTTTCTGAAGCAGTAAAAGAAAAATCTGTTTTCAAGACACCCATAACCAGAAAATGAAATTTAATGAGCATTAGCACATTCAGTGAGAAGTCATTAATTTCAGAAGAATGTCATTCACAGGAGTTAAACTGAGTAAGGGGTTTAGTTTCGTCAACTAGAGGCACTAAGTTTTGTGTTCTTTTACTTATGTTCTTTATTAAGCCTGTACTGTGCCAGTGGGTGCTAATAAACCAGCCCAGAGGGGTGTGCTTGCCTTTATTCCAGCTAGTCATCTTAAAAGCAGAAATATATTTTAGAGGATAATGATAATCTAGTTTTTTTATAATTCCTTTGCTCTGGAACTGGGAAGTTGTGGAAAAGCTTTTGCTGGAGATTGTGTGGTTGCTTTCTAGGCTGGGGCCAGTACTGCTCTGCTTTGAGTTGTCTGAATGAAGGTTCAGCACGATCACAAGGCAGATTGAACTGGGTTACCAGGGGTTCCTCCCCCCCATTTTAAAGTAAAATGAGTAAAGGAGAAGTTGAATGTGTTGATTCTTTACAGATAAATATTTTATAGCAGTCTTTGTCATGAGGATGGCTTATTAGGGGAACAAAATAGAACAAAGTTTTCCCTCTTGGAGATGAAAACCAGTCTATCTGGGAACCTTCCCAGTTGATTCAAGTTATTGCCTTTGGGACATGAGCTTTTTAATGGCCTGGAGATGGGAGCCTGCCAGCCAGGTCAGCAGCCGGAAGGCTCATGCCCTAGTAAAGGGAAATTACTTCCTGTTATGACTTTCTTTCATCTGCGTATTTCCCACTCTGCTGCAGCAATCTAGTTAAGCCCAAAGCCTGGCTTCATATCTCACTGGATGCTGCCAAATTCATCTGAGGGAGGAGGGGTGAGAGGCAGGCAGAAGAAAGTATAAAAAAGTAAGAGGTTTGCTGGCTGGTATTTCCAGTGATAGGCAAGAAGGAGAGAAGCTGTTGTGTGCACACTGGGGAGCTCTGGAGTCCTTCCCTCCCTGGGGATTTGAGGTCAAGGCTGTCCCCAGTCATGTGCAGGGTCAAAGGATGCAGCCCAATCTGTGAAAGGGGAAAAGCCACCAGGTCTTCTCTACTGCATAAATGTCATGTGCCAATCCAAAAGCACTGTCTGGTCTCCTTTGCATCAACCAGTTCATTTCTTGGCACAGTGAGTTAAAAGGCAGATTGGTATTTAAGTCTCTACTTTTTACTCCAGACTATGCAAAGGGCAGCAGCTGAGTAATGACTTCCAGGGAGGTATGTTATGCTATATGCTAAAATAGACTTCTCGAATTTCAAGAGAGCAAAAATATTCTTCACTAGAGTTTTGATTTTTTTTTTAAATTTATTTTGAACAAGCTCTGCTCAGAATGCCCACAGTTCAACACCACCTTTCACTTAAATATTACACAAAAATCGTGTGAAGTTTAGAAAACTTAAGGACTGTTGTGACCATAGAGATGAATGAACTGCTGAGAAACATTTGGTTGGAATAGATGGGCTTCCAAAGCTAGGGTTCCTGTTCCTCACACAAGACTGTGGAAGAGCAGAGTCAGTCCTCTGGCCATAGTCCAACAAATGGTGCATGTGGATGCCCCCTTTGCCCCTCTTGCATTAGCTGTGCTATAAATGGGGCTGTGCAGATTTCTTCTGTGCTGCAGTAAAAGTCTCCAGGTTCAAGAGTTGCTGAGGTTTTCTTCAGGAGAAGCTGCAGATGATCACTGCCTCCCAGAAGAGAAAAATCAAAGCCCTAATTCTGGAAGCAAAGCTTCCTGTTCTGGCCAGTCCCATGGGAGGCAGAGGGGTTGAAGCAGGGCCAGGCTCTCAGCTGGTGGAAATGAGCAGCTCAACTGGAAGTCAATGGGATTGTGTTAGTTTTCACCAGCAATGGATCTGGCCAAACAAGCACCCCCACCCCTCTCTCTGCATGTCTGTCTGGCACAAGGTAACTCTACTTTTAGTAAATCCCTGATCCAAAATACTCATTTTATGTCAAAGTTCCTAATTCCAATAAAAGACAAATGTTGGTAAAGTTTTTGCTTTAAAATTGGTTTACCTGCCTGGACACAGAAGGGCATTTACTGACTGTTTGTTTTTTTTTCTGGCTTCCCCTGCTAACTGCTCATATATTTTAATTTTCTAGCAGGATGTTTATGGTATGTTTTATATGTATGTTATATATATATATATGCACTTTCATAAAAACTGTATCTATATAATAGTGTGCATATGTATTTATTTTTTCAATTGCCAAAAATTATTTCACAGAGCAAATCCTGGGTCTTCTACAGAACTTTTGGTGCCTTCGTTTGCTATTTTTAATATATGCTGCAGAGGTTTGAATTGGGACTTTGTTATGAGGTGAGGAATTCTCACACTTCCAGAGGAGTTCACAGCACTGCAGTCTGCTGCTTCCATTAAAATCAAGAAAGCTTGAAGTAAAGCTCTAGTTAATGATGGAGTAATATTAACTGAGAAAAGTAAATTGTCCTTTCTTGTACTTAAAGTATATTTCCCTAGAGGGACCTGGGAGTGCTCCATAATCCTTATTACATGCAAGAAGGGAGGGAATCTTACAAGGAGCAGTGTCTCTCCTGTGACATAAGTCTGACATCATCAGAAAGCAAGCAAACCAACCTGATCAGTCTGATCAGGCAGTGGGGCTGTGGTGCATGTGAGGATAGGATTTGTCTCACCTCAATTTAGCTGGGCTCAAGCTCAAGGATCCCTCTGTGATCAGTAGAGGCAGAGTGGTGTCTACAGGGAGCAATTCAGCCTGTCTGGAGTTGTCACCCCAACAGTGTGGGGCTGGTCACCCTCTGGGAGAACCTGTTTCTGGGGGTTATAGAGCAGTCTTGGATAACAATTTCTGAGTAGGTACCTGAGTTTCTGAATGCTGAACTTCATTGAAGTGAATCCACTGTCAGGTGACTCACACACACACTTCTCAGGGGCTTCTAATGCTATTTAAGAGGTTTTGTTCATTAGGTTCTACTTAAGGTATTCTAGATCCAGCTTCAGTATCAGAGTGTTTAGAAATACTGTATTGAAACAATTTTGGGTGTTGTGATATGAATGTCAAATGAAAAGCCATTACTTGTTAGGTATGTGACTTGAAAATTAGATGGATGGTGTTTAAGGATGGAGATACTCTTTAAACACATCACACAAGGAACAGAATGCCTCCTAAGCATGAAAACAGAGAACCAAGCACCTCAACATGGAATAGAAGTGCCTGTCATTTACATGGTTGTATTCTTGGTGGTTTCAGGTTAGTCTAATAGTGCTCTAAGGCTTCTGAAGGAATATTCTTTAGCAGCTGTGTTGCTTCAAAACATTGATGTTAAATGCAGTATCATACCTCACTGAGAAAAGTGCCTCTCATCAGCTGTTTTGTAGCCAAAAAAGCATTTATAGGGAATAAAAGTGCATGTTCTGATAAAAGTTCATACCACTGAACTCCTTGGCTAAGGCAAGTTCTGTCCTAGGGTAAAAAAAAGTTCACTATAGAGAACAGTATCAAATGCCTATTATATTGTTCTTTGTTTCTTTGCCAACTGTGGATTTAAAATTGGAATAATTCAAAAAGCAGTGGGACATTATGACTCACTCAGTACCTCCTGGGCTTCTGACATTATCGTAAAGCCACATACACTGGAGAGCAAGGTTTAGTTAGTGGATTTCAATAACACAGCTAGCAGACTTTATTGAAAGCACAGAGTACCTGATTAACTGTAAACAATGATTTATTTCTTCTCAACAGTCAGGGCATTATAGCTCCAGTTACAGGTGTGTTATGCTGAGTGACAACACAAGTGATGCTTTTTGGAGGTTAAATTTACTCCTTCAGTCAAAATCAGAAACATGTTTTAATAGTAACATTGAGGTTTTTAAGGCTTTTCTTTTCACTATTTGTGGAATTAGTGTAACTTTTATTTTAATTTCTTTTTGACACGTTGTCTTTGAGTTCCCTCTGAAAACTCCCAGTGAAATACTTGGGGATGTGGGTGTTCCAAAGAGGAGAGAGATGAAATAAGAGGAGTTCTGGCCACAAGATGTCCAATGCAATTAATGTAGAGAATCTGCATCTTTATTTAAAAACTGCAAAAAAAGAGTCCAACAGCATATCTTCCATTGAATATCAACTTTATTTCAGTTGCCTAGCATGTATAAGCTGAAAAGGGGAATATATTTTCCCATAAAATCTTCCAGACTGGAAATAAAGAACAGTTTGCTTGAATCCAAATGTATATTGCTTAGTCTCCACAGGAAAGTAAAGACTTATTAAGTCATATGTCAGCTGAGTTGAATTATTGATGTTGAATTCAACATGTTGAACTCAGAGATTCATCAACTTTATAGTATTATTTGTTAGAAAAGTACCCCCTTCTATCTATTTGGACTGACTTTTTATCATCTCTCTTGTTTATTATCTCTTTTGAGTCAGTGGTTGCTGACCTGACTAACAGCTTTCATCTTTGTACTGCAGGCTGGTTCCATATGTGCAGGTGCTGTGGAATTTATTGTCTTTACACTGAAAAATCAAGATCTAGTCAATATGTTTGTATATATTTAAAATTTTCTTAAGGTAGAATTAAGGTATAATATTCTGTGATTCTGTAGTATTTAGGATGTACTGATTTTAAGAGTCTGATTTCTAAGTTCTGATTTCTAAAAGTCAGGAAATTCTAACTAAAGGATATAACTAAACATTTGACAATGCAAAAAATCTTAAATTTCACTGAGTCAGAAAAAGACATAATGAAAATTCCAGAATCAGCTGTGAGTTGCCTTTATAATCTCTACCTGGTAGAAGAAATCCACTTACTTTCTGTGCACATAAATTATGCTTAACCTAATAGGCCCAAATGTATCTCCTTACATCCCACAGTCTTTGAGAGAGAGAGACCTGGATGTCCCTGTGTTTCTGGTATCCAGGAGGCTCCTGTGGGCCCAGTGGTTTTGCAGAACCTTGCACTTGTAATCCACAGATGAAGCAAAGGGCAGAAATAAGTCTTCTGTGGCATCTGCTGAAATGGTGGGTTCCTCTGTAGGCATCTGAGCTGGCTGATCTCAGGTGCAGGGTCTTTTTCAGAGTGACAAGTTGACTGACAACCTGCTTGGAAATAGGAGGTGCATGAACAGACCAAGCTGTGATAGACCAAGTCACCTGGGGTTGTGCTGTAGGAGTTAAAAAGCTGGACTCCCAAACAGACTGTAACTCCCAGTAGTTACAGTAGTGTGGAGGTGCTCAGGGTGATGTAGCCAACCTTGCTGTGCCAAACCAGCCTCAGACTGGTTTGGGTTGGAAGGAACCTTTAAAGATATCCACCCATCAGAAAAACCTCCCAGGAAACCAGGTTGCTCCAAGCCCCATCTAGCCTGACCTTGAACACTTCAGGGATGGGGCATTCGCAGCTTCCCCGGGCAGCCTGTGCCAGTGTCTCACCACCCTCATAACACATGTCTTCCTCATCTCCAGCCTAGATCTCCCCTCTTCTAGTTTAAAGCCATTGCATTGTCCTATAGTCTGTGTGTGTGATGATCTGGATTCTGACTGGCACTATCAGGGCAGAAGCTGCCATTCCTGTTGTGATTTGTGCCATAACTGCAGCACTTTCTGTGGAAAGTGACACTGCTGGAATGTGCAGATGTTTCAAATGAGGTCTAGGATTGAGCTTTATCGAACATATTCAGGTTTCTAGGCATTTAAAAATGTTCAAATCTAGGATTCAAGTCTTGTAATTTGCACTCTGAAACCAGGCTTTTTTTGTTGTTTTGGGTTTGTGGGTTGTTTTTTTGTTTTGTGTGTTTGGTTTTGTTGTTTGTTTTTTTTTAAAGTAGTGTGTTGAACTAAAATACCACTTGAAACAGTGAAACTGCCCTTTGATGGTGACCTCTGTGTGTATTAGAGTCAGAATCTTTCTATAGTTAGTGTTTGCCTGCATCTAATGGTTTTGTTTGTTACAATAAGCAAAAAATGAGGGCACTTGTGAACCTGATCAAGCTCTCCATAAAGAAACAAATGATCTAGTGAAAGGCTTGGGATGGAGTCACTGCTTGTTATTTATTTATAAGTCTATTTTAATTAGTGTTTCTGTTCAGGTCCACAAATCTCTTGGGAGTTGGAAGTTTTTACTCTGAGCTGGTTTTTGTTTGGTGGCAGATCTTAGTACACTGAAACTGATCTAGTTCAGAGGGAGTTTATCAGGAGATACAAAGAGCTGCTTCAGTTTTGGTTCCTGTATAGCCAGTGCTGGCTTTAAGCAGAGCAGGTGAAAAGTCAGCTAAGTCTGGGGGAGCAGATTCCTGGGAATGCCAAGGTGTTCACAGGAAGGGAGGGCTACAGCTTCCAGTCAATGTGGCAACTGGACTTCATGCAGAAACATCTTCACTGCAGAAACAAGTTCTGCTCAGGTGTCTTTCAGCCAGTTTCTTTGTCTTTTTCTCCACCCTGCCTCAGTGGCTGCTCCTGTTTCAGAGCCTGTCACTGTAGCACCAGCTTATTGTGAGAGCTCAGCTTGACAATCTGCAGCGAGACCCATCGGCCTGGCCGTGGGTTTGCTAGCAAGTGTCCTAAGAAAGCAGGAGGCAGGTTGCTAAGGCTTCCTCGCTCTTTATAGGATCAATCCACGTCGCTACAATATATTTTTGCTGCTGTTTTTACTGCTTGGCAGCGTTTTTCCCCTTAGCTCTTACACTTCCCCCTCCAGCCCTGCGTAGCAGACACGAAGCCGCGGTGTGGACAGAGATGCCGTGTGCCCAGGGAAGGAGGGTGGTGTGTGCCCAGTCCCACTTCACACCAGGGGAGCTTCAGGGGGTACCACCAGCACGTAGCAACAGGAAACCCACCCTTCCATCTGCCTTCCGGCACAGCCGTGTCCGTCTCCCCCGGGTCTCCCCAGCTGTAGCAGGACGAGCGCGGCGCTGTCGCGACCTGCCGCCGACACATCCTGGGCTGTCAGGCTCCTCCCGCCGACACATCCTGGGCTGTCAGGCTCCTCCTGCCGACACATCCTGGGCTGTCAGGCTCCTCCCGCCGCGTCCCCCCGGGCTGGAGGGCTTTTTGGGTAAGACCAAGAGCTCACACGTGGCCTCTCACAGAGGAGCGGCCCCAGCGGGACCAAGTTTTAGAGTGGAGGTTGGAACAGACCACCCTCGCCACGCTCGCTAATTGCTGCTGAGGCTCGTGTTTACTACTTAACCGGTTTGTTAAGGGTTAACACACACCGAGGGCTGAGGGTTAGGGAAAATGTAAAAGTGGCAAGTGGCTCCCAGGGATAGGTCAGGGATGTAATGTGTCCTTTAGGGAGGAAATGCAGACGTGTCCTGTGCTCTTAAGATGTTCTGTCCGAGAGCGGGTTGCGGACCCAAGGCGAGGGAGGGAGGGAGGGAGGGAGGGAGGAGGGCAAGCCCGGGTCCTCCTTAGGGAGGTCGCGCTGTGTGTGCAAGAAGGGGGAGAGGGCGAGGGGTGGGATCGCTCCTCTCCGGCGGCCCCTTCCCCAGCGGCCGCTGTGCCCCCCTCAGCAGGCAGCTACGGCAGCGTCCCGAGGTCCGGGCTGTCGGGGCAGCCCCTCGCGGCCCAGCAGCAGCAGCAGTTTGGTTTCCTCGGCAGCAAAACGGGGCGGGGGGCTCCGGCCTCGACGGCTGCGGGAAGGAGCCGGTGCTGCGGGGCCAGGACCCGGCACGCTGCCCGGGAGGGCTCGGGCTCCATCCCCGGGGCAGGCAGGTCCGAGGAGCAGCAGGGGGGTGTCCCACGCAAGAAGTGCCCGAGCAGGCTCCTCCTTTTCACCTGCTGAACTCTCTGCCTTTTATAGCCCAGTGACCCCTTGTCCAGCCAGTGTCACTGTCCAGAGCTGATGGGCATCCTTGAGCCCCAAGTTAGGGGGGTGACTACCAGGGGCAATGCATAACTTGTTGCCCGTCCTTCCTGCCTTGTATCACACCTGTTTTGCTTTTGTTTGTCCTTGAGCAGCAAGCCTGGTTTTGGTTCCTTAGCTGGTTACAATCAGCAGGAGGGCTTTGCTGGCTTAAAAAGCATTTTGTTCAGACTTATGTGGGGAAGAAGAACCATTTCCCCCAAGCGCCAAGAGCTGGTCAAGAGGGAAGTGATTTCTGAGTGCTTTATGGAGAGACACGCTTTCACAATTAGGAGGAAATTCTCTTGTTAGTTTGGATGGTGATCTGACCAACGTTTTCCTGCTTACAAGAGGCTGGGAAGTGGCTCATCTCTTAATGTCAAGATGACCTTTTCCTTGGTGAAGTCTCTTGGAGGCTTCTTGACTGTTCCTGTAATAGGATGTGGTGCTAATGGCTTGAATGATACACGTTCTAACAGCACTGAAATGCAAGAAGCCAAAACTACCTTAACAACTACGGTTCATTTAACTAAAAGAGGCAGACTGAGCAGCAGGTGGAAGGGTTAAACAAAAGGAAAAAAGATTATAAAAGTTTGCGGCTTTGGCTTCACTACAAATGGCTCTTTTGCAGACTTTATAGCATTAGTGCTGCTTCTCATAAACCTTGAAACCATTCATCCATTTAGAAAGATTAAATTGGTTAGTCATCCAGAACATAAAATATACACATCCATTTTGTCTATTACCTTAAACCATCTGAAGTATAATAAATGCAATTGCTGCCATTAAACCACTGAGTATTAATGGAGGCCTCAGCTGTGGTGTTTACAGTTTGCCAGCTCTTATGTTTCTGATAGTACATTCATCTGTTGTTGCTCAGGGACAGAAAGAGCAGAGTCTTTGAGTTGGAAAACACAGCTATAATATATGATGTGAGGGGCTCAGAGAAAACATCTTGGTATTAAATCCTAGGAATGCTACATTTTTTGTTATTCTTAGAGGGTCAGAGTTAAGAGGCACAAACTTCGCATGTGTTATCTTAATAGATTTATAATGGCCTGTTAAACAGTTTGCAGAGACAGGTTTGTTTGGTTTTCTAGTTACAGATGAAGCTATTGCTATTTAAAGTTCTGTTCTGTCACTTAAACAAGTTAGACAAAATAGCCAGACTTTGCTAAAGCAAGAATTTGTAGAGAGACTTGGTCAGGAAGCAAATTCATGATTCAAAGTATAATAAATTTTTAGATTTTATTTAGCAGCATTTTTTCTTTATGAATAGCAGGGTTTTGGATGGATTAATCTGTCCCAGAATTAAGCAAATTTGTAATGGTTGCTTCAGACTACAAAGCAATTTAATTCCTGCTGCTTTGAAATATATAAGACATTATTTCAAATGCAGGGATGTGCTGGAAAAAACATTTGCATGTCTTTTAACTACTACATATAGTGCCTTTAATCAGAGCTTCCAGTTTGAGAGCATTAAAAGTGGGAAGCAAATCTATCTGAGTTTCCAGTTCCATGCTGGAAATGCCAGCTCATTCCTACAGGAAACACGAATGGATGTCACACACCAGTTAACATTCCAAGTGGAGCAGGTTGCCAGCTGTTCTTGAGCATGCACTTGAGCACCAGCAGGTTCTGTGGAGCACACTGAGGTAGGTACTCAGCACCTGCCCACAGGAACTTCACTGGCTCGAGTCTATTCACAGTGACCACAAACAAGCTCCTCCCTGGCACTCCCCATGTTTCCAGCCAGAGGCTGCTCAGGAGGACGAGAGCACTTCCAGTGAGTCTGACAGATTCTGCACCCCACACTGTACTGAGGTTTGGTTGTTTGGTTTGTTTTTTTAATAATTTCTGGTTGCAAAAAGGTAACAAGCCTCCCCCCACACCCTCAATATTGGTCTTTCACTGCAAATAAAAATTGCAAAGCTACCAGGAGTGAAAGAGGTGATCTGAAAAAGGCAGAACCTCATAAATTGTGTGTTGTGGGAAAGGCTGTCTTTCCTTTTCTCTAACAAAGGGCACGCCAAGTTTGTCTCACAATATTTACAGTAAGATTTGTTTGTTTTGATACCCTTTGTATGTTGTTAGGGAAAAGGCAAAAGAAAATCTCCAGAAAGTTTATAGTTTCTGATGAGACTGAGTTTGGGCTTTCCAGTCCTATGCATGTTACTAGAAGTGTAACACACAGAGGGATGTGAGGCTGCAATTGGGTGAGTTTTTAACTGAACTGTCATTTATTTTCTCTGTGTGAATTTGATGCTTATGGCAGACCTCAGGTGAGCAGACTGAGGAAGTGAACTTGTTAGTTCATTCCAAGAGCAGATACAGGATGGACAGGAACAACACTGGTTTCTCCTTTCTCTGCCTCATGTCTGACCTTGGCACATCACCCTGGGAGCAGGAAGTACATGTAGTCTGTGCCTGGGTAGTTGAGGTCCTGACAGATGACAAGGAGATCAGGTTTATCCGTGATGGAGCAGTCCCTGGTGTGGCTGTATGGTCAGCAGATCATCTCCAGCACACAGCTCTGGAGGCAACGTGCTCTGGAATGAAGGGAAGCCTTGGGTGTCCCTCAGCAGGCAGCCCCGCAGGGCAGACAGCCCTGCATTACTAAAGGACACCCTGGCACCTCAGTACTGGAGCACTGACATGACCTAATATCTGGCTGTTAAATACTGGGAGTTCCTGGTAACCAACTGGATACCTGGTGCTAACAGGTGAGTTGTCAGTGAGGGCCCAGTTTTTGATCCCCAGCAACAGGGAAGCTCCTGATTTTGGGTGGGTGGTCTGTTAAACTGTGAGAAGCTGGAGAGTGCTTGTTGCACTGAAAGAGAAGCAGAGATGTTTGGGTTTAATGCCAGGGCCTCAGTTGTTTGAACTGAACTTCTGAAAACATTGTAGGATCCTGGGTTATGGCAGGAGCTGAGAAATAAGAGAGTAAAGGTGTATTTTATGTACTGTGCCAAAAAGCACAGAATGGTCTTACCCATCCCTAACGTGTGCTGTGCAGTGCTGGGGTGACAGTGTCTTGTCTCTGCATGGTGGAAAACATTGATTAGCAAGCACCACATTTGACTGTCTGAGGCTGAAGCAGGATTGCCAAGTGTTAGAAGCTGTTCCTGTAGAGCCAGGAAGGGATTTTCATGTGGGCAGACTGGCTCTCTGACCCCCTTTCATCCCTGCTAATGGAGCAGCCATCCCCTCCTCCCGGCAATTCTCTGAGCAGGATGACATACCCAGCTTATGTCTGACAGCTGTGGGGAGACCCTCCCCTTTGCACAGGTTGACATGCTGTGTACACCATCCAGCAGGGAGGAAGGGTTTAGGGCCCATAAGTCTCTTTAAGCAAAGTGAATAGCAGGAGGTGCTGGCACAACTAGTCACTGTTTAGCTTACACCTGTCAGAAGCAGGCAGCCTCTCAATTCCTACGTTTGGATGAGTGTATTCATCATATTCAGCTTTTATACAAAATTCTTTTCAACTTCCCTGCACTTCACAGTTGTTAATTAATCCCACAGCACCCAGGGATTACTGGTAAGGCTTTACAGGGGAAAAGGGAAACAAGCAAGAATGACTGGGCCAAGGTCATGGGAGAAATTTTGTCTGAAGACCATTGGGTTCTGCAAGATGAAAGTGTTGATAACTGGTCTGTCCTTGGATGTCAGCCTCCGTTTTGGGGGAAAGGAGTATTTCTGGGGTGGGCAGCTTTGATACTGTCCAGTATATCTAGAGCTCCCCTTTCATTTGTTCCCTTTAGCATGTTTTTTTATTTTTCAAGGCAAATGAAGGACAGAGAGGTTTTGCCTTTAAAGGATGGTGGGGAACTTCCAAGAAAGGAAAAACTTCTGGAACTTCTATGCACCATCTCTTTATTTTGCAATTACAAGTGGGGGCACCTGACTAATGAAATTAATTGGCTCTTATTTCAAAACCATTGCAAAGATCCAGATACCCAGTTCACATGGAAAAGACTTGTTGGTCTGGCACCAGTAGGCCTTTTTGGAAGATCTGTACTGCACTGATAATAGCAATCTGGTAACTTCTCTGACAGTGAACAGCAAGTACAGAATATGCTCACAGTGCTTTCTTCTGCCTAGGACTTAAAAGATGACCGGAGTGATGAAGAGGAGGAAGATTCTGTTACAGATAATGAAGAGGATCCCACAAAAAATGGCAACAAGAATGGCTGTGGGTCAAGCAAACATCTCCTAAACAGCAGTCACCACTAGCCACCTCCTGCAGTGATTTTTGCTCTGTTTTTAACCCAACCTACAGGATAGAATTTAAGTCAAAAGGCTTATGAGAGACTGTGATTGATTTATTGTTGGCTACTGGAGCTGGAAAACAGCCCAGTTTAGAGGGGAGGGAAAAATTGCATAACATGACAAAATGTGTTAATGACCCACTTTCTGAATCCTTGTTAAGTGTTTGGACACACTGCCTGTTCTGCTCTGACAGTGTCTGCAAGCTCAGCTCAGGAGGGTCAGATCATTTACTGCCCCATTGATTCCAACGTTGGTTTTCAATCTGGTGTAAGGTGTATTTCACCAAGCAGTTTAATTCACAGATGTTTTGTGGTAGGTGGGTAGTGTGAACTCTACTAGGAACCAAAACTACTCAGCATAGGAAAAGAACTAACATTGTTGTACAGTGACTAACATCTTAGTCTTTTCAGTTTTTAACTGCCATCAAAGTGGCTGTTTTTGGGCAGTTAGATTTCATGTCCTGAAGGCCAGTGGAAGCTGACATGGAGGACGTCAAATTACTTTATTGTAAAGAGCTGACTTCTCTGTAGGACTTTAGTCTTTCTCCAAAATATGCCATATGATAGATAGCTCAAATACTGTGTTCTGAGGTTTACCTGTCAAGGAAGTCACTGCTAAACCAGCAAAACTCAGCCTCAGTTCTCCATTGAGATCCAGGTTTCCCAGATGTCTTTTATCTCAGTCATTTTGGCCCAGTGTTGGAACAGAAGCTGCAGTGGGGAGGGAAGATAGAGAATGAAAATTTGGTCTTCTCCCAGGTTCTTTTGCATTTCTTGTTTGTCTTCAGAACTGCTGCACACCCCCTGCTCCTGACACATCTTTTTCTTGTGAGCTTGTCTCACACAGCACTGGATGACTGCTCAGGAAGGAGTCTGCTCAATTCTGTTTTGTGGTCCCTGGGTGTCCTCTGCACCTATGGGGGCACTGGGGGAGGAGACAAGCAAGGGATGTCCCATCATCAGGGCTGTGTATCCATTTGATATCAGGGTCTGTATTTCCACCTCTGCTCTTTTTGAAAATTGGGAATCACGTCAGCTAGAGCCAAACTTGGCTGTGAGTGTGTGGCTTAGGCCACGTACTGCTGTTCCTGCTGTAACAAGTGGAGGAACAGTGAATGTTTTATCAGCCTCTCCTACCACAAGTGCCTCTATCCTACGTCTGCATTTTTGTTCTGGCACCAGTGCAGGGCACAGCAGTGTTTTTAGTCCTGGGGCTTTCCAAGGAGAGCCTGGGCTCTTCAGCAGGGCAGTACCAGCCTCATTTCCAGGTGCATTTAGCTCACAGGGTCATAAATGATGTCTCATAATTTTCAGAGGTGAGAAGCTCTCCATGAGGTTCTACAGTAGCTGAGATCATCTGGTGAACTAAATCCAGTAGCTTGAGAGAGACCAGGGGCACCAGAGCTAGAACAGCCTCCGTGCAGAGCTTTTGATTCAGAAAGGCTGTTTTCCCTTTCAGGCTGCTCAGGCAGGAACTTGGTGACCTATGGGAAGCACTAGATGAGGGACTTGTTTTCTTAAGATTTCCTTGGCAAAGGGGAGTATAATTCAGTGGCTGAAGCATTTGAAAGGATGGGAAATGTTTGGGATCTCAGATATGAACTGTTTTTTCTGCAGTTACAAGAAACTGTAGGAGTATTTTGTTACAGAGTCAGGCAGTATGAAAAAATATATATATATGGTCTGTTGAACTAGGCTGTGTTTGATTTTTTAGTTATATTTTGGACCATATAATACCTCAGATGTTCATTTTTTGGCACAAAGAGTTACACTGAGAAAGGAGTATGGCCTACAGCTTCTGAGAAGGATGGGACATGTGCAGTGGTGGGACAGGAATCCCGAGGCTGTGGTTGCAGTTCAGCAGTGGGATGCTTGGGATGAATTCCCTCAGTTAGTTGCTGTGCTGCAGTGTGGTTCCTTACAAAGCTGTGGAGAATTCCTTAAATACTGCAGTGTGGGTTTATTTGGAGTGTAAGTACTTATTACATCATGGAAAGCAACTGGTGAGGTTGGCAGGGTCACAGTTGCTTATCGGGGCTGTTTATTGCCTCCGTGAACAGAACTGGCCTCTCCTGACAGAAAGTCTTGGAGGCTTTACACTCCCTTGGAGAGCAGTGGAGACGATGATACTTTCTACAAGACATAACGGGGTTTGGGGAGGTGGCCAGGGTATTATCATTTGATTTTGGTCCCAGAAAGCTTTCCCCCTGGGACTAGGAAAGGAATTCAGGAAAGGAAACACAAGGAATGATGTTGT
Organism: Apus apus; assembly: GCF_020740795.1. Taxonomy (NCBI): domain Eukaryota; kingdom Metazoa; phylum Chordata; class Aves; order Apodiformes; family Apodidae; genus Apus; species Apus apus. Next base: position 18,232,153 of record NC_067291.1, on the reverse strand, counting down.
CACAGGAGTGAGTCTCTGAACAACTACTGAGTTTTCGACTGGAATTTATAGTCTACTTGAGGCCAAATCTTACCCTTCCTACTTGGACAAGTCTCCCACTGAAGCCAATTAACTCTGTTGGAGTTTTGCCTAGGAAAAACTTTGGGTTGCAGTTATCCAACCTAATTACAAGACCTGTTGTTTAAAATCAATGTGAAACTGGGGTCTTAAAGGAAGAGCAAAAGGCAGAGCAATACACTGAAACATCAAATGTTTTGGCAAATGTGAGGTGAGTACAGAAGAATATGGAGAAAATAATGTCCTGCAGGTAAAGATAAAGTCTAAGCACAGTAAACAACCAAATAACTACATCAAGTTGCAGTTTGGGCTATGGAAGGAAGGCCCTGGAAGGCCTTCCAGCGGGTCACTGAGACTGCCACCCAAAGTAACAAGACCCAAAAATTCTGAACAGAAACCACTGTGGACAAATCCCCACAGCACAGAAGAACAGACTGTCACAGCAGGGCTGGACACGTGTCCTGTGTTAACATCAGATTTGTCATTCCTGAAGTCACATGTTTCGTTGTCCATTTTTTGCTGGTAGAAACTCAGAAGCAGGAAGCTGAGGTCATGAGGAACACAATTGGTGCTAAATAAATGAATGTGATGGTGCTTCCAGATTTTCAGTCTATTCGATGCCCTTCACGTTTTTTTAATTTTGTTGTGAAATGCAAGTGCAGAACAATAGTAGGTAATGGGTGTGAGCACAGAAGACAGGCTCCAACACATTATTTTGATCATTTTCACAAAATGGGTCCTGGGTTAATGATTTGACACTGTGCATCTGGCCCTGCTGTCACTTTGACCATGCCAAAATATTTGTGATAAAATTATAGACCAAAAGTGAAATCTTAGTCCATGAGACAGCAGGAACTCTTCTGTTCCATTTAATTTCTCTGAATTTTGTTCAGGTTTTCCTGTCCATGTGTACCATGCTTCCCCTGTACTCATTCACTGTATAGATTCACCAGTCCACCCTGAATTTGATGTATAGATCTCCTTTACTCCACAGGACTCATTTTGTCAATTTGTGTAATTCAGTATAAATATCTATTTTTTGTTGTTCTTAATGCCACTGGATTTGTTTGGTCTGTTGTGCTACACACAATAAATCAATGTTTTTAAAAAACAGGTACCTATGTGAGGATTTCCTTGTTTTCCTTGCCTTGCTGTGCCCTTGTCACCACTTTCCATTCCTTCCTAGCTTTCCAGTGAGCGCCTGTTAAGGAGCTAATTCCTTACTCTTCCCAGTTTTTACATTACCTGGAAAAGGCTGGATGATCCACATCCTTCATAAGAGGTAACCAGTTGCTGTAAACAAACTTTTTTTTTTCCTGGACAATTCATGAGTGGAGAGGGAGCAAAATTCATGGGTGCATTATCCATCATTTGTGTTATTCAGAATTTATGCTTTGACCAAAGTACTTGCCCGTGGTCCTGTGTACACCAGGAACACTCTAGATGCCAACAGCTTTTTGTATCTTCACTCAGTTGTTTTTTCTTGTGCATATGAGGGCTGCTTATGATGAGAGGTGTAATTGAGGAATGTTAGAATAATATGAAAATACAGAGATAATGATTTTATTTTCTTTTTTTCTAGGAGGGCTCATATTAATACATACCCTGTGGTGCTACTGCCCAGTGAGGCTGCTGTGGGATTACTACCTACATGGCTTATCAGAAGCACCTTGAGACAACTGAGACATGGATCTTTAGCTGGCAAAAGCAGGGAAGCTCTGCTGAAAACAAGGGAGCTGTGCTGGTTTGTATCAGCTGAGAAGCTGTTCCATATTTCTTACTCTTTCCATTTCTGCCTCCCTGGTCAGGAAGTTCACAGAGGTTCTGACTTACCATCTCTTCCCATGGGCAAGCAAACATAAAGGAAGGTGTTTCAGCTCAAATAATGGAACTGTGGCAGAATACTTTGGTTTTATTATCTGAATTCATTTCTTTAAGCTTACGAGTGAGAAGAAAGATGGAAAACCAATCGAACAGGGATATGTGAGTTTTGGCAACAAACAACGTGCAAACTGTGAAGAATAAAAAAAATAAAATACAATAAAACTTGCTGATTTAGAAAGAAAAACACCATCTCCACAGGCACTTCCCCCAGCTGTGGGTTTGGAGAACAACAGATAACCAGTGGGCAGGAAGGAAAGTCCGCACCAAGAAGGAACAGCGCCCAGTTGTGGAAATGCTGAAGAGAGTTGGTTTGGTGGCCAACAGCTGCCCAGGGGCTGGGGAGCCTTTCTCTGTGGAGCAGCACAAGAGCCAGGAATGTACCTCTGGGCTGATCTCAGTGGGCATGTTCAGTCACTGAAAATGTCTGTGCCCATCTCCCTGTCAGTTCTATGGGCTCCCTCCTGCTCCATCTGTGCCACAGGGAGTCAGGTTTGTTTCTTGCCTGTAGGGACTGAGCTTTGGCTGCCTGAGGTGTGGACCTGGCAGAGCATAAACACCTCTGACTTATTGAAGGTCACACAGAACATCTGTATTCCCACAGGGAATGCTGTGTTTGCCATCCTGCCACACAGGTTTGTGGTCACCTGCATTGCTGCTTAACCTCAACAGCAGAGATTTCTCCATGACCCATCCCTGCTCCAACCTGCAGCAGTGTTTGCACATACTCCATACACTTGCCTACTGAAGTGTAAGCTATTTGGGATGGCAGAGATGAGAGGTGAAAGTTCACCAAGTACTGGGGAAGTCACTGGCCAGAAAACCAGAACTCCTGCAGGAAGAACCATAGTTCCACTTTCTGTCCTGTCATCCACATGTGTTGAGATCTCACGCAGCAGAGAGGAGACCAAGCCCTGGCATTAATCCCTTGCCAAAGAGTGGGATTCCAAGTTGAGGACATGGAGATGATCAAAGCAATGTCATCTTCACCCTGGCTGACAACAGAGAACTTCAAGTAGGGCTGTGAGTGTTTTTGTGACTGAAGGAGCCTCCGTGGGATGACTTGAAGTTTCTAGCTTCATAGAAGACAAGGCTGGAAGAAAAAGTCTAAGCTTCAACATATGACTCTGCAAAAACAAAGTCGTAACAACCCATGTAGGATAATGTTGTTGATGTTTCAATAGTCTGAAGATTTATGAAAATACCTTCTATTTACTCAGCTGGAAAGAGCCCTGCTCTTCTGGAGTTCCGTTACCCCATAAAGCATTCAGAGGAGACCCCATAATCATTTCAAAGTCAGAATCATTAAGTGGAATAACAAGTATAAACCCTATCCCTGGTGACTTTGAAGTGCAAGGAGCATGTTCTTGTGGCTATAGAATATTACTCTGCTTTGAGCAGGGTGGGAAGAAACAGCTCCCAGGCAGTTGTTTCAGGTGGTGAAAAGTCCATATTTTTCTTGCCACAAAAGAAGCTGGTCTAAAGAGTTGAGCAGTGAAACAGATGATTGAATACTAATGAGAACTGGATCCAGACCTCCACCAGATGAAATGATAAGGACAGCATGGCACTGCGTTCTCCAGCCATCAGAAGCAGGGCCCACCCTTGAGGTTTCCTCTTCTTATAACCTGGGGCAAAATCCTCCCTGGAAAATTAGATTTTCCACCTGCAGGACACTTGCCTGACCACAGCTCTTCCTTTGCCTCTGCCCAGACTGAGCATCTATCCCCCAAGAGATATCCCTGGGAAAGGATCCCACCCCTTTCAAACCAGAACTTCACTTTCAGCAAGCAGATCTCCTCCTGTCTTCTGTGCTGCTCAGCATCTCCGCAGAGCCTGGGTCACTGGTACTAAAGCCTGCCATCCAAGGCCAAATGTACCAGGAGAAGGCACACAATGAGCTGTGGTTGTCACAGACAGCTTCATGTGGGAGTGTGTGAGAGGGCTGCTGGGCCAGTGGAGAGCAGGGAGCAGAGGGAGAGAATTGGGAGTGCGATAGCTGGGGTGACACAGCAGGAGTTTAAGCAGAACTGAAATCACCAAGAACCCCAAAGCAAAGGAGGAATGAGGCTAGGAAGAAGGAAAAGAGGAGGAGGAGAAGGAAAACGAAAGTGGTTCAGTAACACTAGGGATCAGCCCTTTCCAAGCAGTAGAAGCCAGCTTTGCCTGGCCCTCGAGATGGACTCTGTAGGTAGCCAGGACAACTCCTTTTCCATGAGCACCAGCAGTTCCAGACTGAGCCCAGCCAACCCAAGGTGGGAGCAAAGGCAGCAAGACCTAGGAAATGCTCCTTTAGAAAGTTCCTAGCATGTGAGTGAGTGGACAGGGAGGGACTTGGTAGAGTGGGCCAGGGTAGCCACCAGTGGAGGCCGGCAGACCTGCAGCTGTGGCAGTGACTCCATGGTTCACCTCCAGTTGCTGGGCAATCCTGACAGCCCTTTGCTTCTCAGCATTGGTTTGGTGCTATTCCTGGATGACTGAGAGTCCCTGAGAGTCCTAGAAGAGTCCCTAGAAGATCTGTGTGTTTGCTTTCTACAACAAAGATCAGAAGAAAGCTGCCAAAAGGCCTTCCTAGTGCTAGCACGTAGGGGTAAGTCTCTTGGTTATGTTGTGGGCTGCACACAATGCAGGAGAAATCCTAGTATTTCAGGAGAAAAATCTGTGGGAAGCAAGAACTAAATCTTATCAGGTTGTGCCACCTCTTATCAGGCTGTGCAAATCCTACCTAGTTCCTTTACTGTTTTAAAGGAGGAATTATTCAACAACCAAGGAATGTTTCAACCACTTTTGTGCTGCAGTTTCCCCTCTGTACCCAGCAGTAATTCTGCTCTGGCATAAAATCCAGGCCAGGGGGAATCTGGGGTTCTTGTGCCTTCCTCTGTCCTGGCACACAGGGCCAACATGAGGGAAATGGTAAAGCAGCACCACCATGTCTGTGCTGTGGGTTGCAGATATGGATGCTCCATCTCTTGTGGGCAATAATTTATTTGGGGTTTTTCTACATTTAGTGATTTATCCAGAGCAAATGTCAGAGCTCAGCTACAGCTTGTGGGCTTAGTCCCACATCCTGATGGGACACAAGGTCCCTCAGCTGAGCATCCTCCTTCTGGGCCATGAAAGGGCTGAATGTTTTGTTGAATGTTAGTTGAGAGGAAGACAAATCCCTGCTCTGTAACACGATGCTGGGAACAGAGAAACGTCTAGATTTCTCCAGTTCACACATCAGGAGAGGATCTTACGGCCTGCCGAGGCACTGGATGCTCCTCTGTCCTGCCAGCTGCCTTCGGAAAGCCCGGAGCAGGTCGGTGGGTGCTGGAGAACCTGTGCCACCAGGTCCTGGTGGCCTGGTTATTGCTGCAAGGGCCCACGAGGTGGCAATAGCAGGACACCGCTCCTTGCTCCGACCGCGCTCCCAGCGAGCGGTTTTGTCCGTATTTTTGCCCTGTAAAAGAAAGAGATCCCGTGGAATATCGGGGTGCAAAAGTCTTCCTTCCAACTGGTAATTTCCCCTCGGTCCTTCCCCAGCTTGAGACAAGTGCCTGGTACGAGGCCGGTAAAAGAGCCTTGTGAATTTGGCTGAGCTGGAGGGCTCAGTACCAGAGCAGGGGACCAGGCTGTTGGTGTCCCGAGGGGTGGCATCTATCTGAGTGTCACCAGTGTCCATTTCCGTGGGTCCTGCTGACTCCCCTGGTACCAGAGCTGTGCTGGATGTGTCTGGGGTAAGGGCTGGGGAAGAAAGGATGTTAAATCTTCTCTGGTTCTGCTTTACTGCTTGGACTTCTTTTGTATTGTCTATTTTAAGTACTTATTGGTCAAGCCACAGAGTCTGCAGCAGCTAGGAAGAGAAACCCAATTCTCACCTAGATCTTGAATGTTTGCAGTGCAAACAAGGATGATAAAACTCTTGGAGGGTTACGCTGCTATCCCACCTTAGGAGACAGATTCTCACATGAGGTGCTCTGTGTTTTGCACCATTGCCAGCAACAAAGCAAAGCTCTAAGGGTAGAAGGATTTGGGACAGGCTCAGTGTGATCATCTGCAAGGGAGGGAGCAGTGGGACATCACCTCCCAAGCACAAAAGGAGATGGAGACTGAGGAGCAGTTGCATCTCGAACCCCTTAAATCCAGCAGTGGCTGAGCATTATGGCCAGAGCAACCCAAGGGACTGAAAATGTTGAGAAGTGGGTTTGTGTAAGAAGAAACACCTGTGAGAATGTGCTGGGAGGGCACCGTCCCCATGGACTAACCCCTGTGCAACAGATCCCTGAGCCAAGCAAAGAGCCTGCACACTCCCACACTCCCCGCGAGTGTCAGCAGGAAAAAGGGATCTGTTGGTCTAAACAAGCTTCTTTAATCCCCCTGGGCACAACCCTCATGATCAGGCTGTGCCCAGAGAGCTAAGAACTGATTTGCTTTAATAGTGGGATGAAGTTTTGACTTGAGCTCTCTCCATAGGTGGCTGTGGATGAACAGGAGGTGCTCGGAAGCCATAGCTTCTGTGTGGCAGCCTCTGTGGTTTCCATCTCTTCTCTAGATTTCTCTTTCAGAGCCAGGAGGCAGCTGGCTTTGACTCCAGTGTCCCAGCAGAGATGGAAGATTTGAGGCTGCCCACGGCACTGGCTGTGCCTGGGGATGCTGTGGACTGGTGGGACCTGGCTGTTGGCACCTTCTCCTCCATCGCAGCTCACGGACAGAGCCAGTGGGATTCCTACTGCCAGCAGGTTAACTGAAACTCCTCATTCCTTGTGGGTGTCCAGCCCAGAAAGCAGGCAGTTAGAAGAGCCCTCAGTGAGGCTGATATTGTGCTTTTATGAAGAAATACTTGCAACCAAGCCAAGTCAACTGCAGCTCTGTTGGGAGAGAGGATCTAGCATCAGAGCAGGGTCCTGATTCTGTTCCTGGTTCACTGTAGGACCTTGCAAAGCATGACAATATTGGCCCAAAAAGGCTTGGGATTGAGATATTGGTGGCTGTTGCTGATCAAAGAGCAGGCTGTGCATTGGGCTGCAGAAGGATTGCTCCCTCCAGATCCTGCACTGACCCTCCATCTGGCCAGTTCTTACCTAGGGGCTCTGAGCAGACTTTGCTGACACGGGCAGTCAGGTTTCCGTACTGGCTGTGGAGGAAAAGGCAGCTCTTGCTGTCACTTAGAAGAGTGTGACTTGTACAAACTCTGTCAAAGTGCACAGCATGACAGATGTGGCCATGCAACAGTCACAGCACATCCTGTCTGCCCTGCTCCTTTGTCCCCTGAGAAGCTTTTGCTGCTTGAACCCAAAATGTGGGCCTCTTTCCTCAAGTAGGTGCTCCAAGTGACCCTTAGATTAGACAACTAACAGATGCAACATCAGGAGACCAAATGTCCCAGTTTGCATCTCCAGGCTGTGGAGCTCATAGCAAAGGTTGTGGCACCACAGTTCCCTCATTGCTGGGAGTGTTTGTCCTCCTGGGAATTTCTTGACTCAGTTGGGGGTGATGGGGAGGGAGCACAAAGTCTGCGTGGTCCAGACGGGGAGAACTGCAGGAAAACTGCAGAGCAGCCAAGTGTGAGGAGGGGGCTAGCAAAACTGTGTTACTGGTTTTTAAAAAGCTCCAGGCAGTCAGAGGTTTTGGGTTGTGAACTCTTCACTGCTTCTGACAGTGGCTTTACAGAACTGCTGCTGCTCAGCTCTGCATCCAGCATGGGAGCAACCAGGAAACTTAGCAGGAACTTGAGTAAAGGATTGATCCCGTGAGGAAAGGTAACTCTGAATGCTGTTACATTGTCAGTCCTACCACTGCTCATGGGTTAAAGGTGGAGGGGTTTGATCAATTAATTTGTGTAGAAGTTGGTTCAAATGGTTTGACAAAGCTTTAAACTCCTTGCTCAGCTCTTTGGTGCTTGTGCTTGGAGGACAGCCCTTTCCACCTTGGCACACTCCCCCCATCATGGCCCTGCAGCTCTGGTGGGCCACAATGAGGGGCACCCCAGCCCTGCAGGGCCTGGTTGTGGGCCCCCCTCTCAGGGGACAGGAAGGTGCCTTGCTAGCTGGAGAAGGGCAGGCTCCTGTGCTGTGACCCACCTTGCAGCCCCCACCAGAGAGCTTGACGAGGGCCCCTGACCCCTGGCAATCCCTGCTCCTGGGGATATTGAGTTTTCTGTTTGTTTTGCAAGTGTAATTGGCCAAGACACTGTGAAGGGAGGAGAGAGTGCTCAAGGGAGAGGTGTTAAAGAAATAGGAAAACATTATTAAGTGTTTTAAGTCAGCAGTTTCCCTTATTAGTACTTTCATGATGGAAAGAAGCCGCTTTAGGTCTGTACAGTTGCACTGGGCCATCACATCCAGGCCCCTGTAGAGATCCACACAGACAGCAGAACTGTCTGGTGCATCCCCTCAGCATCACCTCTGTCTCTCTTCCAAGCCACACACCACCTTCTTGGCTTACAAATCCCTCCTCTGGCTTCTTGTGCCCTGCTGCAAGGAATATGCAGAGAAGAAGGAGCCTTATGTGAAATACTCGGTTTGGGGGGGTGGGTGTCCACACCAAGGCTGGTGTTGGATACAAAGGGAGATGATTTGAGGGAAGGGGAACACCAGATGTGGGTTATGGCCAGCTCAGGGAAGGAAGGAGGTGGTGCCTGCACGAAGGGCTCTGTGTTGTCAACTCCAAACATTCAGAAAATCTGCCTCCACACCAAAAAAGGAATCAACAGCATTGGTTTTTGAGAAGGGATTGTTTTAAAAAATCCTGTGGTTGGGAACTTCTTCATTTGCTCCTGGGCAATAAGCCTCCAGGCTTCTCACAGCTCACATTTCCCAGCCTGTCATGAGGTCAAACATGGAGTGATGGAGTTAAATGAGGAATCAGTCTCATGATTGCAGGAGTCAAGGCCTCGAGAGGAAAAACCCAAACAAACGATAAATCGGAACAAAAGAAAGTGCCAGCTATTCCCAGGTTCTTGATAACATCATCAGAGGTGGCAACACTGGACTTCATAAAAAGCCTGGCTGAACTTTAGGGTCAGCCTCAAACAACAACAGCTCTTTCCTTTGTCCATTTGTTGCTGCATGCCTGGGGAGTGATGTGTGGCTGGTGCATAGTGCCCGGGTGATGACTATCTCAGCACAGCTCTCAGACACCACACAGACCCTGGACTGGCCTTGTCTGTGTGTGAAAACCCCAACATGATCTGGACAGAGGTGGGGGAACACTTGCATTTCTGATCTCTCTCCACAAAGTGCTACCTGCACTGGAGGGAGTGGATTTTCCTGGCACCCTGCAGCTCTGTGACTCGAGGGAGTGTGCTCTTCTGTATTTCTGGCTTGTCTCTCCCACAGTGACATGTGGGAGATGCCAGTTTCTGCTCCCAACAGTGCTGCACCCTCCAAACATCTGCACCAAGGCAGCCAGACAACCAGGAGGTTTTGTGCAGACAGTAGTGGCACCAGTGGAGGGATGTAGCCAGATCTCCACTCTCGTGGGGAGAGGCGTGAAGTGAGCCAGAATTTCAGGAGTCCACCCCTCAGCCCTTATCCCACAGGAATATTTTTCTTCTCTTTTCTCTGTGTTCCATGGAAATAGGATGTTTTCCCCCACTGCAGCTAGGTGAAGCTGTGAGCCCATTGAGACAAGCAGAGGGGAAGGCTCTGGAAGGAAGATCTCCTGGGAAAACCTCATGCAATGCACCCACTGTTTATGAGACAGATGCAAACAAAAAACCAAAGCAAATTCCCTGTGTCAAAAGGGAACCCTTGTCAGCCTGTGAATAAAGCTTCCTGCTAGGAGAAAGGAATGGAAGGGTCTCCTGCCATGGACTTACCTTAACTGAAGCAGGCTGACACAGGTGCTGGTGGCTCAGCTCAGTCCCTGGACACCTCCAGTATCACAGTCTCTTTTCTGTCTGCTCTTTGTCCCCAGGAGCTCAGGTTGTCCATTTTCATCCAGACTTGACAGAGATGTCCCAGAGGGAGTTTTTCTCTCATTGGCTTGGAAGAATTCAGGCTGCTGAGAGGAGAACTCTCTTCAGTGTCTGTCCTGAGAGCTGCCTCAACTGGACTAGACACTGGAGACTCCACATGGAGCAGACCCTTGAACACCCTCTACCCAGGGAAGAAGCTTTAACCAAACCTCTGGCTCACTGGGAAAGACTGATCTGTAGGAAACCCACTTCTGGAACCTACAGAACTATATGTATTTACTTGATTGTTTTAAAGGACAAAGTAGCTTTTCTTAGTCCCTACTTGTCACTAAGGTTTCTCTGGCTTCTTTGGGGGACCATTTGCATGGGTAACAGCAGCACCCACCAGGTCCATGCCTGACCAGCCTGTCCAAACTCTGCAGCTCTAGGGCAGGTGCAGCCCACAGCAGGGAAGGAATCCTGGCTGCTCGAAGACCCCAGCAAGGCCAGGAGCTGCCGGGAGAGAGGAGAGGGCATCAGAATGTCCCAGGCAGGAGAGCATCCATGAGGTCAGGATTACCTGCTTAGGACCTGGACAGGAAGGGTTTGGAGTAGGGTGGCTGGAGAGAAGGGAGAAGGCTGAGTAATGGCCAAGTTAACCCCTTGCATGCTGGCATTTTCCAGGCACTGAGCCAAGTGACTGCTCGGGAAGATGAATATAACACATGTCTGCAGTCTCCAAAGGGTTATTAACTCTGCAGTAATGGCCACAGAACTTGGCTTCCTCGATGTACATTTAAAATTGCAAAAAAATAAAACATGAGTTTCAGAGGGGGAGAGGGCTTGTTTCCTAGAAACTGCAGGGCCAAATCCACTCTCTGCGATGGGGAGACGTGGAGAAACACCCTCCTGCACACATGGGCTGGGGAGAAATGCAGTCCCCACAAGAGGACCACAGCCCCCTCCTGCCACTCACATTTATCCTTATCAGCAACAATTTCAAGGCATTTCTGAAAAGCCCTCAGTGTTAAATTAATACAGAAAGTCTGTGTCTCACTGGAGCTTTGGGATTTGGATTCCATAAAAACACTGCTGCTCCTAAGACAGTTTCCTCTTTTGTTGTGTGGGTACCTCTGCAGGGGCTGGTCCCCTTGCTCCTGGCCCCAGCCTTTGCCAGCACCAAGGCCTGCCTCTGATGTTGCCCCTGTTTTGGGGCATTGCAGCCTCTTGGGCCCCTGCCCAGAAACACTCTGTGGGGCTCAGCAGGGACAAGCCCTGCTCCAGTGCAGCCTGTGCTGGCCAGCCTGGCCACTGAGCAAGTTCTTCCATACAGCAACTTACAGACTTCTCTTTATTGGTGCCCCTCTTCCCCCACACTATTAAATTTCTTCTTTCTCTGTATTGTTATTATTTTGGAAGATGGGAGAAAGGAGCTACTAGAAAGGTAAGCAAATCCAAGTTCCCTCATCAAACCCTTTTGAGGGAAGAGATGAGGTACCAGCTGTGGTCCCTTAGCAAATGAAGACAGCTGGTGGTCTGGGTCTACACATGGCTCTTTGGGGCTCAGGCCAGGTTTGGCAGCTCACAATTCAAACTGCCTCTTGGTGCTCAGGTGTGCAGGATTGCCATGAGTAGAAGAGCTGTGGGGGAGCTGCTGCCCCAGCCAGGGCTCTGGCCTTGCAGGGAGACACTGAAATGGTTGATTCATAACAGGTGAGGAGAGAAACTCAGGTTCTGAGGTTTTGTTTTAACTCCTTTACATTACACTACTGACATAGAGCAAAGGAGTCCTGAACTGAGCTTTTGTCTCACTTGGATGGGTTCTAGGCTAGTCCTTTTGCTTTGGTACTTTGTACTTGTTAGAAAGCAGACTGAGCCTTGAAAGAGGCAGGAGAACAGAGAGCTATTAAATCTCACCTTATCCCATGTTGAGAAAGTCAATTTGAGCCATAGGTCTTGGCTTCACTCAGATTTTATTTGCTGGGAGCTCATTGCAGGTCCTCTTTTTCACTCTTGCTGCTGACCCCTGGTAACATCCTCCAAATGTCACCCCACTGAAGAGATGAGGAGCTTCCCTGAGACCACAGCAGGAGCTGGGATGTCTGCATGTCATGCCCCTGGGGTGTTGCAGGGGCCCTGCACGTGGTGGGTCTTCCCGAGGTGCTGGGCCATCCCTCCATGTGCTGCAGGGTGCCTCACTGCCCAGGAAGAGCACAGCCAGCAGGGTGAAGAGCTGGAGGCACCATTAAGATTCCACCTCTCCAACAGCCTCTCTGCTTCTCACAGGAGCAGATGTCAAAGAAAACAGGGTTCTCATTGCCTGTCCAGTGCTTGAAAGAGAGAAAACTGAGTTAACCCACTCATCTCTCTTACCAGTCCTTTTCCTAGACTGAGACTGCCCTCTTCTTAGCCCTCATCTCTCACAGGGATGAGCATCCAAATCTAATTCCCCTTGCTTGTGACTCAGAGCTGTTACTGCTGTCAGTACAACTCTGGACAATTCTGGTGTAAGTGCTGCACTGAGATCTGCCAGAGTCATTCACACACTTTTATGGGTCTTCCTTTGAATTCTTCTACAATTTCAGTAACAAAGTTGCAGATTTTTGCAGAAGTTTAAACTCTAGGACACCGCTCTGCTGGGCCACAGCAGTTTAAAGCTGCTAACTTGTTGGGTCTTTACTGCTTTCCATGACTCAGCCATGCCAGAAGCACAGGATCCAATCCAAAACCCACCAAGTGCAGCAGAAATCTTTCTGCTCTTGGACATCACCCCGCAGCTTTCCACAGCCTCTGGACCGAGCTGACTTCTCTTGACCCCTGGGTAGCTGAGGACATGCAGGACGTGGTCCAACCAGCAAGCAGGAGGGAGCTCTGGTGGCTGCAGGATCTCACTGAAAATGGGAATTGGTTGTACCTGGGTGAGGGAACGAGTGCCTTCCACACACAGAGGGGGAAGGGAAAAGGAGCTGGCAGGTCGCTTCCTCCTCTTCCTCCTCTCCTTCTCCCAAACATGTCCTGCTTTCTTGGAATTCCTCTCCCCTTCTTGTCCATCACTGTAAAAATCAATGTTAATAGGAAGGCGGGGGTGACTTTTTGTTTTTACAGTCGAGCTTCTCTGGCAGTGCCTGAATTCTTTTGGCAACCAAGAAAAGGGTATGCAGAAACCACGACGGAGGAGACTACCAGGGGGCTGCAGACCTCCCATAGGCTATTTTCAGTGGTTTCATGGGCTGATCATGGGCCGGTGTGCCCCCCACGGGTGCCCGATCGTGGGCTAAGCCCACGATCGGGCACCCGTGGGGGGCACACCGGCTCTGGGGGGGGTTGCCTGCCTCCCTTTTGTCAGCCCATCGATGCACCAGGAGTTTTCCAGTGGTTGCACGGGTAGCACAGCCCTGCAGAGCCGCTGCCCCCCCCCCCCCGGGTGCCCGAAGCCCACGGGGGTCTCCCCGCCTTCCTGCCGGGGGGGCAGGAGCGCGCGCCCCCTGCCGGCCACCCCCCCCCCTCACCCACGTGTACCCCCTCCCCGCGCGAGCCCAGCCCCCCCCTCCCCCCCTCCTTCCCGGCGCGTTCAGCCAATAGGAGGGCGGGGGAGGCGTGTCCCGGTGTGTCCGCGCACCAATCAGAGCTCGGGGCTGCGGGGAGGGGCGTGGCCCGGCGCCCAGCACGCCGGGCCGGCGGCGGCGCTGCTTATTTTTTCCGAGGGCGGGGAGGGCTCAGTCCGGCCCGCGCTGCCGCCGCCGCCGCTCCTCTCTGCCTCCCGTCGCTGCCGTAAGATGTTCGACGGCTGCCTCCTGCCACTCGTGTTTCCTTGCCTGCTGTTTTGGGGGCTGGACGCCGGCACAGGTAGAGTTTCCTCCTTCCCCTGGCTCTCCCCGGCGGCGCTGACAGCCCTGGCCGCGGCGGGGTCTCCGGGGCGGCAGCGTCTGAGCGCGGACCGTAGGGACATCGCATCGCGTCCCCTGCGTGGCCGCCGTCCCAGGCTGCAGGATGAACCGCTCCAGGCTTTTTGTATTTTCTTTTCCTGTCCTCTCGCTGCTGCTGCTGCTGCTGTAACGTTTCATGTGGAAAGCTGCTGACTGTCCTTGGCTGTAGCTTCGGCTTGCTCTGCTTTTCCCTTTTCTCCCTGCAGATTTTTATTGGGGTTGGTGAAATGCGATGCTTGTGTCTAAGCTGTAGGGTTTTTTTGTGTTGGTTTTTGTTGTGTTTTTTTTTTTAATGAGACAAGTAGCTTTTAGCATGTGCTTTATTCCTCTCTTTCCTGCGCGTTTTTGTCTCGGACGTGTGGAGGAATAAATCCCGTTCCTTCGCTGGCTCCGCTGTCTCTGCAGCCTGTTCGCAGTTTCCCGCGCACGAGGGTGGGCTCTGAGACCCGAGCGCGGGGCCGCGCTCAGCCCGGCGGGCCGGGGGGAGGCGGGTGCGGGGCCGGCGGGGCACACGAGAGCCCCGGGCCGCCCCGTCGGGCCGCGGGACCGGCCGGCGGGGCTGCGAGCGCCTGAGCCTCTCTCCTTCTCGCCTGCAGCTGGCGGAGCGGAGCTGGAAGTGGTGATCCCGGAGCGAGTGGCGCTGGAGAAGATCCACCTGCTGCCGCCCGCCCTGCGAGGGGATCGCGGCGGCCCCCGGCGCCGGCGGGCGCTGCCCCGGCCCCGGACGCCCGCCGAGGCCCTGCTGCTCCGCCTGCCCGCCGCCGGTACCGAGCTCTACCTGCACCTCCGCCGCGACCTGCGCTTCCTCGCCCGGGGCTTCGTCGTGGAGCAGCGGCAGGGGGCGGCCCGGCGGGCGCCCAGCCCCCGGCGGCCCCCGGAGGAGCGGCTCTGCTTCTACACGGGACGCGTGCTGAACCGCACCGACTCCTTCGCCTCCCTCAGCACCTGCGCCGGGCTGGTACTGCCTCCCCGCCCCGCGGCCGGTCCCTGCGCAGCTCCTGCCCGCCGTGCCCCCCGGGAGCTGCCCGATCCCCCGATCCCCAGCCCAGCGGGTGCGGAGCGCGGCCGTCGAGCCGTGCCCGCAGCTCCCCGCAGCGCGGTGCAGCCGCTGCCCGCTGCCCAGCCCCTCCTGCCCCGCGTCCGCCGTGGGTGGCAGGGCCTGAGGGTGCTGCAGAGGAGCGTCCTGCCCGCTGGACGTCCCTCCTGTCAGCCTACCCCTGCCGTCTGGCTGGTGGCCGAGTCCCGCTCTGGGGAGTTTAGTCGCCTGCCTGACCAGGTCCCTCCTCCGGCAGCAAAGCCCGGGACAGCGAGCTCCTCAGCCCTCCAGCCAGGCCGCTCCGCCCAGCCCGGTGATTGCTGCTGGTGTGTGAGGGTGTTTCGTGGGAGCTGTAGGGACACCTGGTCCTCCAGCATGGCTGGAAGAACCGTCCCGCTCAGGGATGCTTTTCCCACCTCGAGTGTCTGGATTTCTCCACCTCAGTTTGTAGCTTTTTCAGGTAGCTCCACAGAGCCTGGGTTCTCCTACGGGCTTCCTGATAAGAAGAGATGATCTTGTGTGGGACAGCTGTTCTGCTTCTCAGTGGTGAACTTAGGTGCTTAACATGAGGGCTAGTTTGTAATTATTGTTGGTAACTTTAAGTGCTACAGAAAGTCAGCAGGGCGTTAAGCATTGACTTCCAATACGTGGTCCTGGGACGTGGGCTTAACTTCTTGGTACAGACCTGTTAATTAAGTCTTAAACTTCGCAGTAAGGACCTAATTTGCTTTGCACTTGGGGCTTGGGCCTTCGTTCCTGAACCATTTGAGGGCGCTGTGCCTCAGGCTTAAAAAAAAAAAAAAAAGTGAGTATTTGAGTGGCCCTGTAAATTGAGCTGTATATCACCCAGGGCTTTCTCAGAGTTTAAAACTGATATCTCTAGTTCGGGCTTTAAATCACTAACAGCTCTGTGCTTTTGTCACTAGGCATGTTTTGCTAATCCTGTTCATGAAGTGCTGGACTTCCAGAGCTACCTACTGCAGCAAAGCTGAAAAGCACAAACAGGCAGAGAAGGAACCTTTTTAGAAAGAGGAATGTAGTTATAGGCACAGTATTAACTGCCTCAGATCAGGGAACGGAGGAGGGGGAGTGAAAAAGATTGGCGATATTCCCAGTAGAAAAGTTGGAAGAGAAACAAGACTAGTTAGTCTTCATTCATTACTCTGCGACTATGGGCTGCAACGTTGCAGTATCTGTTTGTATCATATGAATTCTAAGCAACAACTAAATTGACATAACTGAGCTACATGAGCTTGAGATCAAAAAGTGATCAGTGTTGAAGCTGCTTGGTTGTGGCACCTCTTGGGGACCAAAGCTCATATTGCCACGTGTAAGTGGCAGTGTTGGTAGAGCTCTGCTTGCCTTTGCCTGTGGATCTGGTCCTGGGAGTGCAGAGAGTGGTGTGGGCAGATGTTGGGATACTTCTTTCCTATTAGAGGAATCTATTAAATTACTCTTCAGGTGATCACCAGGAATGAGAAAAAGTAGGTGCATGGTGCACACGAGTGAGATAAGGTTTTTAACACCCTTGTGAATTCAGAACTAGAGAAGTGTCTTTAGGGTAAGCCTAGTCTTAAGATGAACCTCATTAACTTTTGAAATGGTTTCATTGTGTTGGTGCACATCAGCATGTAGATAGATCATGTTATTCTAGATAAATTTACCTCTTGGCTTCTAAAGTCTATTCTTAAACATGAAACATCAGATTTTAGCCCACTTTCAGTATTTATGCAGCTTTTTGCAGTGGCCACGCTTAATCAGCATACCTGTAGCAAAAGCTGTGCAATTTAGGGTTTGGATGTTTTCTGGGATCAGAGGAATTAAGAGTTTGCCTCAAATTCTCTAGGAAGTCTTGAATCTGCCACAAGCGGAACTGAGATCAGGTGATTCATTCTAAAGCCCAAGTTTTTTACCTCTTTTTTTTTTTTTTTTTACCTCTGGCAATTTAAGATGCCAAGAGCATCACTACAGTGGGTTTTGAATTTTCCAGTTGCTTCCTTAAGCTCTTTTTGCAGCAGAAAGGATAAGGCTTTGGCCTCATCGGCAGCACAGCTTCACAGGTGGAGATACAGACAAGGCCTGCACACTGACCTGTGAGAAAGGCCTCAGCAGTGGAAACCTTGTAGCCTGTTTATCCTGACATTTGTCCTAAGTGCTAGTGCTGCAGTGGGAGATTTCCTGAAAATTCCAGTGTGGGGAGCACGTGTTGGAGTTGAGCTGGATGATCAGAATATCTCATTCAGAAAAGCTGGTTGCTAAAAAGTTGAATAGGTAATAATACTGAATCCTGATCTCCAGCTGGCTCAGACTATACTGTAATTGTATTCCTCAACTATGCCATAAATCACACCAAAAGTGATATAAAATGATCAGGGCAAGTGGAATTCTAATAAAAACAAAATCCCTGACACAATGGCATGAAAACTGAGCTACAGCCAGACTGAGCAATTGCTTCCTGGTGATGATATCGGGTTCCCAGCATGGCATCTAAAGGCTGTGTTTTGGTTTTTAAACACTGTTTGCGGGTGCTGCTGTGAAGCAGCATCTGGTCTCTTGGAGTTTCCTGCTGCAACTTCCAGTTGCATCGAGCAGGGTGGCCACACTGTCTTTTAAAAGTGTTGTACCTAAGGTCTCATCTGCACAGTTAAAGTACCCCATGTGAGGATGCTCTAACCCTCCTCTTCGTCCTGACAACCTGGGAGTTGCAGTGTAGACCAGAAATACTGTGTTCCTGAAAAGCGCTGCTGCGTCAGCTTGGCAGGACTGCATCCCCTCTGGGGAATGCAGTTGTGTAAACACTTGGATTCTGGCCACACCACAGGACTGAACTGTCCTTTGCTGGTTCTGGGGAGACACAGGCAGGAGCAAAGTTCTGCAGCTCTTCTGACCAACACCGTAGACCAAGACAGTAGGCAGTACAGGAAATTGCTTCTCTGTTTTTGTAAAGTTCCAGCTTTGTAAGGCCACAGTGAATGTTACCTTGAGTTGCATAATGGACTAAGGTTTCTGCTCCCAAGTCTGAGGTTCGATATGTTATGTCTCTCTTCCAGCAAGCAAATTCCAGTTTGCTTGATACATCTCAGAACTAGTTGTCCTTTGCTTTCAGGTGCAATTTCATGGTTGTATTTTGACTGTTGCTCTCTGTGTACTGCCCTTACCCTCTCTAGCAAAGTTTGGCAGAGCAGCGTTACCTTCTGTAGAGCTTTTTCTGTTGCAACCTGGAGAGCATAGTAGAGGAGGCCCTTTGAGCACCATGTATTTGTGCTGTGATTGCAACAGTGCTTTTTCTGAGTCCTAGCAGGGCAGGGTCCCTTGCTGTTTAGGAAGACTTCTTCCCCAGTTGCATATTGCAGAATGTTTCCTCAAGCTATCTCTAAAATGTGGGATCCCCTGAGACTTCATTTGATGTATTAATATTTCACTTTCTTTTCATCCTAGGGCCAGTTTCACATGCTGAAGTGCTGGACTGCTATGCAGTTGGTTGGACTACAAAGTCAGTGCCTTACAACAACTGCTGCAGGCTTTTCATATTTCTTGTACCTAAATTTTTGAAGTACTTACAGTTTTGAGAGGGTCACAGGCTCGTATTAAAATGAGTATTAGGTTTTGACTTAGAAATGAACTTGAAAACTCTTGCCTGTTCAGGAACCATGTCTAAAAGCTGAAAAATCACTGGGATGTGTTTAGAGGCAGAGGTTTAATTCTAAGTAACTTTCTCTTTGAAATCTGAAAATTTTGATTTTTGCATTCAGGACTGCTCTTTGGCCTGTCTCTAGTTAAAGTGGATTGTACTTCTCAGTTAAGGCTCATTCATATAACTCAGGAGGCTTCCTTTTGAAGTCTGGATCAGTGGAAGTGGATGATGTGTGTTACAAGGGCTCATGGAATGTGAACAGTGATTTTCTTTTTATAGCATGGAATAGAGTAACTGAAGCTACCCCCTAAGAAATGCATGCTGGAAGTTGGGAAACCTTAAATATTTTGCAGTATTGTCTCATGCAGTCTTTGCAGAGAAGTAAAGGGCTTCTTTTCTTCCAAGCTTCATGTAACTTTGTTAAACAACTCCTGGTGGATGAATTTTCCAGTTTGTTAAAATATTTCTGAATGGAACCTCTTCATTCTCGTGTGTCCCCTTCACTTGGTTGCCATCCACAAATTTGGGGAGGGTGTAGGTGTAGACAAGCTTTGGCAAGTATGGGCAAAGATCATAGATAGAGCATCCATCTGGACTTTGTATCAGCCAGGTCAGGTGATTCCTCTTTTTAGGAAGGCTGGACAGAGATGCTCTAAGTCTGCTGGAGGTGACAAGGGAAAATTACAAAGTCATGACTTTTCATTTGGGTACTAAATAAGGTTACCTGCCAGAAATTGATTTCTCAGTTAGCTGCAGTATCTGGGCAATTTTGCCCTCCCTGTTGCCCACTTTGCTGTTCACCAAAGGTGTGATGGGACCAATGTGGTGATTTTTCCCTTTGGAGGTGTTTGCCTTTCTCCATTGACTGTAGAGGGAGAAGATGCCTGGTTTAGAGCAGATGTCTGAAGCTTGGAGAGCTCAGTCCCTGTCCAGTGGTAGTGAGTGTTCCTGTGTGCAGTTGGGCAGCGCTGCCCTCCAGGCAACTGCAGGAGCCTCTGCTGTCATGGGAAGCAGGGCAATGCAGGCATGCTAGGATTGTCAGATGATACAATTTCCCCTGAGGAAACCTTCAACTGTGCTGCATTCTCTTGTCTGGGAGCAGAGCTGTCTGGCTTCCATCCATAGCTGGTCCATGATCTGAAAAGTTAAACCTCTTAAAATGACCGTGCTGGGTTTCTTTGTGCTGGGATTGTCTTTCCCCTTCCACAGTGGACAGAAGGGAGTGCACGTTGTGGTTTCCCTGTCTAGCAGACTCGGCGGCTGGGGCAGAGGAGCAGTCAGATGTTCCTGGGTATGATCTGCTCTGAAAACCAAGTGCAAACATGAAATGACACTGGAGTAAGACCAAATTTAAGGCTCTCATTTTAAATTTGCTTGAATTGCACTTGTAAATAGTAACTAATGTAGAGCTGAAACAGAGTTTGTTAATTAGGACAGGACTAAAAGCCACATGATGTTTATTACACTGTATTTGAGTTGTTTTTTTGTTCTTCATTTTAGATACTAATTTCCTTTTAACCTTGAGGAAATGGTTAAAGATTTACAGTGTAAGAGTTGAGGAATTGAGAAGAGAATGGAATTTGTCAGATGTTTAAAACTGTTCTCTTTTCAGTGTGTTCGGATGTGTGTAACTAATGACCACTTAGAAACAAAAGAAAAATCTGTTGAAGATTCAGCATTTCACAGATCTTGTTCAAAGATGTTGTGAGAATAAAAAGGTCTGGAAAAACAGTGTAACTGTTGGAGAGCAGTAACATGTGGGAAGGTCCAGAACCACGTGCAGAGAACCTAGAAGTTTTGGATTCCTGTCCCGAGTTAGCCCTTGAGCTGTTGTGCCTCCACCAGTGCTACCAGGGGACAGAGACAGAACAGAGAAGCCAGGGAAGCAGGACAGTGTGATTGCAAATGCTCTTTAAGTGCCAGCACTAACAGGCCCGTTTTTACTGTTGTAATTTCAGTGACACAGTGTGGGGACCTTCCTCCTTTCCCTGCTGTCATTCAGGCTGGGAAAAGCTCCAGTGTAGCATAAGGTAATGTGTAGAAGAGGAAAGACCTGCTGGTAGTACAAGAGGAGATCAGAGCAGATTGCTTGAGTGACCAATGTGTGTATAAAACTCTGGGTAAGAGCATGTGAGGTTATTTTGGTGGTTTGGAGAGGAGAGCCTCTTTTGCTAGTGAGGAGTGTTTCAGCTGACTTCTAAATTAAGGGTATGAAATATCCTTAATATGAAAGATAGAGCCACTGTTAAGCACAGTGGTGAGTGGGGCTGTAGTGGGAACTGTGGATTATTGTTTATTTTAATCAACTTGTCAGTTTTGTTGCCTGCCTTTTGAGGCTGAAATAATTCAAGCCTTTCCTGTTAGCTGAGCTGTGTGACTTTGTCAGCTGTATGGTCCTGTCATGCGAACCGCACTAGGCAGGTTAGATTAATAATACAGATGATGATGAACTACTGTGCCCCTCTGGATTTCTGGGCTCCTGAGGACTCCTGTGTCTTGGTGCTCTGGGGTGGGTGGTGGGGCTGGGCAGCAGCTGCTGTCCTGACACTGAGCAACACAAGGGTCTGGCACAGTGGCAGGTCCTGTTCCTATGGGCTCCCACGGTGAAAGAAGGATGAGAGGGAGTATCCCAGCCTTTGATATGCATGTCCTCAGGCAACTATGAATTGGCAGATCCAAAGCATTTTATTTAATTTGAATGATTTCCAGAGATGTGGGAAAAATAGCTCCGACAGTCACATGGTCTTCTGTTTTACTTCTTTACCTTCAAAATCCAATTTGCTGCTGTCCCTGAACATCACACAAACTAGAGAAGGAAAGCATAGAGTATTTGTCTGGTATCTCATGGTGAGATTAGCACAGCACAGTATTTGGCATTTAGAGGATTTGAGGGAGGCAACATGAGGAATGCATTTCTTGCAGAAAAAGCAAAGTAACAACCAGAGTTGTTCAGACTTACCGTATCCAAAAAATCTCATCTGGGCCCACAGGTTTGAGGACTGTTTAGAACCCAACTGGCAAGTTTGAGGAAAATTTTAACTCCCAAGGAGTACTTTACAGGCCCAATCCTGCAAATCCTTCCTGCTTGAAACTCTACTTGGTTTGTCAGATTAAACTTGAGATTGCTTCTTAACCTATTCCAGGGTGAAGACGCATGGCTTTTTCCCTCCAGAGGTTTCACAATTCTAAAGCAAATGTGAAACATAAGTCCTTTCCAATGGTTTAAATTATTTTCACACTTGATGCCAGAAAGTTGGGATAGTGTCGGGTGGTGATGAAACTGACTCTTTCTTACATATTTTTGGCACCAACAAAAATGGTTGGCAGCCTTTCAGGAGCTCTGGTGTGGCTTTTAGTACCATGGCACCAGATTTACAACCCTTCTTCTGAATAATTAAAACCTATATTAAAAAAGAGGCTGGGGCTACCTCCCAGCTGGAAGATGGGAAGAAGGAGGGGAAGTGGTGGAGAGCATCTTAAAGGAGGCTGGAAGAATAAGTCACTAGAGCTTTTGCTGTCCCTGAAACAATTCTGACAAAGCCCAACTTGTAATTAAATGAAGAGGCAGCCCTTTTGGAAGCTCTAGGGCAGAGTGGGTCTTGTAAACAGGTATGTCAATTTTTCTTCCTAAGTGGGAGCCCTTCTGGGAGGCATCAAGGCATTTTACACTTAATCAGTGACCTTGCCCCAAGGGTAAGGCCTCTTTTGAAAGACCTCAAAAGGGGTGTCTCTTGTCTCTTTTGAGGCAGGGAACTAATTGTTACTGCAGTGCTTTGCAGCCATGACAAACAGAGACACTGATTTATTTATTTTTTTCAAGTGCAGTTTTGGAATTAGTAAGAATTCCAAAATGCTAGGTTCCCCTGAATGCTGTTCAGTTAGTACAGCTGTCAAAAGAGGAGGACTCTCATTTCTGTTTGCAGAAATTCCTCTTGCTGGAAATACTAGGCCAAAGGGATTTCCTGGGTGTACGTGAGGACTGAATTTGGCAGAGAAATGTGGAAATGTACAATGTACAGTACGTATGTAATGCGTATTATAAATCATATTAGTACAGTCAGCTGTTGAATATATAGTATTTGCATGTATGTGCAGAGCATTTATTTGGATGGTTGCCTGGCTGGCACAGAATGTAGTGGGGGGACAAAAAAGTCTGGTCTCTCTTTATACATATAGGGTGGGTCTTGTAGATGTGCAGTCCAGGAGGATCCCTTGTAAGCTCCTTTACCTGTAAGGTGTACCATGGGCACAACCTGATGCTTCCTGCCAGGCCAGATGAGGCCTTGTATTGCTAGTAGAAGTTGGATCAGACCTGGAGAGTTCTTTCAGGGGGGAATATGGCAAAGAGCTGTATTTTGAGACTTTAAATTGCAGTACAAATAATCACTAGATTAATACAATGAAAAGTAAGAAAGAAACCCTAATTGTATGTATTCACTTTCTCCAATGTGTTAAAACCTCAGTGTTGATTACTAAATCTGGAAGCTTTAAGTTTTAAGGGGATACCTTTCCTTCTCTTTTCAAGACCAGGCTGGATGGAGCTTTGAGCAACCTGGTCTAGTGGGAGGTGTCTCTGACCATGCAGGGGAGTTGGAACTAGATGATTGTTAAGGTCTCTTCCAATCCAAACCATTCATGCCAGAAAAGGAGTGGAAAAGGCATAAAAGAACCTTCAAAACTCTTGGTTGCAAGCAGAAGAGGGCTCTACTGCCTTCCAAAGATGTTCTTGCCAGCCTTGCTGTAAGGTCTGGACTTGGTGCAAGAAAGGCAGGGATTTAGTGCTCCCACCTGGAGCCTATGGAGTCTGCTGTTATTCAGACAGGGTCTTTCCCTTCCTTGTGTTACTTATTCCAGGGATAGTAGAAAAACAAAAATCTCATGACTGGGAAAGTACAACAGTGCATCCCTGACTTGACCCCTGAAACCCAACCCATGGCTTGACAGGGGGGCAGTGCTTGCAGTGTGGGCCCCTGTTGTAGCCAAGATGAGGTATTTGGTCCCCATACAAAAGATGTGAGTGGCTCTGCAAGTCATGCTTACAACATCAGCTCACTTAGTGTTGTCTGCAAGAATGATATGCACAGATCATCTGCAGTTTGCAGGAAGTCTCACCTCTGCTGTACTGAGAAGGTAAATGCCATTTAATAAGAATGCAACTCCCCACGTGAGCTGAGCGTCTCATAAGATGCATTTCTGCTTTTAGCTGGAGTGGTGCTTTAGCCAGAGAGAGAAGAAGGGAAAGGAAAGGTGTTGACAAGAATCCCCTACCTTTTCTTTGTACAAGTAGAGTGCACAGTGATATTTTTAAATAGTGCTTGGTGAGATGAAAAATATGAGAAGCAGCTGAAGTTCTTGAGTGTGTATTATACAGACTGAACGCGATCGTAATCACTTTCCATTTCCTCACACTGTAAATTGTGATTGCAGTGAAATGGTCTGCGTTCAGACTAGGTTGATAGATAAGGTTAGGATACCAAAATATCTGATGGGGTTTTTTTATTCTCTTTTGTGGACAGGTTGGCTATATCCAAATTGGATCAGAGCACATGCTAATACAGCCAGTGAACACATCAGAGACCTCATTTAGTGGGAAAGAGCACTTCATCAGGCGCCGGCGATCCACGAGGTCAGGCCATCCCCTGAAGTCACACACTCCTGATGAGCACTGCAAGGTTGTAGCAGGTGAGCTTGAAGTGCCTCAAGAGAACAGCCATGAGTATGCAATTCTCTTTTTAACTGTTGTTCTGCCAGATATGTGTGTATTTTTTAGTTCAAGTGTTCACACAGGTGGAGCTAGTGAAAAATGGCCTGTGTTAATGAATCCTTCTGCTGCCTCAGGCAGAAGGATTCACATCACATATATAAAAGTAGTTAGGACACTTATTGTAAAATTGGATCTGTGAGAAGATAAACTTTGATAGGTCAGAGTAAACTGCTTTAACCATGCAAAGTGACCACTGCTCAGGAAGGTGTTCATAGTGTTTCTAGCAAAGGCCTAGTGGTAGGATCCTGGGCTTAAATCCCATGGCTCTCTGTGGCTATGTGAGATGCTGGTGGCATGTCCTGTATTGTCAGTCTTCAGTTGTGACCCAGTGTGACTATTAAAGTTGTTTTATAAATGAAAAACTATAATTGTGGATTTGATTTCAAGCCCTAGAGTCCCCATTGGAGTGGGACATTAATAGTAAGGAGTTCTGGTTCTTTGGTGATGGTCCTCCTGTTGATATTTTTCTCCTGCCTTTTACCTGCTCCTGGTCAAGGCACCACATAAGGTCAGTAGCTTTACTGTATTTTTGCACTTAAAGAGGGTGTGCCTGTGAGCTGCTGCAAACCTTGCTGTTGCTCTAATGCTTAGCAGCTGAAATCCTGAAAAAATGCAGCTGTCTCACACCCTTTTCATTTTGGGGTGGGATTTTTTGTTTGGTGTTAATAATAAAACAGCTTTTGATATTATTTTCTATTATTTTTCAAGGGAAGATGTCTAACTCTATTCACTGATCGTATCCTATCTTCTTCCATTTTTAAAGCCAAACAGTTTCTCAGCTAATATAAGCTGGTCTAGTTTTTGGAGCAATTAAATTTTAGCCTTTCTAGAAATATGTCTGGATGGGTTTTCTAGAGGGTATTTTTTTATGAACTTTGTGAAATCTCTTCTTTAGGTGTCACTGTGCCTGGATGTTCTGTTTCTTTTGTTCCTCTCCTGCCCCTTTACCTCACCAATATTCCAGCTTCTGCCTCCTGGAGGGACTGCAGTACTAATACTAACATGGAGGCAGTGGGTCAAGGCTTCTATGCTGTCTTCTACTGAGTTTCCAAAGGGACAAAATGGGAAGCAGGACTGGCAGGTTTAATGGGTACAAGAGTAAGACCCACTAGTATGGGAACAACTGAATCGTCAGGAACAAGTTCTGGTTTTGGATGTAAAGGGACATGGCAGCAGCTGAAGGTACAAAAGGCTTTCTTCTTGGGAACTGCAGTGGAAGCAGAGGTCTGAAGGAACTGATGGGAATAGGCAGCCATGAACAAGTTTGCCTGTATCCCTCTGTTTTTATATTAAACCAAGCCTGTGCACCAGCAGAGATGACCTGTGCTTGCTTATACAGTTGCCTCCTGGCTGGCACTGCTTGCTGATAAATCCTGTAGCCAGGAACTTAATTTTCTCTTGTGTGGAGTTGAACTCTTGGTAGTTCAGCAAGTTTATTATTCTCTTAGGTTCAGACTAAGCCAATCTTCTCTGAGTATGAAATCTTAGTTCTGGTTAGAGTTACAGATCCCCTATGTCTCTTTTTAGAGGAAACATCAGAATTCAGCACCACTTTGATTTCCTAGCCAAGGACTCTCTGTGTTCAAAGAAAATGCATTGCAAAATCCTTACACTGTAAAATAAGACAGCCACTAGTTAAAAATTGAGTTGAAATAAAGTGAGTCCAGGAAATCTGCCTCATCCTTTTACCACTGAACTTTCTGACCTTCTGTCTAGGGGCAGGGTGCTGCCTGTCCCTGGCAGAACTGCAATTTCCTCCCTGAGAAGAGGGAAAGGAAACTGTGGAGACACTGGGATGAAAAAGGGACAGAGAAGGTGAGAGAGTACCAAGGTATCAGAACTGTAAACAAAAGACACAACGGGGACACTAAAAAAAGTGTTCCCAGTAGTACCCACTGTTTCCTGAGGGGTTCTGGGGACTCACTACATGCTGCTGTTCTCTGCTTTGTTCAAAAGGGAATCTGAGTAGATGCCACAGTTGCTGGGATGCTCCC
This sequence comes from Apus apus, assembly GCF_020740795.1. Classification (NCBI taxonomy): domain Eukaryota; kingdom Metazoa; phylum Chordata; class Aves; order Apodiformes; family Apodidae; genus Apus; species Apus apus. Next base: position 18,205,982 of record NC_067291.1, on the reverse strand, counting down.
TGCAAGCTTTGTTCTCCTCATGTTGGCCCAGAGGTGATTGACAAGGCAGGTCCTGGAGCTTGAGGGACCTTGCAGCATGGGCTAGGTGGCCTGTTGGTCTGACAAAATCTAATTGCATTTAACTCTGTTTATCAGCAAAATTAATGGCGTATCTGTTAGGTTCCTAATCCATGGACAGCCCAAGGAACTAGAATTCCCTGCTGCAAGCAAAGTTGTTGAAGTTTTCACATTTGTTGGGCTAAGAGCACACCTGCACACTGCCACCGTAGCTCAGCTTGCACAGGTGGTGGCCAGGCCATGTGAAGAGTGTGTCTGGGCTCTGAGGCGGGGGGGAGATTCTGATGTAAAATTTGTTTAAGGCTGTGGATCTTGTGCTGTGACTAGTTTTTAAATTTTTTTTATTATTATGATGATTTCTTTTTTTTTTTTTTCTCCTATCTGATGATAATTAAGGGGCCAGACTGGGGCTGGATTTGGGGAGAGCATGAGCTTCTCTGCCCCTTGTGTGAGACCAGGATGGCTTTAGTCTGTCCCTCAGCAACAAAGTGAGTAAAATCTGGGACTGTGTGATTCCCTGCCCCAGGATCACACAGGAGTTTGCAAACCAGCTGGAAACAGAATTTGTATCCCTTGGGTGCTGGTTCTTTGTGTTGACTGCAGGCTGGCTATGCTGAAAAGCGAGCAAAGCACCCGACTGCTGCACAGTGCAAACAGCCACCACTTCAAGTAGCTGTGTCATAAAACAATGAAATTGCTCATGGGCTTTGCCACTTAAAGGCAGACTCCTGAATGTTTTTCATTGTTGTGGGAAAGAAATGTAAGTCTTGGCTGTTAATAGGCTTAGCACGTTAATGACCTAATTGACTCCTGTCTGGTTTGGATTAACTTTTGTGCACAAGGAGTTTAGAAACAAAAAAATTAATCCTCTCTGACACACAAAAGGTCCATTCCTAATGAAATTGTGTGGAAATGATGATCTAGGGGCATGCTTCCAGAGTGTCTCCTGGGAAAAGGTCTCTTTACTGCCCAACTGGGCAGAGTGAAGGATTGATCAGGCTTGTAATCTGGCTCACCCAGGCTAAAACTTCGTAGGAGAGAATGAAGGTTGTAAATACTTAGGAAATAGTTACATGCTAAACATTTCAGATACACATCTTCCATTGTGGAACACCACAGAAAAATACATGTTTGTGTAAATACAATACAAACCAAGTGTTTTTCAAAGCCACATACTTGCTTGGGCATTTTCCGAGTCCTTTGCTGTTCTTGTATCTTCTGAACAAGCAAGAATCCACTTTAAAGATATTTTCTACCTAAAATTTTGTAATTCAGCAGTACCTGCCCTGAGCTGGGGTTATTTGGGATTCAAATAAAATACAAAGCATCAGAAGCTGAATTTTTAAGTTACTGATCATGTCATAAGAATTTAAACAGGGCTAAATTAGTTGATGGCAGGTTTCTGTTGGCAGCAATGGTGCTGTGATATATGAACTTAATTGACTGTAAAAAAAGATGCACAGTGATGGAATGAGTTGTGTAGGGGGAGGAGGAAAGCATATTAAAAGGCAAAATGAACTTAATCAGAAAGTGCCATGTGTCAGTGCTACTGAGGGGATAAGGAGCACAGCTTTCCAAGGGCTTTTCTCTTGTGTTCCACCCAGAAGTGAGGTACTTTCCTCGCAGACCTCAGCCATGGGAGAGGAAAACTGGGTTGAACAGTTCTTTGGGGCTAGGTAATGCTAGCAGGCTGGTTTGGTGAGTGGTTGTTAAAATCTCTAAACAGCTGCTTTAGCCTAAGTACCATAACATGTCCTACAGCACTCAAAATTATTTTTAGAGCTGCAGGAGAACTTTGTGGGAGCCAAGTTTCTTCTGGAATAATCTGTGTAAGAGGATTAATCTAGCTGTAGTCAGGAGTGGGAAAGCAGTTAGGGTCTTGCATGACTGGATCTTTGAGATTTGAATCTGAGTGTGCCTACTAATGGGTTAAAAAAAAAGTAAATCCCAGGTCTGTGGAATCAAGGCTGATGTTTTAATTCCTTTGTCTAAATTCTGAAGTGCTCCAGCAGCAAAGGATGGATCTCATCACCATGGGCCAGGTGCTATTGTTAGTCATATGATACGTGTATACATATTATTTTTATCACCTGTCATCCAGCAGGAGAAAGAGTTCAAGTCACAATGCTCATTTCTACTCAGGCATGAACATGAGCCCTTGTGAGGCAAACAAAAAACCTATTAAAAGGTTTCCAGGTGCAGATGCTGTGAGGGGGAAGGAAGGAAAGGTTGGGTTTCATTTTCTCTGAAGCATGGTGTCATTAGGAACATGGGACATAGCTTCACGCCAGTCATGTGAAACACTTACTCTGCCCTCATCTCTAGATGCTGGGCTGCATCTGGGATACTTGATGTCACACACTAATCTGATTTTAAATAATGAGTTTTACAACTTTTTGGTCAAAGTTCCTGAACTAGTAGTCTTTCTGGAGAGAGAATGGAGCCATAGGGACTTGTGTTTGTAGGTTTTAACTCATGTAAGTAAGAATTTTGCTAGAGGTGAGCCAAGTAGGGGAGAGAGGATTTCTGTAGTGCCCTCAGGTTTGGCTTAGACCTCCACGTGTAGACTTCTCAATTTATTTGTGGAACAAGAAGTAGCTGCAGGGCTGATCTGTGTTTGGGCAGTATCTGTGATTCCCACCAATCTCTGACTCTGTGAGAAGAGCTCTTGGCAAAGAGGAAAAGGGCAGGCCAGAGGGTAGTACAGGGGAACTGTAGGATCCTCTGTATTAACCCCCTGTAGCTAAGAGTGGGAGTAGAAAACACCTGAGACATTTCATTGCCCCATCTCTCTGCTACCTTGTAGTTTAATTTGCTGAGATCTGTTCATGTATCTTGCATGTTTCCTATGCCACCAAAGTCTACGGATGGGAAAAGTTTTTCCATTTTTCTTGGTGAAAGGAAATATCAATGTTAAAGACAGAATCAAACCATGTTATGGAAACACAAGGATCTCCTCTAACCATGTCATAAAACTTTGTTTCTTTGGGAAAAGTAAGTTATGTTATAACTTTTACAAAGGTCTCCAGTGATATATTAAAGTCCTCTTACATAGAAGGGATTTGATATAAAATACAGCCCTGGAGCATGAGAGAGAGCAGCTTGTCTTTGGAGGGAAGGTTGTTATTTCATGTTTATGCTATAGACCTCATAAATTACTCTGGATTTGCCTTAAATCCTTTTGTCAGTTTAAATGAACCAGTTTTCATTTAATGCAAATGTGCTGCATGGAGAGAAGCATATAGTGAAAACCAGGAAGATCAGCATTCTAATTCACAAATGTGTTGCTTCTCTGTCCAGTTACTTCTAAGCCTGTTTTAACAATTGATCAAAGCTGGTAATAATTTAAATAAGTGCTAGTATGCAGGTATCAAATGTAGGGAATGCTGTCCCTGAACAGGTATAAATCTTAAACACGTGTTACTGCTACGTTGCATTTCCCCATCTTTAATCATTGTCTCTTAGCTGTGTTTGCTCTGCAGGTTTGACTTGGCCTGAAATAGCAGTTGTTATGGCCAAAAAAACATGTGCACTAAAAATAGAGAGATGTCATGCAATCTGCATTAGCCCATATTAGGAAGCATCTGTTGAAGAATTAAAGCAAGGTTTTCAACAATGGGCTATGCATAAGACGTAATGTGATTAGGTGTTTGCAAGAATAGAAGGATTCCCTGTGTCAGAAATCGGGTCTTTCAGCACTTTACCCATGGGAGCATGTCTCACTTGTGTGGATAAATCCCTTGGTTTCTCCAGGTCCCTGGTCTTCCAAAGAGGGAGCCTGGATTTTCCCTGTGTGTGAGATTGTTTCCTTATGGCTGACAAGCAGCAGTCTCTTGGAGCAGCCCACCATTCAGAAGTGTCCTTTTCCGTCACATGTGGCAAGTGAAGTTTTATTGCTGCTCTGTTCGGGATGAAGCCCTCAGCATGAGGGCAGAATGGATAATGTGGAGGGTCTCATGTCTTCTTCCTTGACTGTCAAGATGCAAAGAGGACATGGAAATACATGTAGTGTATGGATTTCTTCCCCTTCCAGAAGAGCAGCTGCACACAGTAGAGCTCTTCTGCTCCTTTACTTTGTTCCTAATAAAACCTACTGCTAGTTTCCATTGGAACTCAATGAAATCTAAACTGGCAGGTGGTAATGAACTAAGTTGTCTGATGTACACTGTCCTTGTCTCAGGATGCTCATGGGTATTCCAGTGATCATTCTGGCTAGAAAGGGAGACAGGTGACTCCAAGGAGACTAAGGTCACTTACCTTTTAGCTGTCTGTTTTTTCCATATTATCATAAATCATCGCTCAGGGTTAGAGCCAAGAGTTGGGAATTGGGACTCTATTGGCCTCAATTCCTAATGTTGCTTGACCTTTGACCTTCACCAAATCCCTGGGATCTTAACCATAAAAATGATCAGGTGTTGGGCACCTACATATTTGTGTGGCCAAGATGGGAACAATGTAGGGCTGGTTTTACCTCTGTTTGAAAGCTCTAAGCTTCCTAAGTCATGGATGTCACTAACTGTGAACCCAAGAGTGAAGGCACAGAAAATTAAAGATCACTTAGACTATAACCTCTCACTCTCAAGCAGTTTCTTTATTTGCAAATTAGGGCTACTAGCTCTGAGCTGGCAGTGGTAGCAAGAGCCTTTGGATCTGAAAATTGCTCTATAAACTGCCAGTTTCTTTCTCAGCTGATCTGTTCCCTGGGTAGTTTGTGTCTGTATCCAATAGGGATTAAAAATAACAACTACTCTATTTTTAACTTCTCTTTGACCTGCTGAACTAAGACAGTTCTTGACTGGCTTCTGCAAATTGCCAGGAGTAAATTGCTTGGCTTTCGAGCAGGTCTGTGCCACCCCTCTCAAGGTATGTAATGGTGAGGCCAGGGTGTAGGTGGGGGAGCCCCTGGTTTGGTGGGTCCCTCAGCTCTTCCAACCATAGCAGAAGTGATTGGAGTTCAGCTGCCAAAGCCCAGGATGGGTTGGTAAGTCTGGCAGTTGTAAAAACATTTTTTGCAAACTAAGCACATTTGCTGAAGACTCATTAAAACAGAAGAAACCTGGAGGCCAGCTATGCCATTTTTCACAGTCTTAACTGCAGCCAGGCATGCTGTAGTCTCTAAAGCCCTGAAGTGGGTTGGGAATGTGTTTTGTAGTTGGTCTCAGATCTTCTCAGTTTAACTGATCAAAACTGAGGAGTTTGAGTTCAGAGTCTTACATGCATCACTCCTTATCGTTTGGATGAAATTGTATTTGTGTTGCAGGATCTTCCCTTAAAGCCCCAAGCAAGTTGGGACCTTTGTGTCTGTCACAAACAAAGGAAATCAATTCAGCTTCAGAGAATTTGAAACTAGTAACAGAGCAAATCAAACATAAGATCATGGAATCACTTAGGTTGGAAAAGGCCTTCAAGGTCATCCAGTCCAGCCATTAACCCTACTCTACCAAGTCCAGCACTAAGCCGTATTCCCAAGCACCACATCTAGATGACTTTTAAACACATCTGAGGATGGTGACTCAAGCACCTCCCTGGGCCTCCTTTTCTTCAGACTAAATAGCCCCAGTTCCCTCAGCTGCTTCTCATAAGGATGAGAAAGCAAGGCACAAAGGCTAAGGAGTGGCAGAACAGGTATTTCCATTCCCATTTTAATAGTCTTACCATTAAGCCATGCTCACTGTGCCTGATTTCTGTAACAAATTCTCCTTTCTGACTATCTTACGTGAGTCCCTGTTTCTAGCCTACTCTGAAGGTGTCCTTTGCAAAGGAGATGACTGCACATAATTCAGGAGGCAACAGTCTTTGAAATGCTGCTGACAAATCAAACCAGCAAGCAGATGAGAGATCATAGGGCTTATCCTGTGCTGTCTTGCAGGTTTGCCATTAAAGATGAAGTCCTGATGTGCTATGTTGACAACTGAGTATGTTTTGCAGAAGAAGAGGGTTTTAGCTGAGGTGGCCAAGCCACAGACTAACTTGGATAACAGTCCTTGCAATAAAATCTCCCTGGTGTTTTGAGATGCAGCATGGAGTTCATGACTTCTGTCTCAAATTATTGTTTGCTGCTGTGCCAGACAAATAGTCATGAACTTGTGATTTGGTATGAAAGTAGCTGGGTTTAAAAAAAAACAGCAAAACCAAAACAACCAGCCAAAACCCAAAAAGCCCAAACAAGCCTCAAACCACAACACATTTTTGGGAGGTGGATTAGGGATAAATGGATCATTATGCTGTGTGATGACATCTTTTTTTTCCTGCTAGGTAGATGCATGATTTTATGTGCCATTCTAGTCAGAAAGAAATTGGGGGTGCAAAACCATTTTGAAGGATAAGGCATTAAAGATGAGAGGTCAGCTTGCAGTCTACAATCAGCTGTGATTTGAATGAGCAATGATTTTTAATCCCTGAACTTCACAGTACCCCCTGGCATGAGCTAGCTGTGGTAAATCTGAAACCCCCAGCTTTTAATGGTGATTTAGAAGTCCAGTGCTGTGTCCTGACAGAGGTGAAAAGGTCTCCATGTTCCTATGGCTGGGAATAGCTTGGGGAGTGCTGGCTGTGATAGCAACTCCAGTAGTATCTGTTCTTCTTAGTTGCCTTCTTCAGTCCTCACTTCTGTCTTCTTCAAGGTGTATTCCACAAGGAAACTGCTAAGGAAGCAACTGTGTGGAGCAAGGCCCTTGGAGCTGAAGTGTGGGTTGGTTTGTTTGTTTGTTTTCTTTCAGGGGATCAGTGTTTTGAAAAAGAACCTCTCAGTTGCTGTATGGATGAAAACTGCAGCTGCAAGGTGGCAGGAGGCAGTGAAGGGACATTTCTGGTGGTGTCCATGAATTTTGAACTGACCCTCTTTATGTGCTGGGAAGCCTGTGGTGTTCTCACAGCTCTGTCCCATGATCTGTGGTTCTTTTAGCTCAGGCTGTGTTAGCACATACCCTTTAGTGGGCTGACTTCTGTAGCAAATAGTTTGTCATCCTGGGAGTCTCAGAGCTCTAAGCCTGTTCAAATTTGTCTTGCTTATGACTATGGGCAACTGGATCCTCAGGCTGAAGAAACAAGGCTGCTGGTTGGTACAGCTGATGGGCATCCACCATGGTGATGCTGTGCAGTCAGTCTTTTGAAGAAGCTATTTAATGACCTGTTTGGAAGCAGCTCTGCTGTCAGATCCAAACATGAGGAGAAGATTGATTTAACTGTAGCATATTTGCTCTTGATGCATTTTTCAAATAATAAACACTCTGTGTCTTGACCTCTGTGGTTGAAACCTGTGGCAACTCTCCTGGTTTGAGTTAGGACAGAATCAATTTTTTTTTAGTTGTTTTACTCTTCAGTTAAGCCTCTTCAAAGTAACTGTGCTTTCTGAAGTTAACAGCATATTGTTCTTAATTCAAACTAAGAAGGAAGCCTGCCTGTATTCTTTTTATGTTTTGCTTTTGCTGTGGTTGTGGGATGTAAGTGCTGCTGCTAGCTTCCACTGTTTCCCCTTCCTCCCTGGGCTCTACCTTGCCTTCCTGATTTGAAATGAAATCAAGTAATTGTACTAGATTTGAAAAGTTCTTTGAAAGTAGTGCAGTTTCTAAATGAAATGCCAATGAGTTTCTAGCAATGTGTAAGAGATGTAGATGCAGTATAATGATCATGTCAACACACTTATAGCCTCTTGAGGATCTGTTTGTGTCCTGCGCCTGGTATCAGAAAAACTTCATGGCTTCTTGTCCTTTTTCTGAGTGACACATGGTTTTAGGTTAACTAGTAAGCATATACCTAAAGAACTTCCATAATTTAATTTCTAGGCTTGATTTATGTGCAGGATCTCCTTTTTCTTTCTCTCTTTTGCTTTGCAGAGGTGATGGGTTTCATTTTCAAGTGACACTAATGAAACCTGCCTAATACAAGTTCCACTGAAAGGTTCTCTAGAAATTCCTGGGGCAAAGGGAAAACTAATGTTAGCTGTTTGCCCCACTCATGGTACTCTCAGCAAAAAGGAAAACAGAGCTAGCTCTCCCTGTGTGGGTGTATAGAGATGTTAAAGGGGGTCATGCATGCAGGGAAGTTAGCAGAGGGCTTCCTGAGGAAGAATTTGACAGGATTTTTAAGGCAGCAGTAGAAAAGAGCTTCTGGGGAGGAACCTGGCCTTGCAGAAAGGACTCTGCAATTTTACTTTTATTTGTGGCTTTTTGTTGAACTGCATCCAGAAACTTTCAGTAGGTTTAACTAGAATGAGGTAGCTAAAATTACAAAGGGGAAGGTTAGGGAGAAAAATAGTGGAAGGCTATAGGAGAAGAGCTTGCTTTTCAGATGAGTCTGGGAAATACTGTTGGAAGGAGGAGCAGGAAGGGACTCTGCAGTTACAGCAAGAATGTGCCAAAAACCAGACAGTGCTAGACAGGGTTTTTGGTGTGTAATACGAAAGGTCATTTGGGGCGGTTGCTTTGGAATTGTACATCTGTTGAGTTGCCATAAAAAGCACTGCACATAAGGAGTTTTCTGCAAAGATTTCAGAGGAAATCTGTTGTGTTCCTGGTTGCAGTGAGGATGATGGTTTTTTGCCGTTCTGGGAAGACTGCAGAGGCTGTTGGGCTGCAGAATGTGATGTGATCATGTTGTTTTGCAGGTCACTAGCCGAGGAAAGATAAGAGCCTGTAAATAAAAACCTGCTAATTAGTTTGTGTTACATCCATCTTATACTGAGGATCTGGGGGTGTATCACCCTTCTCCCATCACCTAACAGTCCTGGATTTTGTGGAAATTTTGGCCAGATAGGCTCTCTAACACACTGTCACAGTCACTGGCAAAAGAGTCATGTCCCTTGTACCCAGTCACCCGCAGCACGTATGTGCTGTGTTGTCAATTGACTGTTTCAGCTCATATTTCACATGAAATTGTCTGACCTCTTAAACAGGGAACACCTGACTTCTAAAATAGTGTGCAGTTTGGTTATGTATGGTCCCCACAATGTAAACTCCTCTGACAGGCTCCTGCCCATGTTTTATGGCCTCTCATGCGTTCACACTAACACTTAACATCTGCACCACAAAATTTGTAACATCAGTTTGTTCAAAGAAAGAATCCACCAGGCATTTAATCCTTGTTTTAATGGCTGATGTTTATTTTAGTTTGGGGTTTCATGTACTCATGGAGGGATTCTCTGCCCATAGTCCATAAATCACATGGGGCAGGAGTGAGACTTCTCTGTGCTGGCTTATTTCGGATGTGAGGCTCTAGGGATGGGATTTTGGGGGTTTTTTTGATACCTCTATAAAGTTGACTCACCTCAGGTATGAGTTGCAGGTGTGTTTAATGAGGATGTTTACTGTTGATTTTGGATCTTTTTCTCCTCTTCATCAAACTTCTGTGATATGGGCTGTGTGTATTTCTGTTGTTCTGTTTGCAATGATTCATCCATGCAAAACCCGCCTGGACACTTTCCTGTGTGATGTACTATAGGTGACCCTGCTCTGGCGGGGGGGTTGGACTAGATGATCTTTCAAGGTCCCTTCCAACCCCTATGATTCTATGATAGTTGGGTTTTCTTTATGTGCTTTGATTATGCTGGAAAATCATGTGTGTGGTAGGCAGGAGGATGCAGAGGCCACTCTGAAAGTAGCCCTCTGCAAGGACAAAAAGAATCAAGAAAAGTTACTCTAAAGAGGAGCTACGAGCTTGTAAGAAAATCCCAAAACCAGGAGAGAAGGTAACACATGACACTTCTGTTTGAGTAGTTTGTGTTGCCTTAGCTTTTCTACAGTGTATCATTGGTGACCCCCTGAGCTCTTTGTAGGCTCCCTTGAGGTCATTACGTGGTGCCTGTTGTAAGTGCCTGGTAAGCTTACACTTGGAGAACGTGAGGGAGAGGATGAGAGTAAGAGCCCAGATTCTCTCAGTTAGGTCACTTTGGTTGTGTTTCTAGGCAAGCCTGTGGGGTGGTAGTTTTCCACACACCACCTCTAATCCCTACCATCCAGTGGAAAGCAGCCAATCCACAACTTCAAGGAAAACTCATGGAGGAATAGGGGCCAGAGGCTTTGTGTGAAGCAAGACTACCCAGTGATTTGCCAGGAGTCCCTTTAGGCTGCTGCTTTCCAGAAATCACACCTTGCAGAGTGTTGTACAGCTGCGTCTGCGAGGAGGTGCTGAGCGGAATTGGCAAAGCCTCACCAATTCCTTCATCTGCCTCTGCAGGAAGGGACCATGCTGGGCAATCCCATGGCAAATGACCATGGTGTGACCTCTTCTCCCCAGAGTCCAAGCTACAGTGTAGCATAGTGAGTTCCTCCTCTGACACAAGTGGCTTCTTTTCCACCAAAAAGAGGATTTTTGAAGTGAAAACCCAGAGTACTCTCAATTTATTTTCTTCCACTCAAGCCTTTTTACACAGCTTATTCAATGAGAGACCCAGACTTATGTGAGTTTAGGCCTAGCCCCTGTTAAAGCAACTTCTATATAGGTAGAAGATTTACATCAGCTGAAAACTTAATTTTTTAGGGGATTGCCACAATATCAATTTGATGGAGAAGTGCTGAAACTTGCAGGAACATTCTAATTGCTGGCAGCGAGACCCAAAATGTCAGTGTTCTTACTGGAATAATTTGCTTTATTTTTCTCTGATTTCTCCCGCGGTATTTACATGATAACCTTGAAATTACTGCAGCTAAAACCATGTGCAGAGGGAGGGATGGTTGGATGAATTGGATGAAATGAACAAACATACATGGGAGCTTTTTCACACGAGTTGGGTGAAGTAATTTCCATTTCACAGCAAATTGAAGGTGCGTTCATCTTTCCTTCTCTGGTGTAGTCACTCCATTTTCTTTTATCCCAACTGTAGGTTTTGGCTCAGTAAAACTTGCCCTATTGTGACCAGGTATATGTTTAATGAGCTTCCCACTGAATATCTTCCCAAGTCAGAGGAGTTGAGAAGCCTGGAGCTTCCATGCTGTGGCATTGGGGAAGGAAATAGGGGGGCTAACAGGAAAGCTGGGGAGGGACTTTTTACAAGGACTTGTAGCGAGAGGGCCAGGGGTAATGGATCAAAACTGGAGAAAGAGAGATTTAGGTTAGACATCAGGAAGACATTTTTTAGTATGAGGTTGGTGAGACACTGACACAGGGAAGTTGTGGAAGCCCCATCCCTGGAAGTGTTCAAGGGCAGGTTGGATGGGGCTGTGAGCAACCTGATCTAATGGGAGGTGTCCCTGCCCATGCAGGCGATTGGATCTAGATGATCTATAGGGTCCCTTCCAACCCTAGCTGAATGGGTCTATTTTATTGCCTTTCTGCAGCACTTAAAAACATACAGATCCACTGTGCTCGGGTGGCTTTGTCATGATTGAGCACTTTTCTGTAGCTGTCCTGCAGTCTGTGTGAAAACAAGCCTTGAAACTTGGTTATTTCCATCTCTGCTGCTGGCATGTAGCTTCTCTTATTTATGAGCACCCCAAATTTACATTTTTTGCTTCTCTGTGGGCCCCTCTCTGTCTTTTTAGACCCAAGGGCGATCTTCCCAAAATCTTTTAAAAATAGATTCAAGTCAAATTTCATGGTTGTTTTCTCAGTTTAAAATATGTACCCAGCATTGACAGTTGATGCCTTGGGCAGAAAAGCATGTGCAGAGCTAGATGTGCTGAGTGGCAGACAACTCAGAACGGGGATATGGGATGGACGTGTGCAAATGTGTGTATTGACAAGACCGAAAATATATGAGTGAGCAGAAGGCAGGGAGTCCATTTCAGTCTGGCTTTGTGGCTTACAGCTGATGGAGTTGATCACCCTGAATACAATAGGGTCAGGCAGGTAAGACTGATGATCTGGATGCAAGTATTTTTACCAGCCTGGGAAAAAAAGGAAATTCAAGCTGAATTATGGAAGAGAGCTGGTAAACAGGCTGTAGAAAAATGGGATCAGTGAGTGCTAACTCAGATCTGCCTGCTGTGGAATGAGGCTTTGCTGAGTTAAAGCTTCAGAAAACTAAAAAGGGGTTCTCTGCTCTGGGAAATGAGCAGCATGAGTAGTGTGACATAAGAGGTATCTGATCATCCATTATGGTCTGTCCTGTGTCAGTTTTGCACTGAATGCCGCGTTTATACTGCTTCAGAACCTGTTGTGTGTTCTGCTCCCTTTTTCATTGGAAAGAATCGGCATTAATCCCAGTGTCAGTATCTCATCCATAGCATACTGCAGGCTGAGCAGTAAGCAGAGATGTAATTTCAGTGAGTCTTGGCAGTTTGTTTCTTATTGCAGAATAAATCTGCTCTAATGACTTCATTTGCTTTTCTTTCATTTTACAATTGAAAACATGAATATCTTTTTCGTGACTGCAATTAACCAAGTAGATTTAATTTCAGATCTGAACTTAATTTCCCCTTTGTTCATGCCTCAGCTGCTTTTCAGATCTGCCTTTGGGCTGTGAAACACATCTAATCTTTCAGTTTAGGAGAGGACAAATTACTAATACATTGGTCCCTTAGTTTGGAGGAAGGGAGGTTTAACTTCTGTGTTTTAATTTTTGTGTTAACGGTAGCTGGCCACTGCTTCCCCTTGTGGTCCTTAGAATGGGTCATTTTCACAGGTTCTTGTAACTTAAATTCACCAAGGATCAGCTGGTCTGGGAAGTCCCTACTGTTTGGTTTACATGCCCCAACAAAGAGGCAAGTGAGCTCTGCATGTAGGTGGCCGATGGCTGCAGCTGCTGCTGTTCGTGCCAATAGCAATAAATGAGCAAAGAAAGCTTGAGAAGGTCTTATCTAGCCTGACCTTCTGCACCTCTGGGTTTCATCCAGAGACTTCTGCAGTTGGCCAGTAACACATGTTCCAAAACAACCTAACTTAATGTAAAATTTTTGAGTGTCTATCTTGTGTCCTGTTACGTTGGTTTAGTGATGCTGGTAGCAAGTGAAAATACAACTTACGGAAATACTGACTCCAGGAATATCTTAAAACTTCCCTGGCTAAGGAGAACCTGCAGAGTCTAGATGTGTTGCATCCCAAAGCACAGTCTCCTATCCTAAAGTTTTCTTTACCGGATTTTTCCTTAATTACCGCTTGTTCCATTATAGTGGAATGTTACTTTTTTTACAAGCAGGATTTCCAGTTTCTGAAATTTTTGCAAGGGTATGTTTGTGGGTTTTTTTTCTCGCTTTGAATTACAGCTACTCTGTTATTGTTTGAACTTCTCTTTTCCCAAGCTCTTTCCTATTTGCATGTAATCTGGTCATCTCATAGAAATCTGCACACAGATGTGCTTGCAATGGAAGCTCTTGGTTGCTTCTTTTAATCACTAAAAGGACACTAATTAAAGGTCATTGCAATTGATTATGATCTGCCAGCCTTAATAAGTATTTTGACTTTTAGAAAAGAAGAGACAAAAGAAAATGAAAACAACCAATGACTGGAGGGAGAGAAGAAATGCCATTCGACTTACCAATGAGTACACAGTAGAAACTCTGGTGGTGGCAGATGCTGATATGGTCCAATACCATGGTGCAGAGGCTGCCCAAAGATTCATCCTCACAGTTATGAATATGGTAAGTAGGCACTTTACTTTCAAAAGAAGAAGCAAGAATAAAGAAATCATATCCAGGGCAGGTTAAAGCTGGATTCCTTGACAGCTGAACTGGGTAACTGTTTTGACTTTGAGGTATGAGGAAAGGTTTTGGTTTCCTTGTGTTATGTGCCTCTTCTCCCCTGTCTGCAATCCCCTGTATTTGCCTTAGGGCATCACAAGTGAAAACATTTTTGAGATTGAAATTTCAAGTTTTCAGTTAGGAAATATTCTGTGATTTTTCAGGAGAGGTATTTTCACCCATGTTTTTTGTATTACTATGGTTTACCTAGGAAGAGAGTATCCCAGAGTGGATAGATGGTCTTGTCTCACCTGATGTTTCTTGAGATCCTGAAGATCTCCATAGCATATCTGTTTCAAAAGGGATATTTCTCTGTGGGTCATGGTCACAGCAGACAGGCAAAGCATTATTGCAGACAGCAGTCATATTGATTTCCAGCAGAGAACCTGGCTTTAAGTTAGTTAGAAACACTTCTCTCTGATTTTTACATAATGAAAATGGCTGCCTCCCTTGTTGCAAAAAACATGGCAGACATCACCAAACTGCCAGCTGATCATTTCCTTTACCCCAGGACTTCTTGTGCTACATGAAGTGAAGCTGGTGGTACCTCTGAATAGTTGATGGAGTTGGGCTTCAGAAGTGTTCTAGAAACTCTGCAGAGAATCTGCCAGGAGTGATGAGAGCTTTTTGAAATTGCAAGCTCATCTGAAGTGTGGGTGTTAATTTGTTAGCTGTCCTAGTCGTGAAGCCTTCTGTCTCGGTCAATAAGGGAACACAGAGTCTCTCACCATGAGCGCTCACTTGTTGGCTGTGCCAATAAAGAGATAATGGCCAAATTGGATGTGGATGCTGAAAACTCAGCTCAGAGACAACAGGGGCCCTTCTGGAGGTATTTGCACAAGGAATTCTTGGGGGAAGCTTGTATTTTTTTTTGCACGTGCTAACATTCAGGATCAGCTCATTCTCCTGACTACTGATATATTGTTAATAAGCAGCAAATTGGCTTGCAAAAAAATAACAGTTCTTAATAGTAATTGACTAGTCATGCATCCCAGTGAGAGCTGAGTGATGGATGCTCAAGGTATAATCCAGCTATGGGACAACAGCTTCTTACAAGGTCTTGTATTCCTTTATCAAGCACTGGTGTGAGGGAGCCCTCCTGTAGTGAAATGCTTTGCTGGTTAGGCAGGAGTTTGTTTAACGAGTCTTTTCAATTAACAAGCCACTTTACTATTTTCTTTCTTCCTACCTTTTATTTTGTCTCTTACCCTGCTGTAGGTAGTCAGTGACTTAGGGCTTCATTGTGTCTCTACATTGATTTAGACAGTTTTGTAGGAAATATCTTCTTGCGCCTTATCCATTCATGCCACCATCACTTCAGGGTCTACTTGTTCTAGATTTTAAGGATGCCTTTCCTGGGGGCACAAGAGTCTTATTCTTCTCAAAGTCACTACCCTTCACCTTTAAATTCATATATCAGCTTTGCAGTAAGCAGGCAGAACACAAGTCACATTCAGCTCTGAACAAATCTGCTCCTCAAGTCACTTTTTGACCTAACAGAAGTGCATATTCAGATATAATGTATGTGTGAAGGCTGAGTTTCTTCCCCATGTTAAATGCTTGGGACATCAAGAGAGGTGATGTTTGCATTTTTGTTTGCAGTGGCAACCCAGGGGTAGTCCTAAAATCTTTTCTGTACTGATTCATCAGTGAGATGGTAAAAATCTGCCATTGTGCCCTGCAGTTCTCCTGGGGCTGGGACAAGGCATCATGGCTGTGGGAGCTCTTAAAACATGTCTAGTCATCTCTCTTGATCCAAGTGCCAAAAGGTCAATTATTTTATTGTATAGCTTTATGAGCCTGTGAAGATTAAGGTTGAGTACCCTGGTAGACCAAATCCTAAATAAAAGATGGCCATGAATGCTGTTGTGTCTCCAGGCTGAGGAGTACTGCGGAACATGTCACCAACATCAGCTTGCCAGGTGTGAATATATATATTTATGGAGAGGTGCTGATAGATGGGATGGGTTCTCTAAACAAATATTGAAGCTTAGTTTCCAATGGATTTGGCTGATGGACTTTTAAGCTAGGTTCTGATGCTGTAGTGTGAGCTCACCCCTTTATTAGACACTAGAGAGTGCACGTGGAAGGGGAGTCTTGGCTGAGGAACACACTCATCTGACATCTAAGGTGTGAAGTCCAGCTGAAATGCTTCCCACTGTTAAGTCATTGCTCCTAGGGGCTCACCCATGTGATTTTTCTTGTTGTCTGGTAGGATTTGAATTTGTGTTTCAGCTTTTCAGCCTTCAGAGGAGCACTGACAGAGACTCTCTCCTTCATCTGGCCACCTACATTCCCATTTGTAGGAGCGTAATAGCTTTCAGGCTATTCCTGCCTTGCTGAGGAAATTGGTTGTGAGTGGCTGGCCAGATCAGAAGATACTGAGGAATCATAACAGGCAAACACACAGATGTCATCATGGCATAAATCTGTTATTCTGAGACTGTAAATCAAGATGAAACCAAAGGGGATTTTAACATTGCATTTGCCACAATGAAAGCTGAAGACACTGAAGAATAATTCAGAAAATATATTTCAGGAAGAGAGAGGCACAGTCATGTGGTTTAGCCTCAGCTGACCTCTTCACTCAGCCACACTCTTCTGGTAGTGCCTGAACTATCCACAGTGAAAGTTCCTGTGATAGTTTCTCATGTGTAAAACTGATATGAGGAATAGTACAACCCTGAGCAACATCTGGGACATCCCCTTCTGGTGCAGGATGGGTTGTGCCCCATGCAACCGTGCCAGTGAAGGCCTCCTGGCTGCTTGGGATCTTTGTTTCTTGCCTGCCTTGGTATGACTTCTGTCAGCCTTCTGTGACATTAGTTGGGGGGCAGGATTTGCCCCGTGATATTAGGCAGTGCTTATTCAGCTACACGCCAGGATGGCGGGCTGCCTCTAAAAGAAACCAGAATGTTAATTTTGGCATGGATGCTTGTATTTAAGCAAATAGAACATTACTGGTCAGGGGTATATTAACTTAACTCCTCTCTGTGAGCCATTACGTTTACTGTCAAACCACAAAACAAGCATTAAGAGGTCTTATTAATGCATTTTATATTTATAGACATTTTAAATAAAGTGATCTGCCTTAAAGTATTTAATATCTATTTATGTTACAAGAATTTCTGAAGGGGAGAAAAGTCAGCATTACAAAATACTGTTTTACTACTCCCTTGGTAAATGAGAATCTTAGGGAAAAAACCCACCACCCTTCTCTAGAATAACACCTAAGAAACACAGAAAACCCCTTTGGCAACCCCAAAATAATGGGTAGTACTTCATATAGCTAATACTGTGTTTTTAAGGATGTTCTGCACTTCTGACCATCCCCATGGACAGAGAATAGATTCACATTAAAGGCACTTTTTTTTTTTCCTGAATTTCATTGTAGAGGTGCAAGCTCTTCCATTAACTAAACTCATATTTGAACTTGTAAGACAGATTTTTCCAAGCTCATGGAAGAATTTCCCTGTAAGGTACTCTGTAGTGTATAAGTAGGAACAAGCATGGCTCCAGGGCTTTGAGTTAACTTTTCTGAAGTCACCACCTCTAAAATGAAATATTTTCTTGTTTTCTGGCAAGGTATTTGATTCAGCACAGTTTTCCTAATGGGTGATTCCTGGTGGCTTTGTGATAATGTTAAAAAAAAAAAAAAAAGCTGATAAAGAAATAGTCAAGTGCCACCATGTACATCTGCAGCCCTAGGAAGGCAGTGAGTTTATGGGCATGCTTAATACAATGACATGGACAAGGAGAGAGGTCAGCAGAATTATAGAAAAGCAAACCCACGTGCTTAAATATAGATACTGATTTCTTTTTCTAAGTTAAACTCCCTTGTTACTGAGCTTTGGCATGGTGTTGCAATGTTTGCATTTCAGTTCTTGTCTCCCCTTTGCAACCTTTGGCTTGAGTGCATCTCCTGTTCATGCCCTTCTTCAGTAGTGTCCAGTGTTTAGAATATCTTCTAAATGCCAAAACAAAGTGCTTTCATGGGAAAACATGCTTATTTCACTCACTTATTTTGTTAGTCTGCATTTGGCAACTATAATTTCCCATTGCATTTCATCCACATGGAGGCTGTTTGGATGGATGTTCTGTTTCTTATGAAGTCCTGTGTTGCTCTTGTGACACTTCATGGCTTCATCTAAACTGAACTTCAGCTTTCTCAGCAAGGAGCTAGTTGGATGACCAGTGCACTGGCTTTCTCTTTTCCTTTTCCCTGCATTTCTGTGCATCTGCTTACAGCAACTGATGTTTTGGGCTTGATTCAGGAGCAGGTTCCAAAGCACTGAGGTAGGCACTGCTTTCTTGCAGGAGTTTGATGGTTTTGTTTCCTCTTGTGTTTTCTTTTCATCTGAGAGAAATGGCCAGAGAGAATCTGAGAGATTCTCTGTCCTCATAGACAGGCCAACTGCACTGGCCTCTACTGTGCCTGGTCTTCAAGACTTATACCTTCAGCTTCCTGGAGAAAACTGGTTCAAATGATTCTGAAGCATATGATAAATGAGGTATGAGACCCTTTGGAAAGTTCTGTCTGTGGCCTTAGTGTTTTTAATGATGAGGAGTGCCTGGTTTTAGCTAGTACCTGAACAGCAAGTTGAGTGTTGGCTCCTTGCAATTGTGCAGAGCTTAATTTACAGACCAGGTTCCACTCAAATTGACCCTCTGAGCACTTAGGGACAGATGTCTGAATTTCCAAGACCACAACATAGGGATTTAAAAGCTGCTTTCTCTAGGTTTTGAAACCTAAAAAAAGAGGGTTTGGGTTTTTTCTCTCTCCTAAGTGCATTTTTTGTTGTTTGGGGTTTTTTTGGAATAAATGACAACTATGGTTTGGTTTTGAGCTTGCTTTTTTTCTGAGAGAATACAACACACAGGGATAAGTTCCTGTAGTATGTGTTAGTTCTCCTGCAGCTGTTGCTAAGCCATGCAGTTAGTGTGGAAGGCTCTTTGCAACAGCAAGCAGTAACTTGAAGTTAGTGATCTTTTGGATGTGATTAAGAGGGAAAATTTTTTATGTTCTTTAGGAATAATACTGGTTTACTATCTGAAGCCTTATTTTATGCTCTGCAGATCGTTTTTCATTTTGGATTTCCCCTGTGAGAGATTTTTCTGTGCTAAAGAAGCAGATAAAATCATTTTTATCATGCATGCATTGATGGATTTATATCTCTCTGCTCTTGGGGCCTGGCACATAGACACTCCAGAGCTGCCACTGATAATCAGCTCCCTTACCCTGATCTGGAATTTTCATGATGGGGACAGGGATGTAAGGAAAAAAGGATATAAATATTTGATCACTGTCTACAGATTTCTCGTTTTCTCCAGCTGCCCCAGGAGAAAGACTTATGTCAACTCCATCTTATAAAGAGCCATGAATATGTTCTTTTTCATAATGTTTAATGGAGTAATTTGAAAGCTTGGCTTTAGGTGGGTGTTAGAAATCCTATAGCACTTCTCAAAACAAGTGAAAGACAACCTCAGTAACCTGACTAATGCTTCTGCTGTTCAGACGTTGTCTAGCAGCCAAGGCAATGGGGAGGCTCCTGCCTGACTGCAATACTTAAGGAAGAAAAAAGTAAAAAAGACAATTTACCCTCAGGGTTGCTGTTCTGAACTTTGAAACATCTGAAACACACACATCTCCCTCCCCATCCACCTGCAGAGGAAGCTCTTGAGAATTAAAAAAAAATTAAACTGATGTAGTTAGTTCCTCTCTTAGCCCAATTCCTCATGTCTGGGTTGTGCTTTATGCATGCTGGGGCAGGCCTGGACAGCTCATGCCAAAGCTGTATTTATTCTGTCCCTTCCATGTCAAAGCTACAAGGAGAAAGAAAGGCAGGAGGAATGCAAACAGGAGGAGGAGAGGGATGGCTCAGGCTTCAAGCTTTTGTTTTCTCTAGGGCATTTTGTGCAGTAAAGCTTTGTCAGGAATATGCAGGTGAAGGAGGGAAGTGTCAGAAATTGGTTTTATTCTTCTTCTTGCTCTTCTGCACTTTCCCTTCCATTTTTCTGTCTGTTTTGTGTGCTTCTTTACTATACCTCCTTCTGTTTCCAAAGCGATGACTCCTCAAAGAATGGAAGTCAACACAATGTAGAAGTTCACCTGCAACAAGTGCTCATGACCCCACTTGAGTGACATTGACAACTTTCCACATCCCTCACCTTCAGCCCAGTGACCAAGAACCTCCATTGGTCTTCCAGCCTGGCTGCTTTCTGACACTGTGGTGATCTCCTAAACCAGCAACCTTGGCATTTTGTTCCACCACAGAGTGTTAGCACATTTCATGCTGCTGATGCTTGTGTTCCCAGCTGCCTCGTTTTGTGAAAAGATTCAAAAATACCCCGAATATTTTTACTTTTCCACTGTTGGAAGTGGTCACAGCAGCCTCAAGGGCGTGATGAAATTGCAGGCTTAGGGGAGGGTGGCCCATAGTATTGAGAGCGGGAAGGGAGTTGTCTGTGAATCAGTCTGTCTATTAATGCCTGCTATCCGTGCAGCAGGAAATCTTGAGAACATCTGCTCTAGCAAATCCCACTCCTCCTCCCTTGGAACCAGTTATCTCAGCCACCTCATTTGGCACTGTTGGCTCTTGTGCCGATGTCAGCCAGTTGGACGTGGTGTCTGGATGGCTTTGACTCGTTGAGTCTGTGGGTGATGGTTTCCTTGTAGGCTTGGTGAGAAGGGCAGAAGGTGGTCTCTGCCATGATGGAATTCAATTCCTAGCAGGAAGTACCTGTGGATTTGAGTTCTATTATTTTAAAGACACTTGGATTCCATGAGAAGGCTTCCTTTGGGCACAACCTTGCACAGTCGGGTTTAATGCTGGCTGTGTGCTGCCAAAATGGCTGTGATGAGCTCAGTCTCCTATTTATTCATCAAGTCATTTAAGGTCTGGTTGTCCTCTCAGTGGGTTCCTTCTAGCCTAAAAGACCGTGCTTTGACACAGTGTGTCCTTCTTTCGGCCTTGGTCATTTAAAGGGGCGCTGTATTGGGGGCAGCAGCATGCTGCAGGGGCCTCTCTGAGAGACCGGGGCTGCCTCATGCTGGACACAGCCGGTTCCAACCGGTTCTGCAGTGGCCCCACCACAGGACACAGCAGAGCCCAGCAGGAAAGCTGTTGATGCTTCTGGAGAGGGGGGAGGAGGGAGGGAGGGAGGGAGGCAGGAGGGCTGAGGGAAGGCGGGAAGGAGGGAGGAGAGGCTGAGGGAAGGAAGGAAGGAAGGAGGGAGGAGAGGCTGAGGGAAGGAAGGAAGGAAGGAGGAGAGGCTGAGGGAAGGAAGGAAGGAGGGAGGAGAGGCTGAGGGAAGGAAGGAAGGAAGGAGGGAGGAGAGGCTGAGGGAAGGAAGGAAGGAAGGAGGGAGGAGAGGCTGAGGGAAGGAAGGAAGGAGGGAGGAGAGGCTGAGGGAAGGAAGGAAGGAGGGAGGAGAGGCTGAGGGAAGGAAGGAAGGAGGGAGGAGAGGCTGAGGGAAGGAAGGAAGGAGGGAGGAGAGGCTGAGGGAAGGAAGGAAGGAGGGAGGGAGGAGAGGCTGAGGGAAGGAAGGAAGGAGGGAGGGAGGAGAGGCTGAGGGAAGGAAGGAAGGAGGGAGGGAGGAGAGGCTGAGGGAAGGAGGGAGGGAGGAGGAGAGGCTGAGGGAAGGAAGGAAGGAGGGAGGGAGGAGAGGCTGAGGGAAGGAAGGAGGGAGGGAGGGAGGAGAGGCTGAGGGAAGGAAGGAAGGAGGGAGGGAGGAGAGGCTGAGGGAAGGAAGGAAGGAGGGAGGGACGAGAGGCTGAGGGAAGGAAGGAGGGAGGAGAGGCTGAGGGAAGGCAGGAGGGCTGAGGGAAGGCGGGAGGGAAGGAAGGAGGGAGGGAGGAGAGGCTGAGGGAAGAAAGGAAATCTATTTAGAGATTTATTCTTATACGTAAACAACTCTTTAAGCATATGCACTGCTGCTTTTGCTACCACCACATCTTCAAAATTCAGCGTGCTGTCTGTCCTAAAACATAGGGAGGAACATTTCTTGCTTACAGAGCTGGATTTGTGCCACAGCGAAGATTAGCAGCCTGTCATTGCCAGAGGCTGGCAGCCCAGCACGGTGGTGTCGGGCAAGACACACGATGTTTGCCTGTACACACATTAAAGTACTGATTGCAGTGCAGGGGAGCCGGCCCGACCGCATCCAAGTAAGTGTCTCCCTTTTAATCCAGTCAGCTCCTGGACTGAAAAGTCTGGTTCAGCCTCTGAGATGATCGGAGTGGGGGGTGGAGGCAGAGCTCTCTGGAGCAGATCTCTGATGAGAAAGGCTCGCTCTCTCTCCTCTAGGTGGGTTGTGTTTGAATGCTCTAGCTGTGCTGAAGTATAACAGTCGTTTGTACCAGTCAGGCTTATTTAACAGAGGGAAAGGTTATCGTTCCTTCTAGGCAACACAAACTGCCATCAGTCTGGGGCTTCTTTGCTCTTAATTTAAGAAAATAAGCAAACAAAGCTTGAATAAACAAGCAAAATAAAGCCTCTTTAGCATGCCTAGTGTCTTTTTTTTTAATTTTATCCAAATTGTATCCAATTGTTGCTGCTGCTAGCTAGGTTGAATTCTTCTTAGATCACTGATGGATGCAAATACAAATGCAGTAAAGTTATCCTTAGGACAGAGAACCCAGGAGAAGAGGAAGAAGGGCTGACAACCTTCAAAATGACATGATAAACTCTGCAGTAGCTGGTTCTTGCTATGCAAGTTTTGCCAGTGAAAACTGCCTTTTGAAGTCAGTGGTGTTTGCATCTCTCTGTGCTGGGTCTGGGGGCAGGCAGCTTGTCTGCTCTGATGGGGCTTAATAATAAGAACCTGTTTGCTGTACCCTCACTTTATGAGTAGAAATATTATGGGATGGCTAGAGCTAGCAGTGAGCTAGGCAAATCAAAGGCATCCATCACAGGGAAATGCTTGTTAGCCTCTGTAGAGAGGCTGACTTGATGAGCATGATGCCCCATTGACCCTCTCAGCTGAATGTCCAGGTCTCCATTTACACATATGTCAACTGTCAGAGCCCTCCTCTGCAAGTGTCAAGTTTATTCCCCCAGGTCCCTAGTGAGAGGCCTTAGCTACTCTACCAGCATACCCCCGAGCTAAGCAAATAATACCAGCACTTGTATGCATTTGTATACCAGCCGAGGGGCAGATAAATGGCTTATTGTGCTCATACTGAAGGTCAGTGGGTCAAACACTGAGTAGTGTCTGTCTTGCAGTCTGTGCCTAAATTATAGGAAACGTTTACGTGTGTGCTTAAATCCAAACCCAAACACTGCAGAGCTTAAGAACACACTTACATTGAGCACATTCCTGAGTATTTGCACAAATAGGAAAAATAGTAAGTGTTGAAAACAAAATGTGTTCATGTCTTGGGTTTGTTGTAGGAAGTTAGCTGAGCCTGAGTGATATTCCTAGCCAAATGAGATGTGAGTAAAGAATATAGCTTACCTGGAGCCAAATCCTGTCTCCCATTAGTCAAAAGTTTCTCTTCAGTGGTCTTGATTTTGTTTTTTTCAGTGAGTAGGGAATACAATATTAATCTAAAGGTTATTGTGTGATATTTATTGTGCAGTATTTTATACCTTTTAAAAGTAAACCCCTTCCTCACCATTTTTTGATATAGTCCAGTTAAAGCATTTGTACATAGAGAAAGGGGTGGAATAAAATTCTGGCATTAATTAAGATCTTATGTTCTAACCTATAAAAATGAGGTGAAGTATCTGAGCTGGAATGCAAAATCTGGAGAAAGTAGTAAGGTAGTTTCCGGTGCTATTTTTGTATTTCCCGAGGCTTGTGTCATTATGTGCTGCCTTATTACTATTCTCTTATATAAGATATGAAAATAACAGAGGGAAATTGCTTTTCCATTCTATTTCCTGAAGTCTAAAACACACCATTATTTCATCTTGCATTCAGATATCTCTGATATTTAAATGCTAAAGATTCATACTGTTTGGATGCTTCATAACGTATGTCCAAGTTCTTGAGACTTTGGTTTATGTTTAGAGCTCCTCTGGAATATTTCTATTATTTCCTTTGTTACTTCTTCATTGTTTCTCTTGTTTATTCCAGTTAAAAGTAGTTTTGTTTCTGCAACTAGCTTGTATCTTTATTTTTTTTAATTTTTTTTTTCCTGAAGGGTGAATCTAGCTCAGATTAGTCAGTGACAAATTGGACAGGTGGTGAAGCCCAGTATAGCAGGAGCAAACCTACTCTGTTTTTCTTGAAATGTATTAGCTACACTGTAGCATGTGAAACTGTTACAGTGGTTACACAGTAGCTCTTAAAAAGTATGTATTTTATTGAGAAAAGTATTTATTTTATTAAGTGTAGTATCACAACCCATATGGCTTTGGTTTGGGTCATGTTTTTGAAGGAGAAATGTCTAACTTTTGTCATAATTACCTTCAACTATTATTAGGTCTTAATATTGTTACTGATACACTGTGGATGTTTGACAGGTGTACAACATGTTTCAACATCAAAGTCTTGGGATTAAAGTCAGCATTCGAGTGACCAAACTAGTCCTGCTCCGCAACCGTCCAGTGAGTTCTAACTCCTTTTTACCCTGCTGCTGTGATTTTACTGTGTTAGTAAAGAGCAGGATCCCAGTGGTGGAGTGGGAGGGGGAAGTGGGTATGTCTGGCTACAGGACTGTAAATTGTAGGTACTGCCTGCCACACTTCACTAGGCAATATTAAAGGTCTGAAGTTATAAGGGGCTGTGGGAGTGAAAGGAGCTACAGTCCTTTTATTTATCCTTTCTGGTAAATCTTTGCTTGTCGTTGTGAACCAGTCTCAAGAAGTAACTGTGACAAAGATTAAGAATGATATGGCTTTGGTATAAAATATATACCTTCCAGGCTGACAAAGCTTTTGAATGTGGCACTGTATTAGAAGCTTATGACTGCTGCCAGATGATGGAGTTTGTTCTGTAGCTCCAGTGACAAAAGTCAATGTGGGTTCCAAAGTCCCTGGTTCACCTGCTCAGATGAAGCTGGTTTCGCACTTCTTCTTCTATCACACCTCTGTCTTTGAGCCTCTGATTTTTCATCAGATGTCTAATGCTTTATTTAAAGACTGTGACTGAGACTACTTCTTTTGTATCCCTTCTTCCCAAAGGCGAAGCTGTCTATCGGGCATCATGGAGAGAGGTCTCTGGAGAGCTTTTGTCAATGGCAAAATGAAGAATATGGTGGGGCAAAATACCTTGGTAACAACCAGGTTCCTGGAGCAAGGGATGACACCCCTCCGGTGGATGCTGCTGTTTTTGTAACCAGGTATAGTAAGGTCTGGTTTATCAGTTTACTTCAACCAATAATGGCCTATAGTGAGTGATGGTGTTATCTGGTCTAGCAGTAATCTAAGAAAAAGATCTGTTGATGATGATGTATTTGCCACCTACGTGCTGTTCAGATGCCTCAGATGAAGGTGATTTGTCTTGTTTCTGTGCATACTTAACAAGGTTGTGCAAAAACATCTCCTCTATCACCAGAGCTTTGTTGTAGTCATGGTCCCTATAGCATGCTTTGGTCAGGATACAGGCAAGACATGGTTGTAGCACAGGTGATACTTTTTTTCTCACACCAGCTGGTATAAGTGGAAAAAACAGGTGAGGTTTTGGAGCCTAAGCCAGTCTTCCTAGAAGAAGAAAGCTGTGGAATTGAGAATGCAGTGAGAACAAGTGCTCTGTGTGTAATTAGGTATGAATCAACTGAACAGTCTGAAGAGGAGCAGACAGTGTATCAGCAGCAGGGAGGTGGTGAGGGAGTTATCTCCTCAAGAAAGTGAGAGATGGATACTATAAAGTAAATTAATTTTCTCTCTTTGCCCTAGGAAATAACCACATTCACACCCCTACTCTGTCACAACTGAATAGAGGAGGGGTGTCATTCTCAGCTTCTGTGTATGTTTGAAAATTGCTGCATTTATTTCAGATGTGAAATAATCTGTGTATGAATATTGAGCAAAAGTCATTGCAGCCTGCAGCTCTGTACCTATTGATGTATCAAACACATCAGGGTATGTCCCAGATGAAGTAAGCAAAAAGGGTGTTGTCCCTATTAACCTGTTGCCTTTTCTCCCCTCTAACTTCACTACCTGAGCTCAACCAAACAATACAATGCAAGTCCCATGTTCCTCACAGTTACCATACATTTTGAGTGGGAAATCAGTGGTCTTTTAAGTTAATTGCATACTTTAGCATGTAAATGAAGAAAAGATCTTTGAAGTGAGCACAAAAATATAGTGTAAGATGGATGCTGTATGTGCTAGAAAAACACAACTTCCTACCACTTCTTCTCCAGTTTGTGACAGGAAGTGTCTTGCTGCAGTTCAAAATTATTCACCTATTTCACCTTTTTTCCTCAGCCAACAATGTAACTAGAAATACATTTTTCATAAACTGACATTCTGCTTGCAATAATCCCCTGTGTTAACAGGCACATTGCAAACTATCCATGGGATTTTGGTGAGTGTTCAGTAAAAGAGCTGGTAGCAGGGCATGGGGCCAGCAAAGCTCCTAAGAATGCACCTTCACAGACATGTGTGCAGTTACCCCAAATACTTCTCTCTTCTCTTGATTCAGTGTAGTCCAACCAAGCACTTAAGCAGATACTTAACATTTTAGACAGGGTGAATTGTTCCTTTGAAGTCAGTGGGCTGCACATCCTGGTTATAGTTAAGCATGTGCTTCATTGGATCAGGGCCTAAATAAATAACTAACATTTTTGTTAAACTCATCTGGGCATCCATTTGTCCTGTATGACAAGCGAGGCATACAGAATCTCTTCTGATGTGCTCTAAGCACAAGGCAGAGAGAATGAACAGAGCATTTCATCTGTGCAGTCTCTCTGCAGCTTATAAAATTTAATGCATAATGTCAGGCTAAATGAGTTGGACTCAGGCATCTGAGGAAGAGTTGTAGGAAGAACTGTTCAATAGATTTGCAGGGTTTTGCACTCAGAATAGCTGGAGAAGTATTCTAACTTGCAGTTAGGTTAGAAGCAAGATTCAGTTTCTGTGAGAAAGTTCAGGCCAAGGAGCACACGGCTCTGCATAAGAGCAGCATTTTTCCTGTTTGATAGACCAGCAGTGTGTACTTGCAGACTTTTTCCTTTCTTCTTCTTGTGTTTTGCTATCCTTAACCCATCCTGCTTCTGCTGCGTAGAGGATGCTGCATTGCTTGGAAGACTTCTGGCCCAGCAGCCTGATTCCTGTATCAGGGAAATGAGGTTTTCTACTCTTGGCTTTGGAAGTGTGTGTGTGTCCCTGGACCCTCCCCAGACTGTGCAGATGGACCAGTGGTAGAGGATATGGGAGCAACAACATGTCCAGCACAAGCAATTGCGCCAGAAAAAGCAGAAGCTGGATTTTCAGCAGCTGCAGCTGCTTTAGGACTAGAAACGAATTATTTGGGGTCAACCTCTGAAGAAATCCCTCTGGTTCCAATCTGGCTGTGTTCATTTGAAACACCAAGGCACGCTTGTCTTCCAAAACTTCACCTCTAACTGAAGTTCCCCATGTAATCATTTATATGCAAAAGTAGATGACGTAGGTGGCAAATATCCTTCCTGTGGGTTATTAATAGTAATCACCTGATTCAGTTCCAGGTAAGAGGCATACTATGTCTGTGAAATAAGGCATACCATGGTCCAGTTCAGTAAATAAATGAGACAGTGGGAATAATCTGTTATAAAGCCTTGAAGATCTGAGTATAGTGTCATGGTCTCTGTAATCATCTGATGTTTCTTGTTCAGATTCTGTTTTTGAACTTGCAGAAATTCAGATCTCTGGCGTCTATGGGTAATGTACTTCATATCTTAATGGGTAGTTGACCAGAGTAACTTCTGTCGTCAGAATCTGTATCTTAGTGGGCTTTAGAAGGATGTCTTATTTGAAATACATTCTTCCTCTTGATCTTTTGCCTATTGCATTCCCTAGGAAATGTTCAGACATACTGATGTTGTCCACACCTCCTGGTTGTAGGGGTTCAGGTCACTTACTAGACTATAGGTGATGTGATGACAGAGTGAAGAGTGACAAAACACTGATAGGAATAGAATTCAGAGCTGTCATTAAGCAAAGACTTGTGTTTTCCTGACATACTAGTGTAGTTATTCCTTTTGCAGCCTGCTTCTCCTTTCTGCATTTTTCCAGCTCTTTGCCTTCCTATTAAGTGGGCAAATGAAGCTCTTCAATGTGCATCGAGGAAACTGGGCACATAGTGCTACTAAATGGATATATGGATGTGGAAAGTTTTCTTTGGCAGGTTTTTGACTGTACCAGCTTCCTCTGTCCTTTAGCTTTATGACCCTGCAGGGTTAAACTGGTCAAAAACTGTCATTTGAAGGATGCTGGGAAGTGGCCATTAAACAGAATACTTGTTATTCATGTTGCACAGTTCAAGTACTGTCCTTCTTTCTTACAGGAAGGACTTGAATTGCAGAATTTAGCTTAGCACAGTTAGGTACTTTTTTCCAGTTCATGTGAGCCAGATGGAAGAGTGACTGTAGAAGGAGTTCTGAGCTCTTCTTTTCTGGGTATTTTTATTTAACAAAACAACTGACTTGTAACTTTTTTTAGAAGTATTTCTTAAGTTGGCTAATGGAAACACTGCACAGTATCACAAGTCATAATGAGTGAAAATTTCACAGGTCCACAGATGAAAAAACATGCCCTGCTTGGGGCATGTTTTAACCAGTCAGTGGTTAAAAGTGAAGAGCAAATTTGCTTCACAGCAACAGCATGTGATTTCAATATATTATCCAAGACTTAGTGTGATAAGGTCAGGTCTTGGATTTGAACTGCAGGTCTTGGACTCAGAGTTTTATTCCAACATAGCTCTATAAAAGATTCTGCTAACAAAATTATGTCTTTGTGATAAGAGACCTCTGCATATACAATGAATACTAAGATACCATTTTTATATCCTTGGAGAATCATTATAGTATCATTCATGTCAAGCTCTCACTTAAAAATATAGATGTAGTCAAGCTCAAAAATGCTTCAGGGAGAGGCCTGTGATTGAAACTTTTTTAAAGCAGATCTGTTTCAGTGCAGGATGGAGCCATCTTACCTCACTGTTGTTACTGATCCACATGTGAGGTAGAACTTAATGGCTTTTCAGTCTTTGGTTCCCCTCTGATTGCCAGGAAAGCCCTGTAGGAATTTTGGTATAGAGGTTTTGTGATGGGGTGGCTGCTTGCCTTAGGAAGAAGACTGAGACCCACCAAGGCCATTTGTGACTACAGATTTGGATGTGCTTTTCTGTTTGGCCAAAGAGTTTTGGGGTAAAACATTTACAATAGGTCTGGATGACTTGAAGAGAAGGATGGTGGCTCTTGGACTTGTGCTTATGACAGTTTAAAGGATGGGCTGCATACAGTGAATTCAGCAGCTATGTTCAGTTCTTGCTGACTTGTTTCAAATCCTTGCCCGACCAGACAGTGTCACAGCACTCTTTTTACAGACAAGGATTGTTCTACCTCTGTAGGACAGTCTGCAAGTTGTGCTGGATCATTTAGAAGACCCTTCATTTTATGGCATGGTGGTAATTTCTCCAGGGAGCTGCCTGATAGTGCCAGACACCTTTCATTGTGCAACAAAGTGCAAGGAGCAAAATTGCTGTGCTTTATTTGCAGAGCTGGCCAGCCCCTGAAGAGAGATGCTTTTCTAGCAATGGCCTCCTGCCATCTACTAATAGTTCAGCTATCTGTTGTCACAAGAAAAGCATCTGTTTGATTTACCAGTTTATATAACAAAATAAGACCTTAAATAAACCTCTGTCAGGTTGGCTCTAGGAGCTCAAGCAGACGTGCTTGTGCCAGCTCCATCAGGAGACTGTCATTAGTCTTCCTTGGAAAGGCTGGAATGCCAAGGTGTCGAGACACAGTGAGGCTGCAGTGAAAAATGAAAGCTGAAAGGGTGGTCATAGCTTCTGACTTCGTTTTGTTCCTATCTGATTTTTTTTAACACTTTGGTTGTTATTGTTTTTCTGCATTGAAGCCTGGTTAGTTTTCAATGTCTGCTTAACAAGAACTGGTAATGGCTGTTGATTCTCTCCTTCCAAGCCCTTGACAACTTGATTTGTGACTTTCAACAAAGCTTGGTCTGAAGGATTTGGGTTCATCAGCCACAGTCCTCAGCCTTAAATCCCTTTTCCTATAAACCATAGTTTCATATTTTTCTTCAAGAAAAAAGTATTTTTAATATTTGTCTAAGTAGTTTCCTTTTCTAAGTATTTATCTTTCTCTAAGTATTCCCTAAGTATTATCTTTCTCTAAGTATTTTTAATCTTTCCCCTGCCAAAATCTTAAACTCAAAATCCCAGTGGAGATTCAGGCATTTCAAATGACACACTGCAAATGTACTAATAGGATTCTCTCACTAGCCTCCCCACAGGGTGAGGAAAGCCATAATGATAGAGATTATGGTTCCTCAGCTCCCCTTGGGTTAAGGAACTTCTGAAATGTTTTAGCACATGTGATGCTTTCCTCCAGCTCCTCTTCACAGCGGATAGCACTGCAGAGCAGCTCTGATGAAGATAGCTCCCAAAGTTTGTCTAAGTGCTTTTTGAAATGTATTCAAGCCATTAATTTGGTTAGAAAATATTTTTCCTCCCACACTTGTTTTTCTGTCATGAGGAATCTCATTTACAAGATCTTCTCACATTAAGTGTTGGCATTTAGACGGTGAACTTCTTCAAGGCTTTTTATTTTGTTTCTGTTTAATACAGCTCCTTGGATCCCTGGTTGATTTGTGGGTGCCAGTGGCATATGTAGTATCCCTTTCTGCCTTGATGACATCTGGGGAGATTGGTCGAGAAATGGGGGAGAAATGGAGACCAAATGAAGTCTCTTGAAGCTCTCTGTGTTGGATTTAAATAATGAAATAGCAAGCCTGACTGTAATAAGTTTAGCTGAAGCCAATTTACCTGGCTGTTACCTGGCAAATCCTGAAATTTCCTTCCTTCTTCCTTGTCAACATCTGTGTTTAATCCTGCTTCTTTCCTGCCCATTTCTGTTCCAATGGAAGAATCAAAAACTGAAGAACTGGAAATTTCTGGGTATACATGATCAGTTCTGTGTCTCTGGGCAGTGTCCCCATGTATCTCTGCCTCCCAGTTTTGATGGTGCTGTTGCATCACAGGGTGTCTGCTCTTTTTTGTTACAGTTCACTTGTGAAAATAAGAGGTTCCAGTTGCTGGAGAAGTCTGACATCACGGAGTGAGGCAGTACTCTTACATGCTAAATCTTAAGTCTATCAAATTGGACTGTAGTGTATGGAGCTGAGTCACATAATTGCTTTTAATCTTGCAGTAGCAACCAGCGCTAGTATCTGTGTTGTCATCATGTAGACTGCACAGCAGTTTTAAAAAACCCCAAACCTCAACACCCATGATATGTGAGTCATGCATCACTGCTTTTTCCTAGCCTGAGGTCTGGAGGCACAGGATACATTTCACTTCTGTTCTGTTTTTCTTTCTAGGACAGATTTCTGCGTACACAAAGACGAGCCTTGTGACACTGTGGGTAAGTCAAAGAAATAGGGGAGAGTATTTTGATAGTCAACTCTATGCTAAGAGGAGCTTTCTGGGCAATATTTCATTCTTTCGTTTGCTGTAAAGTTGCTTTTGCTATTCTGTATACCTCTGTGATGCAAATACAGATTAGTTGAGCAGGGTATGAACTATAAAGAAACCATTAAATATGAACCCCTCCTAAGCACTGGAGGTCACTGAGTTCAGGAAGGAACCGTAACTACTTCTACTTCTTTGGAGTGGATGTAGAATTAGATAATTGGAGATTAAGAAACTGTCTTTTGGTGTGTCTGTATAATGGTCCTTTCAGTTCTCTCTCACCTAAACCAAGAATTTGCAAACTAATGAATGCATTTCCCATTGTAAGAACCTGTAAGAACACTCCCAGATCAGGCTGGCACTCAGACACCAGAGAAGAATACCTCATTGTAGGAAAGCCAAGTTAAATCTTCTCTTCTGCCTCCTACTCCTCCTACTTCCTAACTGCCTTTAATCTTATCCAAACCCTGGATACACAGGGTCCTTACATCCTACACATTAAATAGTTGGTTTATGTATTTATTATTTAACTTAGGTAGCTGTATCTGTTCTCCTGGTATATTTTTATCACCACAGTAGCAGCAGTGTTTGAAGGCATAGCTCAACATCCTCTCTATGATGATTGCATGATTTTTTTAGACTTGCCTCGAAGTCAAGTAGCCTCTTATCCTACATTCTGTGTAAACTTGGAGTGCATCTGGATTTACAGCTGATCTTAACACTCCAATGTTCAGAGAGTGCCTTCAGCAGGAGCTCTGAGACTACCTACAAAAGTCTCACCTCAGAACGCAGGTTCTTCCCCCTGTGTTGTGGAGACTGATCAAGTGAAAGGAGAAAATACAGAGCTGAAAAATACATACATTTCGTTTTCAAACATGAGCAAGGTCTGGCTTCTGCATCCAAGTTTTCCTTCCAGTGGGAGCTCCTCACAGTATGTTTATTCTGTGTCCAATGTAAAACATACTTCCACTGGAGAAGGTTTTTATACTGTGTACCTGCATCTGGAGATGGCTGGGGTAAGATACAATTAAAAAGTAAAAAAAGTTCAGGGACTGATATTACCATAGACAGCATGACTAAGGAAATATTTTATTACTGCTTTTCTGTTCTTACAATATCTGAGTACTCTCTTGTGCTGTTACTTGCTGCAGCATATGGCTCCAGTGGAGAATTTATACCTTCTTATACATGAAGGTGGCCATTGCAAAGTGGTACACTGCCATCCTGTAAAGGAAGGAACATCTTTTTGGTGAGCAGGCATTCTCCCAAACTAGGAGTCTGAGGCTACTGCTCTATATAAGGCAGAGAATCTGGGCTCCTGATTTCCCAGCTCTGGCATTGACTCATTGTGTGACATTTGGCAGGTCACTTACATTCTGAATGCATCTGTCTACCTCTCTGAAATGAGGGTTTTGAGTGCAAAGCTAGAGGAGGTTGCATGGCTTAAGAAGTTCTCATATAAAGCAGTGTGATGTCCTTGAATATATGATGCAATGCAAGTCCAAAATCTCATGTTGCTTAGTCATGTTTAAGAGACTATAAATAATCTATTAGATTGTGCTCATGTACTGAAATAAGAGGACTCAGAGTGCTGTATGTAATATGTCATTTAGTGACAGAGTCTCGATTTTCTTTACATGGTGAGAAATACGGAAGCAAAACTTTCCCTGGTGGTGGAAGAGTTGAAGCCCACTTGTTGATCGGAAGTGGAATTGTGAAGTTTAAATGGCTTATAAGAGGTGTTCATTTGTGCTCAAAAAAGATCCATATTGAAAAACCTGTCTGGAATCTTTGCCTGCCATGCAGACACAGAGAGAAAACAGCAGCAGGAGGTTTGTATTTGTATTCTGGCAGGGGCCCCTCACTGAAACCAGTTGCTCTGGGGACTTGGTTCAAATTTTCTTGGTCCAGCTGCCAAGGTAGTGTGGAAGGTTACATAATGGCTGAAAGAAGCTCAAAAATGGTGAAAATATGTAGGTATGTCTTTGTGGGGTGATACCCCACTGCCTGCTTCAAGAAACAGAGCCACGTTTGTTTAAGAAATAGTTTGTTAATGCTCATTGCCCCACTTGGTTATGTAAATTAGCCCCAAAACAAAGTTAATCCAAAAGGAGCAAGAAAACAATATGGGTTTCAGCAGCCTCAGGGACAGGAGCTGCAGTCAGCTCTGTAGTTTGAGCAGGGAAGGTTTGCTCTGTGGGACACATCCTTGTCACACTCCAGTCAAAAAGTCTGCAGGCTGCTGCTGCTGCTCAGACTCATCTCCCGTGATGTGACTCTAACCAGATCTGCCGTTTCCTGCAGAAAAATCTTTGTTCCAATTGAGCTGCTTCTAAGCCAGCCAAATTGAGAGTTTAATGTCTAGCTATTAATATCAGGCTGCAGCTTGGAGCCTTTCACGTTGTCAGAATCCAACCTTTCTGTGACATAAGCAGATTGAGAATGCCCCTTTCGTTCAGTATTTCCACTGCTGGTGCCAAATAAGCAGCTTTACGGTTAGTTAGGAATGATCCTGCATATTTCAAGGCAAAGCTTGGCCTTGATTCCTCAGTGTACATGTTACCCCAGATCCAAACTGAAGCTTCCCTGTATTCAGCTAATAATAAAAGTGGGGGCAGTGTGGAACTGGGAAATGGAAAATGAGAATGTGTCTTAAATATCCTTAAATTGCCCTGGTTAAAAATGTCTTTACCTCTGCTGCTGTCACATGTTCTTTTCTGTGGCTTGATATTGGGGAAAAGAAAGCAGAGTGTAGTCTAGATACTAGAGATGGGCAGGTTTTGTTGGAGGAATAGCTGCCTGGAGAAAACCAAGCATCAGAGTGGAGGTGATTGAGAAACAGTTTTCCAGACTGTTTTCACAGTGTTTTATGACAAACATTCCCATCTTCTGGCTGGCTTTAATTAAAGGGCCAAAAGATAACTTACTGAGAGTCCTGAAGCTTAGAAAGCCTTCCATAATTTGGGTCCTGTTTCTGGAGTCTTACCAAACAGTTATATTTGAATGTGGAAATTGAGTTTTGGTTTTGCTGCTGCACAGCTGGGTGACTGCACAGGTGACATCCTCCTGCTGTGCCACTGTCTTCATATCTTAGCCCTTCTCTTCTTTCAAAAGTCTGAAGAGACCCATGGCTGAGAGATGCTGTCACAGAGAGCTGCATATTATGTTAATATTAGCCAATTTCCCCCTCTTTATAGCTATACCTTGCTTTTCTTCCTAAGAGTTTATCATACTAAAGTGTTTCAAAATACACTCAGGTATTGCAAACAAGACATTTGATCTATGTATCCAAGTAGATTTTATCTTTTTTTATTCCACATAAAACACCTGAATGAAGGACTGTACTTTTTTACCTTTTTCTTGGCCATTTACTTGTTCAGTTGGGTGGCCTCCTGTCTACAGCAAGTATCAGTTCTGGTCAGTCCTGCCTGTACTGTCCGTTTAAATCTTCCTCCCTATGTACTATTGATTCCAGTCCCCTAACAGTGTCACAACAGAGAATTAATCCCCAAGGAAAGGGAAAAGACTAGCTGGTGTGCTGTGAGTGGAAAAGAAAAGGAATTCTCACATTAAAAACATTTTCCATAGTGATTCGTGTTGAATGTTTCTGTATATTCCAGGGCGGGTTTTTATTTGATGCCAGAATAAATAGAAATACCTGCTGCTTAAAACAATTCATTAGAGAAGCAGTGCCTGGCTTTAGCAAAAGCCTTGCTGGGACTGTCCTTTGAACCAAAACCAAACACACTTTAGTGCATTAAAATGAACATACTGTAGGTGAAAATGTCCCTTAAAGAGACACTGTCAAGTTGATTTGCTGTTTGTGAAAGAAAGGGACCTTGCAACTTCTTATGTCACTCGTGGCTGTGTAGAGCAAGGGAGAGTCAGGCTGCTGGCTTAATGAAGCCCTGGTACAGTGCAGTGGAAGACTTTTTCCCTTGCCTTTTGGTTGCTAGGGAATAAATGCTCGGCTGCACAACCCAGACGGTGCAAAACTGCTATTGGGCATATTCATCACTACCATCTTTCAGGCCCCACCCTTCCCACAACAGCCTTCCAATTTCTTTTCACCAGCTAGCAATCTCTCCTCTTCCAAATTACCATTGAAAATTTGCATGCCAAGTGAGTGTAATATAAGATTGCATAAATTTTAATAGAAATACTGGGATGAGCACAGCCACTCAAGTAAGCAGGAATTCCTGCTGCCATAACCCTTACTCTTCCTCACTTCAGTGTCCTGTGTGCTCTTGTCCTTCTTTCTTATTTCAGGGGCATGGCTGCAGCCAGGCTTCTTCACATATGCACAGCTGTTCACAGCTCTCAGCTAAAGACTAAAGGAAAATCCTGCTTACACTGGACTCAGTGAGAGTTTTGTTAGTGATTTCAGTGAGCTTAGGATCCTGGTCCTGTTCTTATATATTGTCTGAGACATGCAGCCCTCCTCTGTCAAAAAACTGGCTGTGGTTTTTTCTAAAGATACTAGTTAGTTTGGGGTACCTTTGGCATCTTTGGAAGCCTGATATCCTGAGGATGGTCCTTTGCACATTCTGCAATCAGCTGACATGTCTATTAAGCTAATTGAGCATTCAGTATTTAAATGCCTTGCCAAGAAACAATAGTTTGTGAGAGACAGAAAACAAAAGCCAGCAGAAACCACAGTGAAGCTGACCAGTCTGCTTTTAGAAAGACAAGTAAAACAAAATACAATCAAAGGCCATATACATACAACCTATCCAGTCTGTAAAACACAAAAAGCTGGGCATGCCATTTTTAACAGACTATGTATTTATTATTGAATATATCAGCTTGCTTACTGATTGACATGGAAACTTACAGTGTGTGCAATGTAGTTGGTTGAGTTGAGTGCTGATAGTATTTTATAGAGATTTTTTTGGGGGGGTTATTGTTATGGAAAACAGAGCATTTGAATTTCATTTGCCTTTGGGTTTGTTTTGCAGCTCAGTAGTCTTATTTAGGGTTGTCTTTATTAATTCCATACACTAAAGGCAGTGGTGGATTCCTGGTCTCCTAAGCTGAAAAATGACTGACTTTCTAGAGGAGATGCAGTAGCCAAACACAAGATCCTGTCCTTAATTCAGTGCTTATATGGTCCTGTTTCAAGGTATTTTTGTAGAAAAGAGGTGATTGATCATAGAATCATTAAGGTTGAAAGGGACCTTAAAGATCATCAAGTTCCAACCCCCCTGCCATGAGCAGGGAATGCTACCACTAGACCAGGTTGCACAAAACCTCATCCAACCTGGCCTTAAAAACCTTCAGCAGTGGGGTATCAACAACCTCCCTGGGCAACCCATTCCAGTTCCTCACCACCCTTATAATGAAGAATTTCTTCCTAATATCTAACCTAAATCTCCCCTCTCTCAGTTTAAAACCATTACCCCTTGTCCTATCACTGTCTTCTCTGATGAAAAGCCCTTCTGTTCTGTTCTTAAAGTTTATTAATCTGTGAGTGCTACTGACTGAATTTCTAGTTATCTAAACTGTTTTCTTCAACTTTTCTCTGTTTCGTGTCTTTGGGGCAAGAATTAACATGCATAGCTAAAATAAATGAAAACGTTTAATGGAGGGAGGGTTAGTGACAAATTTTCTGTATGTTTGTCATTGTTCCATGTGTTTTTTTGAGTCCCTAACTCTGAAGTATCACAGACCTTTGGTTGCTCTCCTGACTAATCCCCTTCCCTTGCCTTTTTGCTCAGTGTCTTTCTCTTTGGTAGTGGTGGTTCAGAGCTCTAAGAAGCTCTTGCTTAATTTTGTTCCTTCATCTTCTCTTTGTTCAGCTGGGTCTGAACACCAAAAGGCTACTCTCCCTGGAGAGGCCTGGATGGTCTCTTTTCCATCTTGCCAACTACATGGCTTGCCCACTGAGGTAATGGAATTTCCCTACATTTACTACACTTTGTTCTTCATAAACTTCCAGCAGTTCCTGATTATTT
Source organism: Apus apus (assembly GCF_020740795.1). NCBI lineage: Eukaryota > Metazoa > Chordata > Aves > Apodiformes > Apodidae > Apus > Apus apus. Next base: position 18,168,772 of record NC_067291.1, on the reverse strand, counting down.
CTTCTCCATACATCATTCTCCTTTTGTAGCCCCAAAATGTGTTTCAAGCACTTTTATTTTCCAATTATGTATCTGTCTTGTCTTCTTAGTAAGCACCCATCCCACAAGATAAAACAATAGGCCTCACCGTAGTGCTGGATGTTTGAAGCTACCTTGTCAGTAATTTGGAACTAAACACTGTCAGCAGGGAGGAATAACACACTTCCGGCTCTGTACCTGACCTGTCATTTCCTCCACCATCAAACTGCTATTGGTGATTAATGCTCATACTTAAGCTGGCTTGCTGAAATACATAGTCTTTGTCAACTGTAAAGCAGCATTTCCAAAAATCTTCTCATGAGCTTACCACCCTGATTTTGTTTGTTAGCATATCTTTGCTGATCTTAAATCTTGCTTTCTTGTTGCTCACTCAATCCCTCCAGTCAGGATTTATGCCAGAGCCTTTGTCTTCCTTATTGTGACTCTACCCAAAGGTGGTGCAGGATGTTTAAGCTTAATCTTAGCTTGAAAAATTCACCTTCCCCCATAGTTTTATTAATGGTTCAGGTTAATGTGTTTTGATAAATACAAAAGCACAACTGCCTAGAAAAGGAACCTTAGTAATCCTCTACCAGGCAACCCATTTCTGAGTAAATATCCTTCAGGCCATCACATCTCATTGTTGAACAAGGTGTGGGTGCTGATTACTAGTTCAATGAAAGAGACCTTTGCAAAACTCACTGGCTACGAGAATTATGTTATGGTACTTCCCCATCAAGCATCTGGGACTCCAAATCCTAGCCTAATGTCATACTGGTGTGTAACTAAACTCCTTTCTGTTGTCTTTATTAAAAGGAGAATGTTATGAGGGAAAATATTTGCTATGACTTTGTTGATATTTATTCTGATACTCTGACTTAATTCTTTCATTTCAGCTCCATGTCATAACTCACTTTATGCACTAAATCATTGTGCAGTTTGACTTGTACAGGTGCAAACTTGTACTGCATTCCACTCCAGGGCCATTTATGTCTGTGTGAAATTATATAGACATGTACACAAAGCAGCTGGGAATTTCAGTCTCCTAGCTTAAAGGGCAGAGACCTGCATAGGATGTTCCCTTCCACATCTTTTTGCCCCTTCCTAAGTCTGGGGCTTGGACACACAATCATTGTGAAAAGCACTCGTTATTACTGTTTTAACTAACAGTTCCCTATGAATTTACAATTACATTTTACCTCAGAAGAAATACAGTAGATTCTCCTGCTAGCTTGGAGCATAAAGCCATTAGAAACACAATTTTTTAATATTTCTTTTTGTGTGTGTGTGACAGGCAGTTCTTAACGTTTTTGATTCACCTGAATATACTGTGCTAGAACTTCTGAATTTAGTTTTATCTCCTAGACAGTTTTCTGCCTTGTTTATTCTCTAAATTAGAGATGATTTGTAGGATGCTGCCTAAGAACCAGGGCTTTGCTCATGGCTAAATACCATTTAATCATGATTTAAAGACATCTCTGCTGTTTATCTCTGAAAGTGATCATTGTGTTTGCAAACAGACAAGCTGAAGGCAGAAGCCTAATTGATATCCAGCTAAGCACATACTGCCAAACAACTGTGAAGAACAGCTCTGGAACTGCTCCTTGCTACTGTGAGTGAGAAGCTGAGAAGCCTTTGAGGCAGACATGGGCAGAACAATCTCATTATTTCAGGTCTGTGGACAGACCGTTTCTGTCTTTTGGGATTTAGGGTGTTTCTGCTGTTGTCTCTTGCGTCATCCCTGTAAATGGATGGAGACTTGCAGATTTTCCATGCTTTCTGCACTGCTTCACCAGTTTCACACCCCAGCTCCATCACTTCCCCTTGCTGAGGGTTTGTTTCTCAGGGGGATTCTCACAAGAATGAACATTGAACAAATAAAATAATCTCTTCTGCTTTAATAGCTCATCCTGCTTCCTTCTTTCTTTTTCTTCTTTCAATAAAGCCGTGGAAAGAGAAATAGTTTATTTTTTACAGTGCCAAACCTGCTGTCAGTATACTATAAATAAATAAACTGTTTACTATTGTTATCTGTGCTAGAAATGCCAACCTAAGTTTCTCTCCAGCAGGAAGCAAGATTTTCTGGTATGACATTCTCAGACCAGGTGGACAGGGAAAACATGGAGTCATAACAGCATTTGCTCATCGTTTCTTTTCCAAGAGCAGGGAACAGATCTTGCACATCTGACTTCCAATCCAGTCCCTTACCCATTAATTCACAGTGCCTCCCTGATAGACCTGTGCCATTAAACAATATGTTAGGGTCTTTTTGCATTTTATTATATTTGATTTGTAAAAAAGGACTTCCTGAGAGGAGAAGGAAATGAATTTGTAAATAGGGCTTTTCCTCAGTAAAATTCAAAGCTCTTTCCCAAAAATCAGAACTGTTATCCCATTGTACTGAGTGAGGAAATGAAGCCTAGAGATGTGAAGAGACTTACCAAAGGACAGAGCTGGCAGAGGGCTGAGCCACAGCTCCTGAGTCTCAGTCCAGACCACTCAGCTGGAGGCAATGCTATCTCTTCCCAGGCCTTCCCTGTGGAAGCTCAAGTTCTTTGGGCAGCAGCCAGTTCTTCAGGTCAGTAAAACTATGATTCAACCCTTCAACAGGCCAGAAAACTCTGTTTTGTCTTTTCACTGCTTGCGTTTTATTTTTATCTCTGTTTACACCTTTCAGCCTGGTCAGTTTGCTACAGACTGTAGCCACATATTGTATAAGAAAGCTGAGGCATTTATAATTGAGAAAGCTGAGGTTTTCCTTCTCCTCCTGTCAGACATAGATGGCTTTTATCCAGTTGACTGCTTTACAGTGCCTTTATCCTTTGCTGGCTTGAAAGCATTTCGGATAGTTTCTATTGTTTTCTAGACTCTGTAGCTAAAAAACCAAGCTGTGTGAAAACATCTGTACATAGCTGTGCAATAGACTACAGACACATAGGGTAATAAGGCATGATTGCATTCATTGTAGCATTTGCTCCACTGGATAATCAAATAGAAGCATTCCAGTTGAACACAGGATATGTAAGAGTAAAGGAAGGAAATGAAGGACAGTTGCCTACTGTACTTTTACATTTCTTTTGTCTTGTAGCTGCCAAGACTAAATGCAATTTTGAGAGCAAGTTTTAAATAATGTAGAGATGAGATTTTACTAGTGATAACCAGAAAAATGGTATGGGGAGGTGTGCATAGGTCTTCCCCCTGCCCATCCCCAAGAAGCAAGCTTGACCTGCACTGATTTTCATTTGTTTTTTTTCAACTTTGGTTAATCATCTGGTAACAGGACCCAGTACAATACCTAACCTATTTTGCAGGGTGTCTGATCCTGCAAAGATTTTGCTACACTAAGTGCACTCGATAGATTGAAAGTCGGTTTAAGTCCTGGAAATGTTGCTGGTTTTTTATTTAACAGTTCCACTGCCTCAGCACAGGCTCCAACCTTTGAGTTGTGATTGTGCTACACAAAATGCAAATAGGAACTGGGCATATAACAGGACATTGCACCACTGAAAGTCTTCCCTGTGTTTACCAGCATGCTGAAAATGCAGTAGGAGGTGTGCTCCAGCTATGAGCCAGGACTAGCTCACTTCATGGCTGTAAATGTTAATGGTAGGTGCTGGGGGAGAGGTGATGAAATTTTGAGCTGACCCAAGAATGCAAAGCCCATCATTTGCCATCACGTGTTAGAAGTACCTCCACTTTGCTGACAAAATAAGTATTTTGCAGGGATATGCCACTTGGTAGTTGGATTTGCACTGTATTCACAGTTCAGTAAAACTGAAGGGCTAAAGAAGATGGCTGCTTCATGGTCTGTGGTCACAGCTGTGTTCAAGCATCTAAAAATAGTCTTATGTTTAGAGGTTCTGTCCCACACTTGAGTAATGGTTACAATGAAGCAAAATATAAGTGATATAATTGTATTTAATAGTTTCCTGACTCCAAGCTGATTAGCTGTGACTGTTTTGTGCTATAGCTGTAAACAAAAGAGTGAGTAAATTTCACCTACTTGGAGGTCTCAACTAGGGCATTAAATTAAAAGTGGTATAAAATTTTCTGTTGCCCATAGTGGAGGAGAATTTAAACTTCAACTAGATTTGTCTAGATACCCTATGCCTGAAAAATCATGACATGTCAATAAAAATCCCCTTCCCCTTTGGAGCAGTGCCTGCCTTATCTGCTCCCTGGCAGTAAACTTTAGAGAGGGACAATGCAAACACCAGGCAGTAACCATGTGAACCATCCCAACTGACTCTGACTCCACAGGAGACTGGGTCCAAAGAGAAGGTGATAACTTCATAATTTGCTCGGGGTTGATGCCTTTGGGATAATCTTGGTTGTCTTTTGGCCTGGCCTTAGAACATCTGGTGTGGAGTTAATGCTCAGTTAAAGACTCACTTGCTGAATCAGCAAATTCACATTTCTATGTTTAATGTCCAGAAAATCCAGAACAATTCTTTTAATCTCATTTCTTGGGAAAGTTGAAAAGGGTAGAGGTGAGCAAACAGACCAAACAGATAAAAGGAAAGGCAATGTAGTTTCTAGGAAAGAAAGCAAGATCATGACTCAGTGACTTGTTGGAATTCTTAAAGACTCTTCCTGCCAGAACAGATAAGGAGATGCAGTGGATTTCACATTCCTAGCTTTTTCTAAAAGCTAATGATGGAGTTTCATTGCAATAGTTAGTGTCTGATGTTTGTGGTCATGGAAAGTGAGAAATAATTGGTTTCAGTGGCATGAAGAGTAAGGAGGAAAAACTACTGATAAAAGGTCTATTATATTTGTGCCAATTCAAAACTTTTAGACAGATATTGCAGGGAACAACTGTTTCCTCTGGGATTGTGTGTTTTGAAAAATGGGTAGGCTGATGAGGTAAAAAATAAGATTTTTGCACATCCTATGGAGGAAGAAGGTATTAACAATCAGCCACACTGGTGTGCAGTGAAAGATTTAGATTTTATCGGATCTTTTGACTTTTCAGCTGTTTTGCAGATTGTATGGGTTCCTTGCTGGGACCAATCTTCTTCAACCCAGAGTGAATACACTGTGGCACTTGTGATCAGTGGCTCTGATAGGCTTAACTTTCAGCTTTCTGTTTCCTTTGAGCAATTTTTTATTTTGAAGGGGTATAATGAGTCCCTGGGTTTGGATACAAACAGGGGAGAAACTGGTTCTCTTTTTTTGGTGGTGTTGTTATTTGTTTGTTTGGGGTTTGTTTGTTTTTTTTGCTTCCTGGTTAGATCAATGCAAAAATTTGAGAATATATGTGTGCCTGTGAATGTGTTTCCATTTCTGTTTCCATGTATGTGAATACATACGTCTTTTGATAATACTAATTCTGGAAAAAAATTACTGTCTCTAAATGCATGGAATAGTACTTTTAATTTTACATACCTGAATTTGATCAGATACTGGGGTTTCCTTATCAAATTGTGGCCAATTTAGATAGAAAGGTGACTGTGGGAGATGGTGAAATTTTAGCCTAATTCTCATTAAGGTGTGTGTGTGTGTATATATATAAACTGTCCTTTAAATCCCTGAAATTTTATTTGGATACAGGGGTGCTACTATATCCACTTTTACTTTTCAGGTTCAGGGGCTTATAATCCGCGAGATATTTGACTGAATTATTTTGACAAGTCTTACCTTTTCAATCAGCTGATAGAAATATGTTGTACTTATTAAAATAAGAAATAATCCCAGACCCAGCCCATCAAATACCTTTCTCCTTCTGTACTCTTTCAGCATGATTTCTAGAATGCTAAGGATTTCTGTGTTTGCTTAGCTTGGAATTAGCCTTGTATTTCTACTTTAGTTAGTGCTCATGAGCAGTCAGCAGGTTGAAGATATTTGTTGGTTTTGTGTAGTTGTGTCATCCATTTTTGTGTAGCCATTTTGCCTGATCTGTTTGTATTAAGGCTCTGTCTGACCATAATTAGACTGCTGGGTACACAATAATGTTCTGCTGAGGATCTACTTGTTAGTTTTAATAATGTCATCCATCAAGCTCTAGCATGTACAGCAATATTTGCGCTGCAGTAGACAAATAGAGTAAACACTGCAGTTATTTATAAGAAAACTGGCCAATAAGTTAGGAAACTCTGTGTGGATGTTTTTATTTATTGGAAAGTTAAACTGGTGCTGTAAAATGAATCCATCAGTCTAAACAGACTTTGTTGTTCTTAAAGTGAGAGAAGAGTATAAGATTGAAGTTAGATTTCTGTTTAGAATTTATATTTTATATCTCTGTTTAAGAAACTAGTAGAGTTGTTCCCTGTCTTCTATGTCCTAGTTTGTCTGCTTTTCTAGCTGTGTCTATTGGTCAGAGAGAGTGCTGTCTCTACCTTGGTCTTGTCTGTGTCCAAGTATGGATGAAATTCCTGACTATGCCTTTCTCACCCTCTCTTGACTCCTGATCAGTTCCAGGGAAATAGTGGTGCTCCTTCTAATCCCTTTGCTAACCTTTTACAAGTGTCTATTGACTTGGACTTCAGCAAAGCATCATTATTCACTGAAGTTGCTCTGTCCTTTCAGATGGTTTTCCTTGTTATTCTTGCCTGACTGTGTCTGGACACATAATTAAGCAGCACCTGAAGTAGAGGTGCTTTGGTGAACCTGGGCCTCATGTCCTGCAACACACTATTGAAGTCCTAAGCTTTGTAGTTTTCTTTCAGAGTTGTCACTTGCATCATGAGGGTCTGGTAACTTAATTCAGTTTTGTGTCTCTTCCTCCCTGTCTCACTTCCTTCTTCCATCATGTTCTCTGATTGGCTCCAGATTTCTTTCTGTGTGTTTGTCTCACTTGGAGAAGGAAAATGGGAAGATCCCTGTGTGGAAGCAAAGTGAGGAGCAGAGGCTCTTGGCATAACTCTCTTGCATGTTTGCATTCTTTGTCATGTCCGTCTGAAACTGAGCAATGGGGAAGGGTGTGAGGCCCTCAGCTCAGAGCAGAAGTCCTGGATTCTGAGTGTTTTTGGTCCTTTTGACGGCTGTAATTTGTGTTGCAATGCAGAGGTGTGTTTGCTGTACTGGTTAGATCCTTGGGATTTCCTTGTCTTAATGATAAATTTGAAAGTGTTAATTTTTGCCTGAGTATCTCAGAATGCCCTCTCTCTTTTATATTTGTATCCTTATCTCTGTTGCTTGTTTCATTTTCAAACAGGGGAAAACTGTAGTCCATATTTGTCCCATGAGCAGGTGTGTCCACAGAGATGCAGAACACCCCCTCAGGCACCAGTGTCTGTGAGCCACAGCATGGTCTAAACACTGAAGCAAATAAAGCTTTTTGGCTTTACACTGAAGTAAAAAAAAAAAAAAAAGACAGAAAACAGCCTTCAGGGGATGTGAATTAAGTAAAAGAAGCCAGGAAATGTCTTAATGCGTCTTCTCCAAAGCCAGTGGTAATACTATTGATTTCAGTAAGATTTTGATCAAGCCCGTGGTGATTACGTTGGCTGGTACAATTAGATCGGATGTAATACATGTTCAGCTTGGTTTCTGTGATTACCATGAAGCTGTTAATGCTGTCATGAATCAGGTGGCTTTGTTGAGAAATGCATCTCATCACATGGCAGCTGGCAGGAGGCTGCTGCCACTGGGCACCAAAGCAGGCTGGTACAAAAATATCCTGTCTGTGTGGCTGGAAGGTACAGCTGTTCCCACTGCAAATTCTCTCCATGAGCCACTTACAAATGACGGCTGAGAAAACCCCTACAGACCACGGTGCTGACTCAGCACACTGTTTTCAATCAAGGGGACACAGTTTTGATTCAGAACTGGAAACATCACCTAGACAGTGTATGAGTATAGAGGAGCTTCTGCACTTCTCAGGGGTGTTTCTCCCTTTGTTGGTCCTGGTACTTTAGCACAAAGACTTAGAGCAGTAACATGAACACACATGCATGGAAATGTCCTGCTGCCTTCTGCAGTGACAGTAAGTTTTGTTAGTGCTGCCTGCAGGTGCAGTTCCCCTGTGAGCCTCACTAGCTGTCATTTCTGAGTTCAGACAGTAAAGGCCTCAGGACTCGGTCTGTGCCTTGACTTGTGTCTGTGAGGCTCCAGGGACTCTTCTGGCTGCTGTCAGTCATTGCAAGGAGCTCAGCAGTATCTATCCAAGTTTGAGTTTTCTTTCAAAGGAGCTCAAGTTTGAACATAAGAGATTTCTTTTTATCAAGTGTGATAAAAGCTCATGCTGGTCTTAATGAAATTTTTTTTCTTGCTTGTGTTAATTTGAATGTGACATTTTGAGTAATTTAGAGAAAGATAAACTAATGAAAGTATATTCAGAACATACCAAAAATATGTTCAGCTACATTACCTCTGAAATTAACCATTACTTCTGTCAGGCTGGTGCTGCCATGTGCTTGTGTCTGTGTGAAGCACCATGTAGGTCCTTCCCTTCCTATGGGGTGGAAGTCAGAACAGATAGTTCTGTTTGGGAGCCCAGAGGAGGGCTCTTAAGGTTAATAGTTACTTTAACCTGATTTGAATGTGTGCTTTGGGCTTTTGTCTATCCCAATGGCAGTCTTTCCCTAATAGCTTATTAACCCACTGACCAGTTTGAGTCAAGTTTGAGGATATGAATTTTGGAAATATTAGGCTTTTGGAAGTTTTCTGAAAACTAGGAAACTGTGTAGAGGAGAAAGCCCTCTCCCATTGGTGCTGCCACTGAGGGAAAGATTGCAGCACCCACACTTACATCAGAAACCCCAACTGGAAGTACAAATGTGTAGAGGAAATAAAACCATTAATTTTGCAGTGACTTTAGGCTTTATTGTTTTTTATTGTCACCTCCCACCATACTTTCATGTTCTGCCAGAAAAAATGTGCTGACTGTACTGTAGTACCATGTGAGGAAAGGAGAGCCATGGCACTGCCTTAGTCTGCTCTTCCTGCCTGCTGTCCTGGAAAGATCATTTTCACTCCCTGCTTCTGGAAGCAGAGGTAGCAGCCAGTGTTGAGGTGTTAGGGACCAGCTGCAATTCTCTTGCATGATAGAAGCTTTTCGACTGAAGTTCTGACTTCAACAGAGTAGCTCAACCCTATTAACATTGTCAGGCACAAACCCCAGGTTTGTCAGTTTTCTGAAGTCAAGCAGGCTGGGAGGTTAAATCAGCAGTCAGCAAAGAATTAAAGCAGAAGGGCTGAACCAAGAATTGCTAAATAAGTTTATCAGTGCATGCGTTGGCTGGCAGCTTGACAAAGGGAGGCCAGGAGCTTAGACAGCCCTGTAAGTCAGGATGTAGGAGCTGTAACTGAGAAGTATCACAGAAGCAATTTGGAAAAGCATCTGTTCAAAGTTTGATTACAGTGAATCATCCTGTTCTGCTGGCCTGCTCTGCTAGTCGCCTGAGCTGCTCTTATTTTGCCAAGAGAACAGCTTGACACGCACACAACGCCTCAAATAAAATACACTTTAAATATTAACATGTTTCAAAAGTATAGATTCATTCACTTTTTGAGAGTAACAATTGCTTAGTCATTCTTTAAGAACATGGAAAGAATTTAATTGAGAGCCGTGGAAGAATGCCATTCATCAGCAGCACAGGTGTTTAGCCATCTCCAAAACTGTCCTGTTCAGCAGACTGTGCTGAAACTCTCCAGACACTGGAGCATTGTTCATGGAACATTGCTGAATGTTGTTTAATGATTGCAGAACTGATCCTTGCTCGTGAACCCACTCCCTGACCAACACCACAGCAGGCTGAGCTAGGCATGGCTCAGTAAAGCTCTTGAAACTTTTAAAGGATTTTTTAAATGTATTTGAATAGCTTCATGAGTCTCTTTGTGTTTGCAATTACAAGAAAGAACAACTGGAACTGAATGCTGGACCCTGACTGTTAGCTCTTAAAGCAGATGCTTTTTGGTACAGAGACTCCAAATATTTTTTCTGATTTATTGCCAAGTCTGACCTTGTCTCTTCATTCTGGAAGGGAGATACTGAGGAATTAAAAGGCTTCAGGATCCCTGCTGCTGAACTTCATGTTCCTCTTTGTTTAGCAGTCTCATTAAAAGCTCTGGTTTGATCTTTTTCTTCATTCCTTTTAATTCTCTCTGAACTTGGGCCCTCTGTTGAAGCAGAAGCTCAGATGAGTTGCAGGGAGAAACTGACAAATTCAAAACTGCAAGTCACTGAACTTATCCAAAAAAGCAAGATGAAAGCTCCACAAATGCTGAACCCAGCACTGAGTCCTCCTGTTGCCTTGGCAGTTTGCCTGTCTTTTGCATATTATCATGCCAATATTTGCATGCATGTGGAAAGGGAAGATCCTGCTTAATTCTACAACAGGTTGTAGAAAGGACTAGAAGGTTCACCTTTGCAGAGCAGTCTACATCCACTTAACAAAATGAAGCCAACAGAAGATGTTCAAATCCGAATGCCTTCAAGTCTCAGGCAGGAGTGACTCTCAAGGGCCAGAATCCAAATCCTGATTTACAGTTTGGTATTATAGTTGCTGATGGTGGTGGGTTTTTTTAGTTCACAGTCACATGTTCCTGTAGTCTTTCAAAAGCATCAAATCTCTCCTGACTTTTGCTGGATCTGATTCCCTTTTGGTGTAAAATACACTTGAAAAACCTTGTCCTCTGTGCTTCTCTCTTTCAATAGCTTGTATCCCACTGATTTCCATTGCTTGTTTTTATACCATTTCATTATGCCACATGCCATTTTTGCCCACACTAAGGCACAGGCCTTCTTGCCTGAATTCAGTGTCCTCACAAGGCCTTGTTGCCTTCCAGCTCCTACCTTTCCTCAGGTGAACCTGTAATGCTAGAAATACATGACGCAGGGCTATAGATCCATTTTTCTCCAGCACTAAGTACACACAGAAGTTCTCAGGGAGCTCGTTTTCCCTTCTGATCTTACCTCCTGCCTTCTTGACCCTTGCCCACCACAGAAGTAGCTCCCTGCTGCTTACGAGATCAAAGTCATGTTTCTTGAAGACTTCTGGAAAACTCATATTATCTCCATTTGCTACATTTCTGTCATGGTCTCCTCTCAATCCCTAATCTCTTCCCATCTGTCTTTTCGCCTTGTTCACTAAATTTGAATGATGCCAGGCTTCTGTATACTACCCAGCACTATGGGTTGACTCATCCAGTTGATCAGTCCCTGCTCAGTGGAGGATGTGTCTCAGACCCACCTGGCTCTTCCCCTGCCTTTCCTCTTAAAAGAACTACAGCTGTTGCAATGTATCTTACTTTGGGCAATTAAGCCCATGTATTTTTATGTGTGTGCATGAGCATGGAGACTTTCAGCACTATGTAATGATGTCTCTAAACAGATGGTGAATTAGCTGCCAGAGTTTGGGAATCTATATTCAGGAAAGGTGGTTTGATTTGGATCATATATCCAAAACTTCATATTTAACTAGAGAAACAGGAATGCAGAAAGGAACTGTGTTTTTGCCTGTTTGAGATCTGTGTTGAGCAGCAGCCCAGGCTCCTGTTGCTGGGGAGTGTGAGGGAGAAGTTCTCTGGAATGTGGCTGTTAGCATATCAAAGTAGAGTAAACATGTAGATGATACCCTGCTTCCTCTGCTCTAGTTAATTAAGTCATTCCTCATGTCACGTTAGATGGAGAGGATTTATTAATGTGCTGTCATCTTGGGAAGCAATGGTTTGCTGAAAGGGAGGAGCCATGTTAATGGCATAGAGGATGTCATGCTGAACAAAGAGCAGATGTCAAATAAACAGGGTATTTCTTTTTATCTCCTTTGCTGAGGTCTTAGATCCCAGCGCTTCATCGTAAAAGCTTAGAAAATTAGGGCTAGAAAGAACTTTCGGTGTTTTTTTAATGCATTCCCTTGCTCCAAGGCAAGATCAGTGATACCCATGTCATTCCTGATGCATAGCTGCTGTATGAGGCTAACCAGTATACTTGTTTCTAGCTTTCCTTGAATCCCTGTGAATGACATACCTCTCCTCAGGTATGGTCCGTGTGGTTAATATTTCTGTTTGTGATCACAAATCCTTGTGGAATTGTATTGGAAAGGAATGTGGTTTTCAAAGATGCCTGTGCAAAACCTCTGGGGCTTTCCAAGGGCTGCCTGCTCTTTCCTGGTATCATGCAGTGTTAACAGCCTGTCTGGCATGTTTTGTAGGCCTTGGTTAAAGCATCTTCTAGGCCAAAAAGGTGTTAAAATATCTGTCATCTTTCTTAATTTCAATGCGTTTGGTATCAGAAGTGACCTTTTACTAGCCTGGGTGAGGACAGTTATGCCTCTAGTCATGACAAGTCTCAATCTCTAGGGTTTTTCAACTGCCTGGGCAGCCTGTTGTACCCTGGGAGAGACTCTGCTTAAACCAGTGAATTAGCGCCGTGTAAATCCAGGTAGCACTGGAGTAAGGCTCTTGGATGTCTGTGTGTGGGCAGGTTAGTAAAGAAGCAAATAAATTATTAATCCATTAAACTTGTAAAACCACAGGAAGGTTTCTGGGAAACACAAAAAACTTGCAGAAGGACTAAAAGCTAAAGCCGAGAGTTGGCCATGCTGGGGAAGGGATTCCACATGTTCCATTAATTGCTGTCCTGCAGAGTAATTAAACAGAAAAAAGATAGCAAAGATAGGAAAAGCACTCCTTTAAGCTCTAATGATTTGCAGAGTCTTCCATTCTTTGCAGGTTTACAGACATGAAGAGGTCTAGCCTCACAAAGGCCTTTTGATCAGAAAGGTATAGAGTAGGGAAGCTTGTGTAGACACACCCTGGTTAGATGTCAGCTAATCTGTTTGAAAATGGGGGCTGCACATTCCTGTGCAGTTTGGTGTGGTCTGAGAGAGTCACCTGCAAAGTTCTTTTGAGCTTCAGTGTTCCAGGGCTAAGATTTGGGTGTACCTACATGAACCACAGTCATTTCACAAGGACTGAGGCACATGGTTGAATGTGGCTCTTACAATTCAAGTCCTGGTCTTGTGAAACATTATCCAGGGCCAGTCGCTGACCCTTGGGTGCTGTAGCAGTATTTCAGTACCAAATATCTTTAAGTACTCCCTCTAGTTTGAAAAATATTCCCTATAAAAGAGATTGTGTATTTCATTCATTTATGCTATTAGGACCCTGTGTTCTGAGGAGTGTGACATTATCAACTCTGGAAACATCACAGCTAGTACTGTGACTATCAGGGAGAGATTTTATTTGTTAGTGTTTCGAAGTGTGTGCCATGAAAATCAAGAGATTCAGATAGCAACTATGCTTTGTGTTTCAGCTATTTATTTTTCCTGCTGGGCTTTTGGGATTCTGACAGCAGTTGTGTATACTGGAAGTGACAGTGTTTTCAGAGTTACAAGGAAGAAGATTTTATTGGGCACTACAGGACAAGAGTCAGTCCCGCAGGGGAGGTGTCGAGCCACAGAGTACACAGAGTTCTGGGAAAGCGTGCTGCATCTCTGCGGGTTGGGAGGCAAGGAACAGAGTTTTATAGAGGTTGTGTTGAAATTCAGGATGAAGTAGATTCTCCAATGAAGAGGATTCTGTAATGATGGGCGCATTTGCATCAAGTTGGCTAGGTACAGTAAGTCATGGCCTGATGTGTATTCTCAGAAGTAGTGGTGACCTTGTGTGATCCTACCAGTTATTTGAGTGTTGGGTCTTAGCTCACTTTTCTGACGTAGTACTTGCCAGTTTCTCCATGAGGAGTATTTATGGGGACTTGGATACCAGTTTGAAAACTGTATAAAAACAAATGTGTGCTGTAGAGTCAGAGGAGTGGACCTCACACGCCCCTGGCTAGAGGTTTCTTGGGATTCCCATAATCCAGATCTTCTGCCTGCAGAAATGGCATGGGTTTACCAATGCTCAAAGAAATCAGTGCTGGAAGCTACTTCCTCCACTACTTTCCTCCACCAGCTAAAAGAAGAGGAGCTGTACACACAACACACCTGTCCTTTGATGAGGTAGAAAGAGAGGAAAAATGGCATCCCTATTATCAGGGTAGATTTCTTTCTCAGGAACATACAGATTGAGCTTCTTTCATATTTCACATTCCCTTTAAGAGCAAAGGCATTCTTATTGAGTGGCCTGTTTGAAATAGGCTATGGCTGACTGGTTGCAGTGCCTGGGAGCCCATTCCATCAGATGGTCCATGGCTTAAGGAACTTTTCCTATACAGACTCTTGAGTTAAAATACTGTGGCTTGCACTGGGTACAGGACTTGGCATCATTGTTAACTTCATACCTGACTGCTTCTGTCTCCTGTGCTTTGGATGGTTGTACCATAATTCCTGTATTTGTGATTCATAATGAGTGTATTGTTTCCAGTGTGGTTTTCATTAAATACAGTGACAATGAATATTATTGCTAAGGAAAACAGTTTCCATACGTGAATATTAAACTCTAATGGAAACCATGTTGTTACTGCAAGATTAACATAAATTGGCATCTAAATGGCTATCCAGCATTAAGCCAAATTAATCTGTGCCACTAAAATTGCATGTCTGGCTTTGAATTAGCACAGTCTCATTAAAAAAAAAAAAAAAAAAAAAAGGAACAGGTCAGCCTGTTAGCTTCTTCTGGAATATCTCTGTAAACCAAACTTGGAACTACAGGCTTAGGAGGACAGTGATGGTAACCTTTGCCTCTCCGGGCTGTACATGCTGGGGAGGGTCCTTCCATGGATACTGTTCTTTTTTCATCCAGATACCACTGACTTCTTGGGACCTCTTTTTATGCAGCTGTAGAACAGGGATTGTGTTATTAACTATCTTGGAGGTAGTTCAGTGGGTACATCTTTTTAAATATTTTTTTTTTAATTTTTTGAACCTTTTGTATGTAGGCTATATAGAAAGGAAAAGTATTTTTCATTTTTAAGTATCATAGGCACTGAAAGATTCCCTTGGTGACTGACTTGATGTGTAAATACAGGCAGGGCATCTCTATCAAATGTATCATTGCAATTGAACGGAAGGGCAGAGCATGAATAATTTCTAGGACTTCCTGATTTTACTTATGTAGGATGTTAAGAGAGGCTTACAGGAGTGTAATTGATGGCAATGTGTGAACTGCACAGATTGAAAGTTGTGGGAGGATGAGGAAAACATCAGCTCAACACCAAACTAGTCATGGTGGGGAATGGGAGGCTTGCTCTGTGCATGTGGATATGCAGTGAGTCTCCATCTGTGCCAAGCAGACTTCAGGACTTCAGGTCTGGCTCCCTTCCCAACAGCAAATATATTGAGAAGAGGAAAGCTGGCCAAGTTTTAATCAAGTAAAAGTTCTGTATCCAGAGGTGGCTGGCAAAAGAAGAGATTAAAGTATTAGGAGTGCAATGAAAACAAGACATTAGAGAGTTGAAAGCTGGAGTACCTGGATAAACCACTTGCTGAGTGAATATTCCACGGTCATCAGAAGGAAGCGCCGAGTGTTTCAAATAGGATGAAATGTGAACCCACGCACTAGAACATGTCTTCTTCCAGCCTTGGCTATCACTGTGGCAAGTATGTAATATCCTAATGCCTAGCTGAGCTGGTAGGATAAATATAATCATTCCCCTTAGAGATATTGCTAGCAGAGGACTCATTAGCTGGCAGAAAGGCCTACAGCTGCAAACTGGTTTTGTATGACAACTTTTTGGATAAATCTGAGTTTACACAGTTGCCTGTGTCCTAGGGTTTGCTGTAGAAGTGTAGATAGCTGTGCATGTTCAAACCCAAGCACAGAAGTTATGGACTGTAATTATGCAATTTTGCATGAGAGAAAGGAAAAAACCCTCACACTGGGTAATAGTAAAAATAGTAATTGGCTTTCTTTTTCTTCTATCATTGATGCTCCTGCTTGACCTTTTTGATATTAAAAATAGATTTGTGGTAATTGCTGGCAGTTATTAATGTATCTGGAAAGAGAAGGATTTTTTCCCTGAAGAAAGCCACTGTCTGTGGCTGCCTAAATGTCTACATTTTTTAATTGGTCATTGCAAATATTACAAAATAACCACAGAGGATTCACATTAAGAATTGAAAGTAACTAATAAGAATAAGGTAACTAAGAGTTTGTAACTGAGCCATAGTCACTTCTTTTTCTGGTGTACAAATTCTTAATAATTAGTTTTCCACCTTTGAATAATGAGGCTTTTAGCAGAGAAGTGTTATGGCCCGTCAGTTTCAGTGGGGATTAGAACCACTAAACAAAGACCTCAGAAGAATTACCATTTGGGGTAAAGTATTTGACATTTTAATTGATGTTTAACCTCTTTTAATATATTGACAGAACTCTAGGCTATTTTGCTACACATCTCCCAAACATGGAAATATTGCTTCCTTCCATCTCCAAGTGACAGCAAACATTGACTCAGCCTCATCTGATGAAATTTAGCAGAAGGAAATTAGCATGAATCATTTCAGGGTAAACTGGCTTGCTTGATGGACCACTGAGCTGGAGATGCCATACTGTTGCTTCTCAGTTAAAACCTCATTTGTCAGATACAACTGAGATATGTATTGGCACTGGTTAAATGGAAGATAACAGTGGAATAATCAGGTTTAGTAGTAGGAAATAAAACACTTCCAGTAAGAATCCTGCTCTGGTCATTGCTGTTAGCTGTACCTAAAAGTGATGAAAGGCAACCAAAATACCCTTCCTGGGCAATTCCTTGACATCCTTATTACTGTCCTGCCAGGAAAAAGCAAGTTACTTTAAGAAGAAATCCAGCCTTCTATGGTCATTAATTTTAAAAGATTAAATCTTGATTTTATTTTTTGCATGTGGTATGGATCTGGCCTTCCACAGCCAGCACTTCTGAAGTAAGCAGATTTTAGTGACTAATTTCTGCACTGCCTTCACTCTCTCCTGCTAGTGCTGAGTTAAAAAGCTATTGCCCATCCCTTCATTGCATCCAGAATCCCCTCAGCAACAAATATCCATATTGTTGTCAAAACTCATAGAAGCAGAACTGGCCTTCTTCCAGGTCTGAAGTTTTACACCATTTGCACTGTGATCAACAGCTTTGTCAACTCTTGACAGCAGAAAAAAAGTTGTGGTCTACTCAATAAAGGCAGATCCTAGCTGCCCCTCTGTGGGAACAGTATTACAGTGAGGAAGTTGATTTCTTGTTTTCTTATAAGCATATATACCTGCTGTGCAAAATAAAAAAAAATGCATTTGTGGAAGGTCTTTCCACTTGCCCTTCTTCCAGCATGGCAGAAGGATGTGTGAAGTAGCAGGATGAATTCAGTATTTAGGTTGCTGCATACTATCTGGAAATGGTGTTTGTATGCACACTTGAGCTGTTTTGTGTGGCTTTTGAGAGGTGCTCCCTTAACAATGGAGGACTTGTAGAAACAGAGACAGCTTTGGGCTGTCTTTGCCTTTCACGTTTGGGCATAACTCCTAATGGCTTAACTGTGGTTTCTAGGTGGCAGGTGAAACAAAGTCTTATCAGCAAATTGTCCTGTTAATGGCCCGTGGTACCATCACAACACTTCCAAGTAGAATGGCACTTCTTGCAGGGGACAGTCTGGATGCAGGAAGGCCATATGAGGACGGTTGTTTTTCCATAGCTGAAGTTCCATGCAGTAATTTCTGAATTCCTTTCTGACTTCAGCCTACCACCATTTGTGGTGCTCATGCAAACAGGTTTAGATGAATTTTTGAGCCAGTGAAATACATTTTTGAGACAGATATTTTCCAATGAAAGCAGTGAAGGTGAGTGTGTTCGGCTTGTTTCCTGTCTGACAAAATTCTAGACTGATTTTTCAATAGAATGATGAATAAAATAGATGATTTTGTGTGCAAACTGCTCTATTGATTTTTACCATTTTGATTTAATTACTGCTGTATATTTTGAGTGAATGAGCTATTTCACTGATTATGATGGGAATATTCTCTTTGTTCCTCCTGCAGGAATTGCTTACCTGGGCGGTGTCTGCAGTGCCAAGAGGAAGTGTGTTCTTGCTGAAGACAACGGGCTCAATCTGGCATTTACGATTGCACATGAACTTGGGCACAAGTAAGAGCTTGTCCTTCTGTTTCTTTCTTTACTGATGCCACTAATGCATATGTTTATTTAAAACCATACAAGTGAAATCACTAGTGGGGCATGTTTGTTATTATTTTGTAAATTAGCAGATGGATAAGTAACTTAATTTTTAGGAGGCTTATGTAAATATCCAGTTCAGCACACATAAATCTTTCTATTTGATCCTCCCCTATTTTCCACTCTGTGTTTTGATTTTAAGTAGCACAAAGAGGCCTCCTTCTCTCAA
Organism: Apus apus; assembly: GCF_020740795.1. Classification (NCBI taxonomy): domain Eukaryota; kingdom Metazoa; phylum Chordata; class Aves; order Apodiformes; family Apodidae; genus Apus; species Apus apus. The sequence continues at coordinate 18,150,566 of NC_067291.1, read as the reverse complement.
ATGATTGATAGTAGGTAGAGACAAATTCTGCTTTTGTTTCTGCTGTAGCATAGGTCCACATAAACAACATCAACTCCAAGATCTTTGAACTTGCTAAATTTCCGCTGAAGTTCAGGTGTCCATGTCGTGGATTTTAATAGTTAAATCCTTTGGTAACGGTTTCATCTCTGCATGTGATATAATTTACTGTGGCTGAAATTGTATACATCAGTATTTTGGAAATGCCCTTAAGCAGTATTATTTGATCAACAGAAACCATATAACTTGATTTATCAGCTCAGTCACAGCTAACTAGCACACTTTGAACACTGACTGGAAAAAACAGCAAAGAACATGATAATTCCTAGTCAGACAGAAATCGGCAGAATGAGATTACTGGGTACTTTCTGCAGGGGACTGAAGACTTTTTTTGAAAGCTGCCTGTAAATAGTACTCCTTCCTTTAGCCTCTCTGGGTGGAAGGTGGAAAATCCCACCATTGTTCCTTTAGTAAAAAGCTGTGTGTAAGTTTTGTCTGCACCCTTCTGGTCTCCTACTGTTTACGTGTCTGTCGTACCTTCCCTACAGTAACAAGTATTTGACAGCTAAGTCAGAGCCAATGTATCATGTTCAGATTCTGGCCAGTCTCATTCCATGACAAATAATTATTTTATGGCAATGTATTTAAAAGTTGCCTGGAGGATATTAAGGTTACTACCAAAAATGACAAGACGAAAATGAATCTCTTGTTCACCCTTCAGTGACACCAAAGGCAGCTGAGCCAAACCGAGGGTGGTTTCAGCAGAAATGAAGGACATTTGGTTTTGGTTTTATTTAAATTGCACGCCAAGATGTTAAACTGAGCCTAAATTTAATAACAAATTAACCTGTGGGTAATGTTAAGGGAAATTCAGCACTCATCTTTGGATGGGCCAAGAGCAGGAGGGAAAAATACTTGAGCTGCAGAAAATCCAGCTGTGTAAAAGAGCGAGACTGGTCTGCCCTGGTTTGCCAAGTTTCCCAGCAGAGCTGTCAAGCTTCCTTCTAATAATGCCTTGCAAAAAATCCACAACATAAATAGGGGATGTAATGCTTTCAGATACAGCTCTCCATCTGTGCTGAAAATAGCAAACTCCATTTTCTTTTCTCAGTGCAATTTTGGTGGTAAGACCACAATATCCTTTCTCTGCTGGTTTTCTTTCTTTGCCTCCATCTTGGAAAACTTCTTTCAAGAGGTTGGTATGAGTTGTCTAAAGGTGTTGATAGAGGGTAGCTTGGGTTCATTACCCTGGAGGATTTGGACAGTGAGTGTGTAATTGGGCAGAGAATCTTCTGCTTCAGGAGAGTCACAGATCCCATTGTGGGAAGAGATGGAGAGCTTAAATGAAGATTGCAGGTGAAAAAGTACAAATTACAAAGGAGACTGTTTGCTGTCAGAGCTGCCTTACGAGCCCCTTTACTGAGAGGGAAGAGACTAGAACATGCTCAGGCAAGAGAGACTGGGAAGAGTACTTGGGTACTGGAAGGGCTTGAAGGGTCTGTAAGAGTCATCTCTTGAGGGATCTAAGGTGTCTGGGTCTGGGGAATGTAGCTCTTGGAAGGTACAAGAACCAGGGAGGCTCCAACTGAAGCAGCCAGCAGGGTTAGAATAGAGAGGGTTTTTGGGGGACGTGTTCCAGGTTAGCCTGTTTCACAATGAGTAACAATTCCCTATCAGATGCTGGATCACATCCTCCAGCCCTTCTGCCCCCTCTTCTGTTGCTTAAACTCAGCCATACCTGTGCATAATCAAATGCCAGTGTGCCAAATCAAAACAGAAGGGGAAAAATGCTATCCCACCACCCAATCTGGGCATGAAAATCATCCCTCCCTTCTGCCATCCACCAGTGGCCTAGTTACTTATTTCAAAATCTGGTCAATATACTGGTGCCTTTCTGGTCTTGAAGTCAACAGGAGGCTTTTCATTGATCGTACTGTGTCAGACCTCTCCTTCTTTGTCTGTTTTTGAACTGCAACAGGATGCTTTGAGCAGTCTTGTTTCAGCAGGTCTTGTGCAAACAGAAGGATTGTTTGCACACTTTACCTACAAACTTGTACTTTTTAAGTGACTGCGAAATATAAGGAAACATACTGCAGAGATTAAGAGAAAGAAGCTGACATGAGCTTCAGATTTAAAAATGAAAACCAAGAGAAACAAAGTGTAAGTTTCTTAATTAAAAAAAAAAAATCCAATTAAAACATCCATATTGGCAAAAAATATAAATTTTGGAGAGCCATAATTGTGAGCTGTATAGAAGGCTGATTTCCTTATGAGTGTAGAAGAGATGAGATTTATTACTTCTTGCCCAAAGACTAACAAATGTCTGTGGATATCATAAGCCCAGTTTGGCATTCACTGATACTTTCTGATGTAGACTTTGGAAAAAGTGAATGGATTACTAATTGCTGTGTCAGATTCCTAATCTACCACTAATGTCATTTGGACTCTGCAAGAAACACTGTTATGGACAGCTGCACTGTGCAAACATGAATACATCATTAAATAGGTCCATTAGGGTGATGCTTGTAGGTCCTATAAAAATTCATCTTTAGGTTTAACCTATGGAGTTGTTTTTGCTTGATGGACCCTCAGCAAGTCTTGCTCCTTCATAGTCAATAGTGGATGTCTTTTAAAATAACACACTTTCATGTAACCAGTTAGTTGTTTTTTATCCAGGGATTGCTGAGTGGAGTAGTGTGTTCTGATGTACACCAAGGGGAAGACACAGACATCACAGTGGTCCCTGAAGTCTTAAAAAGTCTAAAACAGCTTAATATGCTGCACACTTTCTTGCTCTCATTCTTCGTCAGACTAGCAGGCAACTCCATCAGTAAGAGCTTGAAAATGCTCTGCTGTTGTAAGCAGGATCCTGAATGGTGCTTCCCTCCTTCTCCATGAGCTGCACCAGTGTGAAGCTGATCTGAGATTCATACCCCAAAGACCACCCTGAACAACTGTGACTTTTTGAAAAAGAGTGCCACTTCCCCCTCCACTGGTTCTCTTTTTTTTCCTTACAGCAGTGACATTGTTACCGTTTTCAAGTAATTCTCCAAAGAAAAAAGCAAATAAGTTCTTTAAACAAAAGCTGGGATTCATCCTTATATCCGTTATCCCCAAAGTGAAGCGGGTGGGCTGTAGCCAGTGGTTTTTCAGGACAACAATGCCAGCTTTGTTGCCATTCCTGTTTCTTTCAACAGCCTCAGCTTTCCTGTTGTGGGATGGGGGCAGGCTTGGGTGGAGAGGGAAGATTCCCATTCATGAGCTAGCGGAACCTGGCACTGCCTGGATGGTGAGAGAATAGCCGGAGGTGGTATGGCTGGGAGCCACGCCGTGTCAGATGCCCGTAAGAAAGTGAATCAAAATCAACTGACAATAAGCAAGATGCAGTCTATTGCCAGCAGTCTGAAACCGCATGGCCTCAAACTTGAAGCTGAAACAGATGAGGACAAAAACGAGTCCAAAGGTAAAAAAGCCTGTAGTTGACAAAACAAACAGCTCTGGATTTGGAATAGACCAAGAGAAGAGTTTAGAACCTTCAGGTTTCTGTTCAGTATGATTGTTTGTTTTAGGCATTAAGTATTGATAGATGTGGCTTGGTTAAAAGTTACTTTAGGGTGGATAATTATTTGCTGCATAACTAAGTATGGCTTTGTGGTGTGTGTCTCAAGCAACAGTGGTGTTGCAGGTAAGGGAAAAGCACTCTCTGGTTGTTCCCTTTGTGGCCTGGCATCTATACTAATAGACTAGTGAATAAACTTAACACCTTACCTTACCTACTTACATTGATCTGTCTAGTGCAGCACCAGAGGAGAGATTCTGTCACAAAATAGTTGTAAGGCAGAATCTGAAAAGATTGCAGGCTGAAGGGGAACATGTCTTGAGCAGATCCAAGGGGTACAGAATAATGCCCTGTGACAACTTGCACTGGCAAAGCCAGGTCAGTGTGGTGCAGGCATACAAGCTTAATTCCTAAGAGCCAAACAGGAAAAAATTCCTAACAGTTCCCTTTCTCCTCTGCCCTGCAATTTATGAAGATTTGGTCATGATGCCTTTGAAAATGCAAGTTTCACGTGGAAGCTGAGGACCACCAGAGTAAACAGGACACTGCTCTGAGCAGGTAGCACTGCAGAAGACAGTGCAGAGCACACACACTGTGTGGGTATAAACTGGTTTCTTTTTCTGGAGCAGTTTTGGTTTGTGATTGCAGTCAGCAATGGAGCCAGCCAGTCAGATCATGGTACTGCTGCAAGGGGAGCGGTTCTGGAAACAGCATAAAAATTGAGAGACCTTTGCTATAAATTATCTCATTTTATCCTGGGTTTGTAACATTTTGGTGCAAGATGTGGGGGCGGAGAAACAGTTTGGAAAGAAAAAGGAACCAAACACAGCCCTCTGTCTTTTTTAGAGCAGCTCACCATGGTCTAGCCTTGAACACACAACTCTACCGATTTAAGACAGCCAAGGGTAGTTTACATCCTGCCTGACTTGAAACATTAACCCTGTTTTTCAGAAAAGCTCCCATCTGGGCTCCTTTTTCTGCTCTGTGTTGCTCTTTTGACCATCTGCATTGCAGTGATGGCAAATGCAGGATTTCTTCATAGCATTTGTAAAGAGCTGTTTTGTGGAAATACGAGCAAAACAACCAGTAGGATCCTAGAGTGTTATGGTGCTGACAGCAAGATCAGTCACAGGAAGGAAGGCAGACCTTGCAACTGCTGTTTTGAAGTGCAGCAGAGGCATAAGTTATTCCCACATTTATCAAGCAGGTTCTGCCTGACCTGAATGTCTGTGGAATGTTTTTCTTCATTGCTATTGCAAAAGTACACTAATTGCCAGGAAGCAAGCTGTCCCCAGATTACTTCTTACATCCCAAAAGGCATTAAAACCAACATTACTAAACTTGCAGAATCCAACATGTAGAAGCACTGAATTCTCAGTTTCAGGGTTATCTGGACAACTTCAGTTTTAACTCTAGTCCTTCTGTCCTGCAAATGAGACTGAACTTTTCTGCATAGGGTAGTATTTCAGCATCTAGTTAAAGACTAGTGTAACACATGCCCATTCACTCCTGTGCATGAGTGTTTTACCAGAGAGAGACCTTGCAAAGAGGTGCCCATCCTATGGGCCTGTAGGGTAGTATCCATTTATGTGGTGGCTCAGGGATGCAGCCTGTGGCTGCCAGGATCTGTCTTGTGACTGGATGCACCTCTCCGGTGGCACTTCTGGTGGTTTGGATGTAGCTTCTGTCTTGTGGTGGAGAGCTGTGGTGCAGTTCCCTCTGTGCATTTGTAAAACTCTGTGTGGCTGTTTTGACCATTCTGCAGAAAACTCTGATCTCACCTGTCTGCATTTGTAGTGGTTGAAAGTCAAGGTCATTTGGATGCCAAGGAGATCTGGAGCCAGGGGCAGCCCCATGTAATCCTTACTCTAGCAAGCTCAGGTACTAGTCACCATGTTGCTACACCAAGAGTTCCTGAGCAGCCTGGGTAGCTTGCTTCAGGCAGTTACAGCCCCAGCTGTATTCTACCAGTGCCAGCACTCTTCATTTTAAATCTCACAGGGGTATGTCACTGTTCCAGTATGTATTGCAGTCCCAGGATTCCTGGGAGTGACTGGCTGCCGTGTAGACATACCCTGAGGCTGGCCAAAAATGCTGGCAACAGTCTGTACCCACCCTGGAGTTGCTAATTTTATTTTCTGCCATTTGTGTTGTAAATCTGTTGTGGAATGTCTCTCAGTTCCCAGGCTCCCTTTTCTTGTGCCCCTCCTCCCAGGTTTCATTCTTCTTCCACAGATAATTGCAAGCACATTTTCACAGTTAAGTTGCCCTTCTCTGTACAGCTCCAAAGGGACATAATGGAACACTGCCTATTTCATCATATATGTTTGTACATCAGAATCAGTATGATCTAGTCAAAGCAATTATTTAATAATATGTTCTGGTTTTGAGAGAGAACTAAGTATAGCCTAAAATTTCATTAGATGCTTCTTCCACTTCTAGTAGCACACTGAGGAGGCTGTTTTAGACACAAAAAAAAAATAATATGTACCTAAGTAGCTTGATATTAGTAGTGTATTGGAGTGTAACCACATTGGAACTGGGCATGGGAATGTCCACCTCCCAGTGCTTTCTGTCCTCCTGTGGCAAGCATTAGTGTGGTCCTGGGCAGGAATTTCTATGGTTTTACTGTATGCTTTGTGAAGGATGTCTGTGTAATCCTTAGTGAAGCAATGTTCTCTTGCAGCCCCTCTAATTTCTTTGTTTTTGAGCATCTTGTACAGCTTTTACTCAACATAATAAAACTGCACCAAACAGGCAAGCGACAGTCATTAAGAAACTCCCAGACAACACAGTTTTGGTTGAATCAATAGCTTTGTGGCTTTGCCAGCTGTGTCTTTCTTTTTGAAGGCTTGTTCTGCTGAGTAAGCCAAGGCCATGTTAAATAGCTGGGCTGTAATGATTTGGCAAATCTTGTATATGCTTCCTGCTACAAGGGTTCTGGTTTCATACTTCATTGACTTTGCTGGCAACAGCTTTGTGCACCCAGTGACCCAAAACACAGGGACAGTACAAGTCCCCATTGTGCAACCTCTACAGTACACACCAACACAGGAAATATTAGGTTTGCAAGTGCCATTTACCAAATAATCATTTGTTTTTATACAAAGGCAGCAATCTAGCTGAAATGTTTACTTTTCCACTAGCAGTGGGGTTCCAATAGCCTGTAACCCATGCTGTCTTCCTGGCCTGCTGAGTTCAACAGGTTCCAGGTGAAAATGACTGCAGAGCTGGGGAAGGTGATAAATCCCAGACTGTCACTCAGAAAAGCCTCTGGTTGTCAGTCAGCAGCAGCAATGCCAGCGAAAATGATGTTCCCTCTAAAAATGTGGTTCCCTTTCCTGTTCTGTCAGTGGGAGGCTGCACTGTAGTGGAACAAGGTTGGCTGCCTCTTGGCCAACAGTTGTGTTTGAGGAATAAAATTCAGCAAAAAGAGGTTACTAGACAAACGAAATAAACAGGCCTTCTTTGTTCTCACTGATCCCTTTTCTTTTGCAAAATCCTCCCTACATCTAATGCTGGGCCTCTTTCCGTCCTTGAATCCAACCCAGCAGGGAGTTTTGTCATCTATGTCTTTACTTGAACCCTACTTTCCAAAAAAGAGAAGACTAATCCAAAGCTTTCTCAGCTTTCTGCTTTTGTTCTTGTTTAGGTAAAACAAATCCAAGCAAAAGGAGTCTGATCATAATGGTTTGTTTTCACTTGCTTTAAAAGTTTCCCTCCTGCTGGGCTCTAATTAGCTCAGAGTGTTAAGCCTTAAAACTGAGTGGTTTGTACTGTTCCTTCTTTCTCTGCTCTCAAGGCCACTGAGATGCTCATTTTGTATGCTAGATCTCATATGGGACAACTTGACCTTGCAGAAATTTCTGATGTCTACCCTCTGGTAGCCAACTTACCTGGCAGTGACAGCCTCAAGCCTGCCTTTCTCTTCCAGCTGCTGCCAGCTGTGCTCCCTTCCTACCACCCTGCTGTCTGCCAGCATCACTCCAGAGATAGCTAATGAACTGGCAGGTTTCTAATTCAGTGTTTTAAATATTCATTTTAATTATGCACATTAAAACAAGAGAGAGGATAAAGAAATGCTCCCTAGAAGCAGTTTGCTTCTTAGTTAAGGTAGTCTTTTTGCTTAGGAAAAATATCTTTCCTTCAGAAGAAAAACAGAGGTTCCTTTTTTCCTGTCCAAAACAGAACCACTAGCACCTTTCAGTGGATAAGTTCTTTCCTCTTTAGAGCTTCCTTTATCTCAAGTAAAGCTGCTTACTATGTAACATGGGACAGATTTAGCCCAAGAGGGCAGAACTCTTCCCTAATAGCCATCAGTGTTCCTCAGAGGTGAATTTTTTATAAAGGTTCAGATTGCCTGGGTTGAGTAGCTTCAAAGTAATGTGGCAAACTGTATTTTCCTACAGGACATTATAATGTGACTTTGTCTTCTGCTTTTCTGTTTGTGGGCACAAACATCAACTGACATCATTTTAAGTGTCATCCTCTCCATCAGGTTTGGGTTTTTTTACCAATTTCTCCATGATTTCAGTCTGTTATTGATACCTTTTCAATACTAATCCAGATGTGATCCTGAGGTTTCTTTCCATTAAAATTAAAAAACCAACCTGTTTATTTAGAAAAATGTATACATGTTCTCTTTTTATACCTTAAGTACTACAATACATACCTGCAGCTCATTCTGAAATGTTTATGGTGTTTGTCAAAGAAACCTCACCAAGTTTGCCAAATATGTTATTGCAGGCAGCACCTCTGAGTGTGATGAACAGAATCACATGAGAAAAACTCCTACATGGTCTCCAGAATGCTGTCATCAGTTAAATAACATCCATGCTGCACCTCTTATCTGCTAGAGACCCTCTAAAGAGATACCTGCTTCTGAAGATGACAGACTGTTTTTGTTCCTCTGTAATTTGTCTTCACATTAACATGTTCAAGCCAAAATTGCTTAAAGCAAGTCACTCATTTCATGTTCCTTTTTACTTATTTTATATGGCAATCTCAGACAATATGAAAGCAAACTTGGCTTCATTAGCCTTGAGGTTTGTAGGCATCCAGGCACACCCACTACCCAAAGAATTCCACTTCAGTATTGGTCTGAACATATCATTTCCAAATTGCTTTGATACCAAGCCATAATTTGCAACATTCCTTTTTGATATCGGGTCTCTCCCTGCTGATCAAATGAGTGAGACTAAGTAAGATAGCGTGCTGAGCTTTTAAAATCATTTGTGAATAGCTAAAGCCAGATGGTTCTGGGATTATGAATGATTTTCCCAGCTGCACCATTATGAAAAATCCCAGGAGTGTAGGGAGCTGGTGTACAGGAGGAGCATTGCCGGAAACAAAGCTTCCGTAAGGATGAGAAGCACTTCTGAGTGAGGGAAGTGATTATGACAAGGATACCACTGAACATGCTGTGTCCTTATAGCAAATGTCTTCAGCTGAACTACTGCAAACTGATCCATTGCTAGACAATAACTGCAATTAATAGAATTGGATCATGCGTTTCCTGTGTGACTTCTTTTTCAAGGCAGTTGGGGTTTTTTTTTTCATTCTTGCAAACAGAAGAGAGTGCAGGTTTGTTACTGTCCAGTGCAGTCACCTGTCATTTTGGTGAGTCAGTGTAAGGGGGTCACACAGAATGGATTGCACTGGATCTGCAAGCCCACAGGGATTGGAAATGTAGACTATGAAAAGAAGAATAAAAGAAAGAGGCTGAAAATATTTTGTTCTGTGAAAAGGACTTCTGCAGCTCTGGGAACTGTAAAGCATATATCCACTGGCTTGTCTGGAGACTTAGAAGACTTGATGCCAGTAGAATTATATATATTACAGTTACTTCGCACCTCTTTGTCTTTTGATAATGGCCATCTCCTCATTCCCACCTCCAGGAATGGAGAATTCATCTCCCACTGTGGGGAAGGCAGCCAGCATTCCTGACTCCTACAGTATATTCCCCAGGCTACCCCACTTCCCCAAGTGCTTGGCAGTGGGTGGCTTCCTGATGGGGCAGAGTGTGGGACATCTGCAGTTACTTGTGTTGCACACATTTGGCAAATGTGCTCCACCGTCTCTCAGTTCTCCTTGCTTCCTCTTTTAAGGGTGTCTTGTGTTGCATCTCTTTGTTCAGGTTTGCCCTTCAGTCATTAATGTAGTTGACTGGAGGCTTTCACTGCTTCCACAGGAGTTTTAGAAAAGTGCACTCAAGTGGTTGCATGCAAGAGCTTCCCCTTGGGTTGCTAACACTTTAAATGACAAAGACATCAGCTGTTCTTACTGAGCTTTTGTGTTTCTTCCCTAGTGGGTGGGAAATCCCACCCAGCTATCCCAGGGGTTTGTCTTTTTTCCACCCTGCAGTTTATATTCCCTTTTCATCTTCTGAGGAAATGCATGTCACATTTTCTGAGGTCTCGTTCTCACCCACTTCAGGCCGTGCTGAAAGCAAACAGCTTTTTACCCTTCAGCATGTTACTTCAGCGATGCACCAGGGTGCCTTCAGCATACAAGGAGCTACAGATGGAGCACAGCAGCCTCTGCTCACCAGAAAAAGAGAAATGAGCCATGTTTCTCTGCCCAGCACTGTCTCATTCATAGTCACTGTGTTCCTTTTGCAACAATTCCCTGCTTTCTGAAGCCAGACTGAAGTAAGCAATAATAGAGCATTTTTATGTCCAAGAAGTGGATTAAATCTTGTGGAGGGAAAGGAAGCAGCTCAGTGCATACATTGTCATGGGGCCCTTTGGCTCTCAGATAACTTTATTCTTGCTCTAGGGTGATCATGACAAGTAGCCAGTTTCTCTTAATTGATAGCTGGAGATTCCCAGCAAAGAGTCACTGATGTCTACTTTACAGTGAGTGTTTTTTGATATATCTGTGTTTACCCCTTCAACAAGAATTGGACTGTTAAGGCAATCTTTGATGCTTAACAATGCTGTTGTGTCAGGAACCTGTTGCCTTTTCATGCTGTTGGCATGTGAAAGGGTTTAGAAATGCTGAGCGTCTGGGTGGATGACTGCTGTGCAGCTGGGTTAGTGCTCTAGGAGTATAAAGGGGCTAGGAATGAATATGCTGTGTGATGTTAAGGCCCACAGGGCCAAAAAAAGGTAGGAATTGAAGCCATTGTGAGCTCTGATGAACACAATAGACAGTGAAATTGTTACTCTAAGCGTAAGTGTGCTGAGCTCCTGATCCTGTTAGGAGAGTGTGAGGGCAGAGTGGGAGCATGTGGAGCCCTCGCAGTCATTCCCATGTGATACTGGGAATAGTGGTCATGGAATTGGAGTCGTTGCATGAGCCTTTCCCACGTCTCCATTGCCTGGTAGGTTCAGGTGAGTCCCCTCTGCATCAGCAGGATCAGGCTGGACCACTGTGGCCAATTCTGAGCCCTTACGCAGTAGAGGATGGGCTGTTACAGCCATGACATGCTCACCCCTCAGAGCAGGGAGTTGTTCCTTACTTTGCATCTTTAAAAGTCTTCCCTCAGAGGGATGGGATTCTGAAGAGCCCAGGCCCCTGCCTGTGCTGAGAGGGTTGGTACTGAATGGTTTATACTGTGCTGTGCAATTGCTGTGCAATCACAGTCCTTTCTGAGTGTGAGTGCAGACTGCTGGAGCTACTCTGGTTGACAGCTCTCCTGTTTAGAGGTTTGTCTTAGCTACTACATAGGATTTGGAAAGGAAGGAGCATTAATATTAGGAAGAAGGATGTTTTCTTGAGGTAATGCTGCCTCTTCTATTGGCAGTTTCCACTGAGTTTATTTGTGCAAGTATTGATCAACTTCAACTTTTCCTAAGACTCTGTGTTTGGTGGGACACTCCTTTTTTTGCCAGATGGCACACTACCCTCTGCATTCTCAGAACCTGCTGATTTTTACCAGAAACAATGTGAAGCTTTTTCAGGACAAGGTTGCTATGCTGGAACCACATCCTACAAAATCAGGTGCAGTAGAGGCAGGCCATTGGAATGGTTAAGTGTTCAGTTGCATCACAACTAGATTCCTGCATCTTACCAAAAAAATCTTGGAATACATCAAGCAGGGCATCAGACACTCTGCAAAAGAGGCAAGGATTTGAGAGAGAGGATCTCATGAGCAAGTGTCCACTGGAAAAAGCAGTGAGTAGTGTCAGCATGTGATATTATTGCTGGGGAGAGGCAGATCATAAGATGATTCACCTTGTTCTTCATGGCTCTGGTCTAACTTCCATCAAACCATATAAAAGGACTATCATTGATAACAGTGGGGTTTGGCCAGCCCTGTTACACCTATCTAGGATCTCATGGGCAACAAGCTTTTAGATGAAATGTTTGGTTGAGTAAAAGGCCACACACTGCCTGTTCCTGCCGTGTCAGCCTCCCATGTGTGCTATCTGTCCCTTGTGGCACAAGCTCATACTTGCTGCCTTCCAGATTCCATGGCAAAAGAACTAATTCTTTTTAAATGAAAACCATATCATAAAGGGCTGGATCTGTCATGCAGCTGAATAAACCACAGCTTTCCATGCTGTTATTCACCATAGGCATTCGTGTGTTCTCACTCACTGATGTTGACTTCTTGGCTGTTTGATGGGTAGATAACCATATAAAATATCCGGTTACTTCATTATTGGAGGGTGCTATAAACTTGGTTATGAAAACAAGAGTTCAGTAGTCATGGCTCCCTATAAATGTTGAGTCTTCTGATAAAAAAAAAAAAGCAAATAGCTCAGCACCCATCCTCAACACCCCTGTTCTAGATAACATTATGTACACAATGACCATCTTTTATTACTTCTAAGTAGGGTCGTCTCCAGCTCTTCATCACAGCTTCCCAAAGTACCTCTTGACAGCTTCTGAAATAGCAGAGTTACTTTTAAGCAACTGTGTTTACATGTTTGAAAAGCACAAGGTGAAAAAGCCTGTTTTCCATTAAACCAACAGTCTTGGTGGCTGTTGTTTTTGTGAGAAGGTTATGCAAGCTGTTTCATTGCCTCCTCCCCAGCTCAGCTCACCTCAGCATGTTTTCCCAGCATTTGTTAGTTTGCCCTCCATCCAAGCCTCACTTGGATTCCCTTCTGACCCTTCTGGCTGTCTCTGCCTCTCTTTGGTTGCTTTGCAGATGCATCACCTTCCTAGGTCACTCTCTAAAAACTTACTGTCCTCATTTTTCACTGCAGCTCCTATGATTATTATAATTCCAGCTCTAATGAGCAACCCCATTTCACTTCAGCCACTCTTGTGCCTTTATTCTCAACCGGTTGGGAACCTCATAACTTGCAAGATATCAGCATTTTATATTGAAATGTTGAACATGTTGAACCATTTCAGAAGTAGGCATCTTTCCAGTGATGCAGCTTCAATTTCAAACGTTAATAAAAATTCCTAACATTGAACTCGATTTGGGACTGGACGGCTCACAGGCTTGATTATGTGATATATATTTTCTCCCACTTCTAAGTTGCTGGTTCAAATCCAGCCCAAGTTAGTAGCTGCTGAGAGCTGTTGACGTACGTTCTCTGCTTAGTGACCTATATTGATTCGAGTTTAATGGCCGTGTTTAATGTTCTCAGCTGTCAGGCATGCACCTTGTATAACCTCCTTCCATACCAGCATCTTCCTTTGTGGTTGAGATTGGATGGACTATAGAAACGGGACTCCCTTCTCAATCATTTATAGAGACCCTATAGGAAGTGGGAAGGGGGAGGAATTTTGCCCTTCAGTTATGTCCTTCATATGGATACACAGATGGCATTTGTGCCCACAGCATGTTTAAATAGCAGGCTTTCATGGGGCCCTGTCATCCTGCCCACACTGAAATGCCAGAGAGGATAAATTACAGCTCCCCTTCTCCATTCCCTCTCACACTATGGAGGACGTTGTCCAGTCTGCTCTCTCATTTTTGTTTCTCCAGTGGGGCTTAGAAAGAAATCTTGTGCTTAATCCTGGCTCTGCAGTAACTGCTGCGTTACCTCTGGGTGAGTCATGGCAAGCTGGGTCACAGGGAATGGCTTCTCTCATATGCTCTTTTGAGAAGGTCAGTAGTGACCTATCCTGCTGCGACATGCTGCATACAGCTTGCAGCAGTTCACTGTTGCCTTGCAGGAACAGAGTCTTTTAGAGAACATCTGCAGGCTAAGAGCCTCCTGTTATAAACACAGGTAGAGAAAATGTGCTTTCCAACAAAGATCAGCCAAGAATGTAAATACCTTAGTGGCCCCACTGAGTTTTTCACTTGGAGCAAGAGATATCACTGCCTTCTCCTGTCCCACTCTCTACTGGGGCCATTGCTGTAACAGGCCCTTTGCTCAGTTCTTTAAGTTCATGTTGGTCTGTAGGGCAAGTGGTCCCAAGAAGCTCTTCCTTTTTAATGCTTGCCAAGCTTACAAAGTTGCAGACATTTTTTAGTTGGTTCTTCAGGAAGAGAAAACTCTTCCTTGGATTTCTTTGTCAGTACAAGTGAGAGACCACTGTCCTCTTCCTTCTTGGTACCTGGATGGCCTTGCTGTCCTTTGGACAATTGGTGACTCTGAGGTTAGGGCCAGTTGTATGGAGAGCAATTAATAGTGTGTCGTGCCCGAGTTTAATAAGCAGCTGGGGTGGCAGCCAGGTCACCTTGGGTAGCCTTGCTAGACCTGACTGTCACTCTTTTCTAAAGTGAACCAGCATTTTATGTGCCCTGGATTATTTGGAGGCAAATGGAATGGTTTGGCTTTCACAGGCAGGTTATGGAAAAGCTCTTAGAGCCAGCTGAAGTGCTTATTTAAAACAGAGGGTCTGTAGGAGATCATGGTGTTTCCACTTCTGGGTGTGGTTTTTTTCAGGCTTTCCTTCTTCATAATTATTTCACTTGCCACCCTCTTTCTGCCTTTTCTGAAGAAAAGCCCTTCTTTTACTGCTGGTTGTATTTTCTGTGAAACTTGCCTCTTTCTCCTAACTTGATAATCTCTCCCCACCAGAGGGGGAGTGCACGATAACAATCCTGGGCATTTCTCAAGTGGTCTGTTAACTGGCCACAAAGTTGTAGCTATTGAAAAAATTCAAAGCACCTCCTACATCAGTTTCCTCCACCCCTTGGCATTGTCCTTAAACTCCAATTTGGGGTTTTGAATGGGAAATCTATTGAGAGTCCTAGTGGTTCTGATGAATATTTGTATACATGACCTTAAGATCTTGAAGGTGCAGTGCACAGTGCATGGAGGGCAGTAGGAGGCTTTCCACAGGCTTTGGTGCTCTTTGGCGCGGGCTTTTAAAGAATAACAGGAAACACTGGAAAACACACCAAGGGTAAACAGAGCAGTTTAGTTACATTAACTGTCTGGAGGAGAAGCTCCACAAATGACAGAAACAAACAAAGCAAGTGCATTTACTTAGCATTGCTGTGGGAAAACAAATGGCTGTTAGTTGCATTTAGCTAAAAAGGGGTTACACAAGAAATTGGCCAGCTCAGGCCCAGAGTGTAATTCTGGCACCCTGACCCAGCTCTGATTGCTGCATAGACTCCGACAGAGAATAGTGTCCTGGAAAGGAGCACAGACTTCAGAGAGGCCAGGGCTTTGAGGGACTGCATACTATTTTTTATTCATAGCAATGCAACTTTAAAGTCTTGTTCTACAAAAAAAAAAAAACAACAACACAGCATCAAAGAGATCTGTTGTTGTTGCCTCCCTGTGGCTCCTGATAAAATTTGCCTTGCTGTGATTATGTTAACGGTCAGAACTCAAACTGGTCAGTCAGCTTGTTTCTGGACTCACATGTGATGAGTAACAATAAATATGCTGCAGGACTCCTTCAGAGGGGCCTTAGTGTCTTTGACTGATAACCAATGCATTATTTATGTTAGAAAAGAAATTGGAGTGTGAAACCAGAGTCCTGTTGTGCTTACTCTGAAAAAACATAGAATGAAAGGAGTTTCAGAGCTGACAGTCTAAGCTGTTCCTGCTTGCCTTTGTGGAAGCTCATGGTCTTCAGGAGGAGGGAGTGATGAAGCGAAGGCTGAAATTTACCCTGTGCTTAGAAAGGAGCTAGTGGCTGTGGTAGTAACAGCCCAAAGGGAACTCGAGTCCTGCTCATCTGTAATGGCTTTGCTGTGCAGAGGGTAACATGCAGCATGTTTGCTGCTCCTGATAAAATGGATAGTCCTGATACAGAGAGCACACAGGGTTTGCAGGGCAATGTAGTGCCGTTTGGACATTCCTGCTTCTCATCTAAGAGCCATTCTTATCGGCTCTTTTTTCAAGATCAGTTCATGTAAGAATAGAACTTCTTCCCATGGCAGAATATTTCGAGAGACTGATTATCAGCTTCTAATTCCATGTGAATTTCTGAATAGCAGGTAAGATTAGATGATCACAAAGGAAATGCAAAGTCCTGAGTCAGTGCTTGCACTGCTGTTTATTACAAACACATAATGCCCTGTCCGATTTGTTTCTGTTAAGAGGAAGGGGACTATTCATTAGTGAAAAGAGTCAGCATGGCATTACATTTACTATGTGTTTAGGAAAAACGGATTCCTTTGATGTAGCTGAAGACCCTTGAACTTCAGAAAAGAATGTGTTAGCATACTAGGGTATGCCTTAGTGCTGCAGGTCATTTAATCCTTTCCTCAAGTGAGTCATTGTAAGGTAAAGTAGATTCTGGGAAAAGTTCTGTACTGCCAATTAAAACAGGCTCCAAAGGTGTTGCTGGTTTCATTCTACCAGAAACTCATCTCAGAGGCCAGGAGAGGTTGCCTGTGTACCTTGAGGCCAGATCTCAAGCTAATGTAAACTGGCGTGGTTCTTTTGACAGAGTAGAGCTACTTTGCTTTGTACCAATAGCCCAGACTCAATTCTTTTATGCTTATGACTTTTAAAAGAATTTCTGTTAAGAAATCAGGAGGAATTCAGAGAGGTGTCAATTTCCACACATGTAAGAATTGAACAAATTTCAGAAGAAGCCAGTAAATAACTCTGAGATGTGAGTTCTTTTAGGGAATATGTTCTATCTGCCTCAAACACCTCTGCAAAATTCAAAGCCTAGTAATGAAAGTTAGCCACAGCATTTCTTCTAAGCAGACATCTTCCGTGAGGTCAGCTTTAACATGAAGTTAAGGACAGGAATGTACTAATGAGCAACTGTTGCCCTTGTTGTTTGCCAACAAAAAGATCCCACTTTCAAAAAAATTTAACAAAGATTAAATGAAGTTGATCAGAAAGCTAAGGCATTAATCTTAATTAAGGAACTCTAAAACAAACAGCAGTCTTTTGTGGAAGAGGTAAAAGCAGGGAGTCCAAAACACTTTGAAAAGTCAGGAAAGGAGGATGGTTTGTTTTCACCTTTTTCAAGTGAAACAGCTGAGGTGCCAACCAGGAGGCCATTCAGGAAGCTGCCAGAAGGGGAGGCTGCCAAGTTCCATCCCACAAAGCCCTGACAGAATAGAAGCTTGAAGGACCCAACTTTGGGTCTCAGCACTGTGGCAGTCACAAGGCTGACAAGCTGAGAAGAGACCTTGGAAACCTGCCTGTTTCTATTAGGAAAGTTAACACAATTGCCACATGCCCACAAGCCTTCTAAACTGGCATTTTGGAGCAGGCAAACTTTCCTCTGGAAGATTTCCAGCAAGCTTACATACCTTGCTTCATGGTACTTAGCTCTTCCTTTCCTGTCTTTTAAGAATCTGAACTTTAGATGGACTTATTTGCATTGGAGGAATATTGCTGGAACTTTCTTCCTAGCATGTGAAGAGCTTTCTCTGTGTGTAGAAACAACATGGGTAAAATACTTGGAGTGAAATCCAGGCTCATTGAAGTCAATGGCAAAACTCCCATTCGCTTCAGTGGAGCAGGAATTTCACTCTTTACTGTTTTGAAGTTAGAGTTACTAATAGACTGTTAAATTATTCCTGCGTGCATCAAACAAAATGTGCTTGATGTTAATGTTTCTGCTGTGTTCAAAACCCGCAACGGTTTAAAAACAAGAATAACCCTGAACTTCTGAGTCTAAAAATTATGTTAAATGTAGTTTTGCTAGAAATAATAATGTCCCTGGAGATAAACCTAAAATAATAGACTTCACCATGTAATCTTCACTTTAAGCTAAAAATAGCATAGATGGTGGTTTAATCTAAGCCATAATTATCAAACTGCTGAAGCTGGTTTTGGTTCGTTGCAACTAGAAATGTATGTCATGTTTAGGCTTTGAACAGTTGAGTCCCAAATTTGGAGGGAAGCAAAGCCAAGAGCATAGTCAGAAAGCAAACAGGAGCCTCTCATTTATTTGTAAGACAAATACCATGATTGGATAGTCCAACACCATATCTAAAGGGACTGCTCCTGGGTTGCTCAGACCAGCCAGCTGGAGACCTAGGGAGTTCCTATTAATCTGTGTCATCAGCCCCAAACTGGTGACTGTTATTTTGCAATAAAGTGATACTGGCTGTACGAGGCACCTTTTCTCTGAAAGCCATTTTCCATTTCATGTTGGAATGGAAGGAAGAATGTTAACCTTTCAAAAAGTTCTAACTGTATGATTTAACATTTCTAAGTCACATCATTTATCCCTTTGCCACCATGAAGGCTCTTCACAAAGGCAGAGGAGTCTCACCATCCTGTAGTGGCAACAGGAGGTTTACACTGAGCCACTGTAACACTGTAACAGCCCCATGGTAGAGATTCTGCTCATGATAGATTGGGTCCCGAGTGGGAAGTTGGATGGAGGGTAAAGTAAAACTTTTATTTTTCCGAATACATTTTGAAATCCCCACTTGAATGTGTTTGAATTCCTCCACGTATATTTGTGGTACCCAACCTGCTGTTCAGTTAGGTGGCTTGTTTTGCTGAGTAGGTCACATTCTGCTAAGACTGGCATGGGGCAGTCGTGCTGCTTGTTTAGACACTGCTTGAAGAAATGAGGGCTTGATTCTGCCTCAGGCTCCTGTTGTAGAGTCATAGATTCATTTCGGTTGGAAGGGCCACTGGAGGTCATCTGATCCAACCCACTACTCAAAGAAGGATCAGCTTCAAAGTTAGATGGGAGATTGTACAATACCACAAATTTAGAGAAGGTTTTTCCTAATAGTAGAGCTATTCCAGCTCTGTGCAGCCTGTTTTCAGAATTGCTAAGAGTGTCGTTGCTAGGTCCAATGGAAAAGGAGAAAGCCACAACATAACTTGATGGGGTTTTTTCTTGTTTTGTTTTAATCAAACAGCATGGGAATGAGCCATGATGATGATCATCAGCCCTGCTCGGGGAGGTCTCATATTATGTCTGGAGAATGGGTGAAGGGCAGGAACCCAAGTGACCTTTCCTGGTCTTCATGCAGCCGCGATGACCTTGAGAACTTCCTAAAGTAAGGATTGTGCTGGTTATCAAAAATTCTGTCAGGCAAGAATCCAATGTGTTATTTGGAAGTGAAAGTCTAAACAATTTTCCTTTAAAAATAAGTATGTGCATGTGTCATTAGGATGTGCAAATCTGAATCTGTCTCCGTTACAGTAGCCCCTTTGAAACTGAGGTTTGCAGAGAGGCAGAACTGTGCGCAGTTGTCAATGTACTGATACTGTCTTAAAAACAATCCCAGATCACCATCATTTTACAAAAAAATCTGTGTGTAGGTGGCCTGAAAAAATCATATTCATTGAAGGATGCTGCCAGCTCTGTGCTGTGTCTTTTACATTATTGTTATTAAATAGTTTTATTTTATGGAAGCTTTATTTTGCCTCGAGGTAATTCTGATGTATTTTCTCTCCCCTCAGTGACTGTTGGTCTTAAACAATCCACTATAAATTTCTTTCCCACTGCTTCCATATTTCAGTCCATTGTGTTCCAGCACTTCAGGAAGGATTTCTGTCCTGTACTATAGCAAGCACTGGAATTGTCTGAAATCTGTAATTGCGGTCTTAGACCTACAAGTGCAACTCTTTGACAGTGTCTGGCATAGTGGCCAGTGCTTTTGTTGCAAGAAATGGATTCAGCATGAAAAATTCCTCCCTCTGGGAATTAGAGGTGGGAGAGAAAGGAAAATAATGAAAGAAAATGGGATATCTGCTGTTACATTAAAGGCATGAAGTTGAAAAAGATGTTGCGTCTGATCTCACTCTGGTCCCACGTAGAGGGCAGATGATAAAGTGATGCTCTCGTTGGCAAAAGATTGTTGTGAAGGCAAAGGGAAAAATCTTTCCTTTATGTCTGTGATGGGTAAGAAATCAAGGGCTTAAAATTCAGCGAGGGAGATTCAGGTCAGACTTTCTAGCTGTCCTTGTAAGCCTCATGAAGCTTTGGTAGCTTGAGGGCAGGATTGAGTCTCCATTGGAGTTTTAGGGATAGTTAAGACAAATATTTGACCCAGAATAACATGAGTATAGTTGATTTTTCCTTAAGACCTGGAACCAGGGATGAGTTCCCAAGGACCATAGATTTCAATGATTTAGAAGGCTTCCATGCGTATTCTGGGAAAAACCACCGTGTTTCACATGAGGTCATCAAGTTCCCTATTAAAGCGAGGACCACAGCTTCTCTCCAGCAGTGATCTAACACTCCAGTTCAAAGGTGCTTTCCCTTAAAGGCATGTTTAATTCTTGCACTCCACAGGTCTAAGGTCAGCACCTGTCTGCTGGTGACAGACCCCCGCAGCCAGTATGCCGTGCGGCTCCCTCACAAGCTGCCGGGAATGCACTACAGTGCTGATGAGCAGTGCCAGATACTTTTTGGGACCAATGCTACATTCTGTAAGAATATGGAGGTAAGAGCTCATGGGGTGTGCTGGGAAATAGGGTGGGAAGTAGAAATAAAGCTGTCAAGCATGGTGGAAGAGCCTGTACTTTCCTCAGCACTGCTTCGTGGGATTTTCAGCGTGTGCAGTACTGCTGATACAAGATCAGTAGTCAAACTCCCATTGACCTTTGTGTCATCAGCACATACTTCTGCAGTCCTCCTCCTTTCCCTGCATTGGTCTAGTTAATGTCCTTGAGCAGACCCAGAAAACCTTTTGTTTGTACTTGGCCTTAATTTAGGACCAGTTCCCTTTCGACACTGATTTGCTGAAGTACTCAGGAGAGATTGTTTTGCTGGAAGTTCAGCTGAGGTGAAGGTCTCTTCTCACAAGAGTGCTTGCCTGCTTTCACAGAGTCAGTTTAGCTGACTGTCTGGGTCTTTCAATAGATCTCAGTTTTAGACTGCTACATGTTCTTAGGAGCTGACTCTAGCTCTGTGCCAAGGAAATATTAATGACTGCTTGTTTGATGAGGCCATTTAGAGATTAGTGCAGAATTAGGTTCCTTCCTGTGTGTTTTCTAAGCAACAGGATTTGGGTGCAACACGGCTTGTATCACATGGTTGGCAAAATGGAAACACTGATTTTTGGTGTCTAGAAGTAGACCACGTTTGAGATGAGGCTGACTTGTTCTCTGGCGTTTAGACAGCTAAACTTTTTCTAAGGTCTTACACATAATTAGATGTCTTCATTCTGACCAGACCTTGTCTGCATCCCACTTGAAGATAGGGACTGGAGAGAGGCTTACTTCCACTGTGGCCTCTGAGATATCCAGAAGAAAGTCATGAAGCACTGTGTCCTGTCACCAGCACCAGCTGGCAGCATTCTGTCCTATGCAGACAGGCATGGAGCAGCCAGATTTCTTGCTGTCATTAACTAGTAACTTGTATTTGTCCCTTTTTCCCATTCTGAACAATCTTGGGACCTTAAAACAGTGCTAACAAAGAAAACAATAATCAGTGATAACTAAGGTTTCTAAGTGCCAAATTACAAAACTGTTGAACACATGCAAGTCCTGGGAACATGCTCTTAGTTTCACATTTGCTGTTTTATTTATTTTGGATTTGGAAACTAGCTAATATAAAACAATAAGAAAAGAATCCGAGTAGGTTGTATTTTCCAGCTCGATGAAGAAAATGCAGACCACCAGGACTACTGTACTGGAAGCAAAGTATTAGAATATAGGTCTGTAAAGAAAACCCCTGATCTACCCAGGATGATTCAAGTTATTCCACTTGTGTGGGTGTCACCCAGCTCAGCTGGTGTTGGAATAGATATTTGCTATTTCCTTTGTTGAGATTAAAAACATTTTGTTTCTGGATAATCCAGTGCCTAATGAGAATGTCAGCCTACTGGTAGGTGGTCAACTTTTCTCATGCAGAAATTTCGTGTCCAGTCTGGAATTGCTTCAGGGACAAGTTGCTTGCCAGAAGAACAAGCCAAGAAGCACTGTTCTCTGTAAGATACAGGCAGCAGGTGTTTGTGTCTCCCAAGATTTTTCACTAGTCTTATTATTTGACATTTTTACAACCTAATGAAAACTGTGCTCTTTCCCTTCATCACTCCTTTAGTATCTCCCAAAGAAAAGCACCTTTTGTAAGGATTTCAGTACTTTCTAATGAAAAGCCTGGTAGAACTTCAGCAAATTAAAAACAATTTGCAGTCACTTATTTAGAAATATTTTTCTATTACAGCTATAGATAAGTGTTAGTATTCACATGGTGAAGCTTTGGATTAATTATGTCACATGACATTAATCTAACTAAATATTTGCCTCCTGTTATGCTACTCTGAACTGACGTTTGAAGTCACTGGAAGGAAATTCTTTAAGGGAAATGATCAGCTTTAATTTTAAAACCTTGGAAGTTGTTGTTCTTCACCTTTGTGTTTCTCATGCCTCATCTGCAGAACTCTTGTATCGTAAGTCTCAAAGCTGTCTACAAAACTATGAACCAAAAAAAAAATTGGCACTAGTCATTGGCATTAGCTGTAGAAATTATTGGCAAATACAGCTGTCTCCTCTTTTAGCCAATGGTAATGTGGTATTTTTAATTCAATAAAGCATTAAAAAAATCCAAATGTAAAAGCAATAAACATTTGACAGTAAATATTTGTTACAAAAAGGAAATAAACATCAGGAAATGAGCCTGCTCAATCTTTTTATGATTACATGAGTCTACTGTCTATTTTCTGATTTAATATAAGAGTTACATTAAAACATTTCACTGGAGATAGTTGAGCTACAGAATTATATCAGACAAACTAAAGGACCTGTCTTCAAAAATGCCATGCAATCTGCTGGTAGAGTGGATTTCAGAGATTAGGTGAATCAAAAATTTTGACATTTTTGAGAATCTGCAGAAACATTCTGTGCAGTAAGCTCTTCCCTTAAAGGCATCAAAGCCCACAGTTTTGAACTAACATAATCTCATTTGCCTTCAGAGAGAGCCAGGTGTCTAAATCCTTGGCAGTGTTTGCACCTCAGACACTGGACCAGCTAGATAGTAAAACTATTTATGTTCTGCCTTATCTGGATACTTCAGATTGCCCTCTTGATATATAGACATCTTGATATTAGTTTTTCATTTGCTTGGAAACTGTATGTGCATTTTATTACACTAATATTTTTTTAATTAACTAATTATGAGACAATCTCTCTAACGATGAGAATATGGTAACCAGTTTAACCATAGCCTATTGTTGTAATATATGACCTCCGAGATGTCTAACTCAGGATCTGGTTCTGTATCATCAATGTTAGGTCAGATTTACTAGTGCATGACACCTGTTTAAGGAGCTGTGGAATCAGGCTTTTAGGCTGGATGCTTGTTAGGCAGGGAACATTTCTATTGTGGTACCACATGAATAATAAATGGAAAAATTACCTGCCAGCCCCATGGGGGAAAGCAAGTCCATTTTGTTGTGTTCTCTGATCACAGTTTTGTTGGGTTGAGGTGCATCCAGGTGGCTGGCATTGGATTAACTTTAACCTGAGCATTAGATGGGTGAATCCTTGCCCATCATCAGGACAGTAAATGTGTTCATGGCTCTGTGGAAGAATTAGTTTTGATCTGAGGCACTGAGTAAGACAACAGAAGTGAGGCAGTTCTCAAGTGAGATGATTTTAGATGTGGTAATGAGTATCTCAACAACCTGCAGTAGTTATCCCCCTTGTAGCTAAGTTATGTATTTTCCTCCTGTTTTCTGTTGACCTTCCCTGTTGCAGATGTTGGGCAGTGTCTGAGCAATGCAAATGCTTATCTAGCAGAGCATCTAAATGTGCTTCTACCATACTAGACATGCTGCCTCTTTGCAAGTGGGAGGCTGCACACTCATGCCCCTTGCAGCACTGGAAGAGCTTTTGGCTCACTAAAGTGTTTGCACAGTGATGTCTGTTTTGAGGAAGATAAGTTGCTTCTTGCAGAAATTAAATAGACGAGTGTGTCTTTCTCAAGCTCTGAGCAAAACCACGAGATGTGGAAAAAACTCAACAGCAATTCACCTTTGACACTGGATAGTGCATTGTCAGTGTACCCTAAACACAGGGATCTGTTGGGATTCTGGTTGCTAAATGTTGATGTGAGTCCAGGGCTAACATGCTGGGCTGTGTAAATTGCTGGAAATTCCACCTGTCTGACCTCTGTTCTGCAGGTCCACACTGCACTATGAATCAGGTATTGTGAATTCATTTGACCCCTACCAAAGAGGAAACAAAAGCTTCAGCCCTACTCAAGCCATGAAGGCAGTTGCAGAGATGAGACTTTAACCCTTTTCTGTCCCCTGTATTTGGCAGTGCTGTCAGTGAGAGGAGAAGCACAGATGGTTTCTGCTGAAGCTCTCACAGAGCAGAGACGGTGTTTCTCCCCCAGAAATGCGTAAAAACACCGTGTTCAGAACCTCCCATGAAAAGATGCCATGTGTTTAATTAGAATGCTGAGTTTATTTTTCTGACTGGCATGCCTATTCACAGAGGCTTTTGCAGTGAAATTATATTTGTGGAAAAAAATGTGATTTCTATCTCTTGTATCCAGTGTTTGGCTTATTTATTATTAACACATTTTTGCGGGTTTTTACATAACTATTATCTTTCTGTATTGTTTTGAGTCAAAAATGTGCTTAGTCTAAAATAGCATGTGGAAAGAGATTAGCCTTGCTACAAAGATGTTTTCTCTGAAAAAGGGACACTGTCAACTCAGATGTAACTGGGAATGTGGATTTTGACATGATACTGTTTTTAGAAATTTTAAGACAGCTAGAATTTGCTCTACTGTTTTTTCCTTCAGTTCAAGTTGTTTTTTAAAAAAATACAGAATAATTTCCTGGTATCTACAAGGCACAGGGCAGCAGCACAGACCAAGGGGATAAAGCTGATTGTCAGCCAAAGGAGTCTGACTAGATTCCTGGGCTAAAAAGTAAAAGGAGAGGAACCTAAAAACAAAGTAAAGGAAGAACAGCAATTGTAACTATCAGTTGGACTTTTGGTATCCCTTAAGTATTCATATTAGATGGTGTGGTGGTGAATATAATGAAGCAATTTTGAGTCTGTCTGTGGTCTTGATCTTGCACAGAGACTGGGAGAGTGGACTCTTGGACTCCAGGCATGGGAATCAATGGGCCTCTGTCTGTTTTCACTTTGCAGAGTCATTTGCAAGATCCAGACGATGATATGAAGCCCTATTATTTAGTAATGTATAGAATATATACAAGAACATGGTAATTAGATTGAGGGCTGATTTATCCTGGAAATAATAGGTTGCATTGTCATTTTCTGTACAACCAGGGACTTTGTCTACATAATTTTCCATTACACACTTTAGCTTCTGTGTAATAACAACAACAATAATAATCTGGAAGAGGAAGGGTTTGGATTTCTTGAGGCTTGCAGGACAGAAGGCTGATTATTCTAAAATAAAATGAGAAGCTTCTCTTTTTTTGAAGTAAAAGTAAGAATTTACTTCATTGCCATACATATTTGATAGTTTTCCTAATGCAGGTTATTCAAATTCAGGCTATTTTCACGTTGCCTGTTTCGTATGAAACTCAAGTGTCCTATTTCACTGCTTCTGTATGTTGCAAAAAAGAGCTTTTTCTCTTTATTTTCAGTGGAAATACTTTTTGTTTAAGAGAGAGAAAGAAAGAGAGAGAAGCAGAGTTCCTGCCTGGGCAGCACAGCCCAGTTTACAATTATTGGAATGCTTCAGAAATTTTTGTATGTGTTTCAGTTTGGAAGATGGTCAAAACACATTCTGGTGCAGTGGTTTGAAGAAAAATAAAAAGAGAGAGTGGAACCAAAATAAAATTATAAAAATACAATGTGGAAATTTAAGAATATAAAAATAATAAACTCTTAAAAAATAATACAGAGTGCCTATGAAGAATCAAGCACTTGAGCTTGGCAATCCTACATTTCTTATTAAGACATGAGGGAAGGGAGAAGGAATTAGTGTAGCCTTGTGATGTGGCATCTGCAGCTGAAGTTTGAACTTAACGAAATTAGCCAAAATACAATTGAGTATCAGCCTGAAAATAGTGTATAACAAGCTTGAAGGACATTCAGACCTCTCCCATTGGACTTCTGGGAACTTCTCATCTGCAAAACACTTCAAGAGAAAACTCCCATGATCTTCACAACCATATCTGAACAGTGCATGTACGTATCTATATTTATTTTACTGTCCCTTTCTTCTTTTTTCCCATGGCCAAGAAATGCAGTCCATGATCTCATTTCTTTTTTTTTTTTTTTATTTCCCAGGCATTTGTTTGTTTGTTTGTTTTATGGGCAGCATTGCCTGTTGTTTAAAAAAAATCTATACTTTTTGTATCTTGCAATCAGGTGTCAAGGCCTGAGGAGTTCACTGGGAGTTACTGAGTGAGCATTACTCTCACTGGAGACACTAAGAGATGGATGTTGCAAAGTGCAAGGTTAGAATTTCAGGCTCTAAGTTGCAAAGACATTATTAGGTGGAAGTGATCAGCTTGATTATGAAAACTGCCTGAAGCTCTTGCCCTTTCATCAGCAGGGGCAGATACCTTCACCTGATCTGGATAACAGCATAGTCTGGTGAACTCATAAGCCTTTTGTTGGTGGGGTACATGTACTATGAACCTCAGAGCAGAACTTGCTAAAGCTAGACACAGTGGTTTTTGTTTCATTGTTTGCTTCCCAATGTACAGTTAAAAAAAAAGGATTTCTATTCATTTGTGCCTTCTCTGGCAGTATGAGAATCTTCCTCTGCCTGTCTGGCAGGATCAGTTCTTGTTTATTGAACTCCTTGTGAGCAGCTTCATTACCACCCCTTCATATTTACCTTTCTATGCAGTGTCCCTGCCATTGCTGCTTTTTGTTTTTATTTCAGCCTGATGCATGTTCAGGAGGTTCAGTCATGGCCTAAGTTTTCAAAGAAGTAATGGTTTTGAATGTGTCCATTTTTTAACATCTGATTTTTGACTGTCAGGGCAGCTGTGTGGTTTTCCAGAAGCCCTGAGCTTCTACTAGCTTTCAAAGATTGCCCTCCTTCAAGTATTCCCAGTAAGGCATTTCAAACCACTCCTCATGTATCAAAATACTGGTTTCCTCTATCTCCCCCAGATTGAAACAATTTCCGGATGCTGCATTTCCAGTGTAAAAGTAATTAATTCCAGTTTAACTTCCTCACAGGAAAAGGAGAAGAGCTTGCAGTAGGCCAACCCCTCTCGAAAGCATTTTTACATTTCTCTGTCTCTTGCAATCTGTCCTGCAAAGCTGTTCATAGGAGCAGTTTTCGTAGGAGAGATGATGGCTCACTTGGCAAATATCTCTCCTGCATCTGCTCTAGAGGTCGGGGCTCATCTTCCTGCCTGTAAGTGTGTTTTGGGCAGCTTTTTTGAAAAGCCTGGTTTTCCTTTTGCTAACATTGTCAAAACATCAGAGCTCTGGATTTTTCTAATCCTTCAGCTTTCAGCTGCTGTTAGAGAGACTATTTGACTGAAGGTTACAATTGAGTTTAGACATCCAAATCTGTCTGTGGTGAGCAGTGTGTCATGGCAAGTTACTGTTTTGAAAGCTGACAGACGTTTTATCTTTCTCCCTGAAAGACCATGGGGAAACATTCTTGTATTTTGAATGTAGATCAGAAAAGCTTTTGGTATAACTCCATATATATATATCTATAAGGGTACATTTCATATGGGATCCATATGTTGGTAGTTGAAGTGAAGCCTATCAAACCATCTAGCTCAGAAAACCAAACCCAGCATGACACCCTTCATGTTTACTGGGTTCAGTTTGTCTTGATTTCTCTAATACAAAACATTAACAAATGTCAGAAATTACTATGTTGCATTTTTTTTGCACTGTTCTACAAGGAAAAGAGTAGCACCGGAAGGCAGTTAACCCTCAAGGATCATTTCCTTAAGAGTTCTTTAACTGTAAAGGGCCATTTCCTCAGGAGTTAAAACAATATTCTTGATTTTATACACTTGTGTCTGATGTTGGCAACTCTCCACTCACACTAGTTTTGATGAAGAGGCCATTCATGAAGTTAATAGTTACTGATGAAAAAAAGCGATTCTAAGTGTGTTTGGTGACTCTAAGCAGGTAGGTTGTTGGTCCTGTTCATCCAAAAATCATGTGTTCACATGTGTTTCTGTAGGCTCTAAAGGAACAAGTTAATCACCAGGTAGTGAAAATAGGGAAATGTTTAAGAAACCTTTTTTACTTGCATAAAAGAAGACTTTATGATTGATTTTTATCATGCGGTGTGAGGTGCTTTCTCTTCACCAGTAAAGAGATCCATTCTGCTTTGTCATTAATGAATAAAATTACACTTTATTAATTTGTGGGATTGTTGCTCAGATTCATTAAAATGAGAAGTCAGGGGATATTGACCATTGCCTGAATATTCTAGCATAGTCCTTGTGATGCTTTATCCAGCTTTCTCTTGACTATTTAATCAGGTCTGTCATTTGGATAGACAGACAGATACTTCCTCTGTTGGATCTACCACTTGTTCGTAGGGATATCAGCTCTAGAGAGAACTGGAGCTGACCACTGATAATGTGTATCCAATCTTCACAGTTACCTTGTCTGGGGCAGCACATGGCTCCTTTTCAAAAGTCCCTTCCAGTTTTACAGGATTCTGTTTTGGAGCACATCTCATCTAGTTTTCAACAACAAGAAGCTCCATCTAGTAGCAGTGGCAAACAACAGTACTTGTGATCCCCTGCAGATTGTCAGTTGTTTATGCTCCCAAAATTAAAGGCAGCAACAGTCTAGAAGTTGGGGCATTGTTTTTTTCACCTTGTGGTGTAAATAATTCCTCCTCAGAAGCATGCTGTGAGGCTTCAGGAGCGTATACATAGTATGTTGAGTAGGAAAGTGTGTGTAAATTGTTTGGGTATTGTACTTAATAGGTGTTAATTAGAATTCTGTTTCTAAGCATGTTTTCTCTCACAGTTAGCTATGTGCCAAGCCAAAACCTTGGCTAAAGACAAGATGTGATACTTCATTGAAAGCCAGCTTGTTTGTAAGTGTGCCTGTGGTCTCTTGCTCCTCTTAAGGATATTTACTCTTTCTGAGTCCTTTTTCCTAATCCCCTCATTTTGACAGCAAAATTGGTTTCATGGTGGTTTAATTCTGCTGCTAGAAATAAGAGGTTCCTCTTTGCAGTGGGCACTAGGCAGCAGGAACAAATATATTCTCACAAGAAATACGCGTGTTTTGGTTTGTTTTGTTTTATGATTAATCTAAGGTGAGGGAGTGAATATGTAGAGAAAGAACTAGCTTTTAGAGATGTTGTTCCCTGATGGGAAGGATATCTTTATGTGTTGGATTCTCTTTATGCTTTGGAGATTTGGAAGCTCCCCCTGTAGGTAATAATCTGAGGCTTTGAGAGGTGGGGAGTGCTGTGAGCCCTTTCTTCTCACTGAGACTATGAGAGGTCACTGGGCAGAATCATGCTGGTTTTAGTGGGTGGTGATGCAACAACTAACCCAGAAATTAGCAAACTCTAGACTGACTGCCTGTGGGCAAAGAGCTGGCTGAACTAATTCTGGCTTCTCCTCATTTCCAGCTACAGCACCGAGTTAAAGAACCTAAAATAGATTCCTTCCCTAGACCCACGTGTGAGTGGTCGTAGCGCTTCACCCGCCGCGAGCCTGTGCTGGCACAGTGCGCGGTGGAGTTACGTGGAAGGTAAACAACCTCTCAGAAACAGTCTGTGTTGTGCAAAAGTAGGAAAAGCTGGGAAAGGTGGGAAGGCCCACAGCCAGACATGTTCCTGGAGCATCCCAGGAGCTGTTTCTGGTTTCACCCTGACATTTAGCCAGAGCAGGCAGTGTGAGCCTGTGGCTGTGACACTGAGCAGGGGACTGCACAGCTCTGAGCAGCCTTTTCCCTTGTTTCCCAGCAGACTTTCAGCAAAACATTTAATCCCTTTCTGCTCCTTATCTTCCCACCTATAACAGAAGGATCAAGCTTCCTTTATCTCCAAGTTCCCAGAAGTCTGTTTAGATTGCAAGTTCTTTGAGGAAGCGAAAACACCTGGCACAGTAAGGCCCCTTTCTCAAATAGATGCAATGATAATTCCTGTAATCCGAGGCGTCGTTCACCTGCCGAGCAGGGACCTCCTGCCTTGAGAGCTTCCGGACTCTGACCTGTCTCAGGACTGGTTTCTAACAGATGTGCAGACAAGTCTTCCTATCTTTCAGGAGTTTTTGAGAATCTGAACCTTGCACCTTTATGAAAGTTGAATTTTAATTTTGATTTTTAAATTTTATTTTCTGTCTGTATCAATTCCTTAAGGTTTCATTTGAACAAGCATTTCAATTTAAGTTTAAAAAAAATAAAAGAAAATGGAAATGGAAATACTACTTTTCAACAGCCATTTATTTTGCTTTTGGAAATGTTTCAAGCTGGGAGCTGATCCAAAGGTGACCTTTACCTGCAGACAGTTTCAACAAATCAATATTTTTCCAATTAAAAATATCTACAATTGGAAAATCCTAACTGGCATTTTTTGAAGGCTGAAAGACAGACTTTGCAGAGACCTGCCTTCTAAAAGCTGGTTGCTGAATTTACAAATAGCAGTAACACAGCTCTTTTGATGGCTTCTTTTGTATCACTGTAAGCTCTGAACTGTCACTCATACACAAGCAACTTCCTTTCAAGTCCTGCCATTTCTCACTTTGATACTTCCCCACAAAGCTGGTTATTTAACTATTAAAAAGTCAGGCACTGCAACTAGCTAGCTATAAGACTGTTTAATGGGGATTTTTGTTTGGGTTTCTGTTGTAGCTGAGGAGGATATATGATCTCCTTTGAAATGAGCTATTAACATGATAAAACATCTTGGGAACATACAATACTAAAGCTGATGGTTTAATCTTTGTTGGGGTATCCGAGTGCTGTATTAAATACAAGGGACTGCACTAACGAGTGTTTGAGCTTTGTAGTGGTATGGCACCAGAACACAGAGCTGAAGAGCAGTTACCAGATTTTTCTGTAACTGTTTCCTGAAATATGCTTTGCATTTAGTGTTCAGAATCAAACACAGAGATACTATAAAAATCCTGGGTTTTCCATACCTCAAAGATGGGAAATTTCAGAAAGGCTGGTGTTGCTAAGGGAGAGTTTTCCTTTATTTATTTCCTTATAAATATATACGTGTGTGAATACCTGTATATACAAAAATGTACATATATATATATACACACACATACACACGTGTGTGAATATTTGCAGCTGCTGTATCTATGGGCTGGGCTCAGTTCTGTAGAGCTGCTGGTACAGACACTCCTGTTGGAGGTTATCTGTGCCCATTGTTTCCCCCAGGCCATGGCTCATACCTGGGAGTGTTAGCTGGCTTTCTCACCTTCCACATTCTTGTGGGCTACAGAGGAATTCTGGCTGGCAACCAACATTTTACAAAAAGCTGCTTCATTTTTATGACTTTCTGTTTCCACCACCCCCTTTTCCTCCTCCCAGTTTTACATCAAAGATGGGAATTTAACTCTGATTTACATGCTGCTTATGATCCAGGGACTTGAAGCTGAAGTTTAACAAAAACTAGCAGTGCAAAATGCACAGATATTTAGCAATAGTGCTCATAAGTGTCTAAAACAACTTATTTAAGGACGTAGTGGATTCCATTACATCTTCAGCCAGGATGTCTTTCTGACAGAAAACAGAAACAGAGGGTTTCCTTCTGGAACTAAGGGGCAAAATTTCTGTCTAGGTTGTTCAAGAGATCAGGCTGGAGGATTTCTCATCATATCCTGCTCTGAAGCTTTGTGGTTATGAGTAAGAGAGGGGCTGAAGCCTAGAAATGTGAAAACACATGCTGTCTGCACCCTTCACCTCTGGAGCTTCCCTTCATGTTACGTATCAGTTCCCCAACCACAGTTTGAAAAGAGGCTTTGCTGATTGTGCTTTCACAGGATGACTGTTCATGATCATCAGGGCAGAGAGAGAGTGTCCTTATTATCAATTAATTTCTGACCTTGGCTTAATGGAAACATAACTCATCAATACAATTATTCGTAATGGCAAAGAAGCTGTTAGAATTTAGGAAGTTTGTCATGTTCACAGACAGCATTTAGTTGTGTCCTGTAACTACCTTTAGCATGTCCTGCCACTGTGGCTAGAACCTCCTATGATGCCTTCAACTTTGGTCTGTAACATGCTTTTAACGTATCTTATCTGTTTTTTAATCCTTTTCAATCATTCATATATGTAAATATAAAGAATAAGCCATCACCTTGAGATCCTGGTGAGTTAAACCAGATGCAGAGGTTCTGCAGCTTTACAACTAGGAAAATAAGCATCCTCTCAGAGCTCTAAGTTTGTTATTTGGGGGAAAGCTTTTTCACTTTAAATGGTTTATTGCCTAGTGTTCTTTCTGTAACACTTATGGACAGTTAATTGATGTACTTTTTTATTTTAGCCCTCTCTGGGGAAGATGGGGCTTTGAGAGTGTGGGAGTTGTGGTGTGGAGCAGTTGAATTCTCAGTAAGCTCTAAAATCTCTAGCTTGTCAAGTCTTCTGCCTCAGAATACCTCTCTGTAAAACTGTGTGTGATGTCCTTGGGGCTAATTGGTGCTAAAGTGCTTTCAGAGCTGGGGGCAAACGGCTAATTAGTCACAGTCATTCAGTCAAAATCGCTAAAGTCTGACATTTTCCCAAATGTTCTATTAATTCAGGGAAAATGTTTTGAAAATTCATTGATTCAGGCTTCCCTGGTGTATTTGCTGTTGTTTGTTGGTTTGATGATGACTTTCTGTGTTGTGGTTAATACAGTTGTTGCTGAATTGTGCTGTCTGCTGCTTGTTTTTGTGAATATTCTTTTGGTTTAAATAGTGTGAAACCTCCAGAAGGAAAGGTAGAAACAAAACAGGATGCAGATACTGCTGCAACAACTATTTTGTTTCAGGATGTTCTACATCATCACTCTTGCTGCTGGAAACCCTCTGCCATCCAGATCTGGTTTATATAGACATACCAACATGCATGTACACAGAACACACATGGACCCACACTCTCTTACGTTAGATTGTGAAAGAACCATAAGGATGAAGCGTGTTGACTCAACTGTTTGATGAGGTGCAATAAATCTTGACAAGACCAGCTGGCACACAAGTCAGGCTTCTCATCTTTTTACCATTATGCTGAAACGTGAACAATAGTGGAAAGAAATGTAACTCTTCTTTTTCTTTCTATGGTACTCAGCTCTGTAGCACTCTACTGAAATCATCCACTTTCATGGAATGCAAAGCATGGTGGATGCTGTGGAAAATGTTAACAGTGTCAAGGCCCCTTTCCTGGTTCTTTTTCTCGAATTCTGAAAACCTTATCAATCTGACAGATCACACAAGTGTGATCAGCTTTAACATCACCAAAACCCATTGGTGAGCAGAGCAGCAACACTGAGTAATGACACCCAGAATGTGTTTCAAGTCTGGTAGGGAGAAGTGCTGTACCTCCTGCTGCTGTTGCCCTCACATCTCACTTTTCACCTTCTCTAGCACATTGCTCTCTAGCAGCTACTTCTCACCACCAAACCTGTACTAACTTTGCCCCTGTCTGTCACCAAGCTCCTCCTCTGCTGCATGACACACCATTAAAACCTTTCTTCTTGTTCATTCTGTCTGAAGATCTTCTTCTTCCAAGGGGTGTTGCTGGCTGGTAATAGCTACCACCAGGTCCAGCAGGACTGATTGCATTTCATCATGCTTAGTTTTGTAAATGTAATTTTAATAAATACAAGTAATGAAGCAGCTTGGGTATCTAAGCATATGGTACAGTTCCGAGCACCCATCTTAACCTCCCATGTAGGATTCTTTTTTCATGGACCAGACTTATTCTTGTGAAAACTATTTAAATAAATGCACTTCTTGTTTTGGGTAGGTTTTGTTCCTGACAATGGCAGCCATCAATCTCTTTTCTGTTCCCGGCCTTATCTACTAATGTCAATCTATCCTTAAAAAAAGCATTGCTCTCAAACCAACAGGATGCCTCTGGATTCACTTGAGAAAGACTGCCTGAGCTTTGCAGTGTATGCTATAATGATAGCTGACATCTCCAAAAGTAGTAACTGCACTTCATTGCTTTGTGATTACAGCATTTAATGTGTGCTGGGCTCTGGTGCCTGGTGGAAGGAGATACATCCTGTAAAACCAAGTTGGACCCTCCTCTGGATGGCACTGAATGTGGCGCAGACAAGGTAATCAAAATGCTCAGTAGCAGTCAATTTGTTTTTTCCAGTGTTGTCTGTAATGTTTCCAAGATGTTCAGTATTTACAATAAACCTGTATTTTTTACTGATCCTGTTACAGAAACTGTTCAATTAACAGCTGGATTGGGTTAGGTCTTTCTGATTTTATGTTATGTGTATTCCAGTAGCCTCTGGAGACCTCAGTAAAGTTCTTGTGGTCTAGGCACTACACAGACAGTGCAGGAGCTCAGCTAAGTGCACAGCCTGAACACCCTGCAGGTCAGGGTAGGGAGTAGCTCCCTCCTGTCCCTTCTGGCCAGTGCTACCACTGATGTTTCATGAGTGAGGTGTTTTTTCAGTGTAAGCTAAGGTGGTGGTGTTCTTGATTATATTTGAGGTAGAAAGCATGGAGACCATTTAGGCTAACACTCGGAGTGGAGAAAGAGGGGGAAAGGAAAAGAGGCTACTTGAAAAACTTTATTGTTTCTGAAAGTAGCTCAAAATGTGTTGAGCCCAAATTCAGTGATGTTCAGTTATTTTCAAAGTGTCATTTGCCATTCTGCATGTATATACTCAGATGGCTAAGGCATATATAGACTTTACAGAAACCAAGTTAGTGTAGAAACCTGATACAAGAAATGCAAAATAAACTCTCAGATTAGCAAATCTCCCTCCAGTGAAAATCACCATTTTAGTTACTGGCTTCAGTTCCTTAAGGGTGGGAGTTACTGAGGCTCAGCTGCTGCTTCCCAGCTGGCCTCTTCTGCTAACAGAAATTTACTTAAGTGAACGTGTTTAACCTCCAGGTTGGGCTGTGGTAGGTGGATCATAAACCTATTTGTTTGATTCTCCCAGTGTGGCTGATAACTGGTTAGGTTACAAAGAAACTTGACTGGTTTGATAATTGCCAGCCCCTTACTGTTTTTGGATTCTAATATTTGTGTATGTTTTATGGTTGAGGAGATAAGAAAGAGTAAAATAAAGAAGTTTGTTGCTAAAAGCAAAGATTGGAGATGTTTTCTTTGCTTGCAAATACAATTAAACAATGACAAGAAAAGCTGGGTCCTGGAAAGCGTGACAAGAAACTGAGACAAAAGATTCTTAGATATATGTTTTTCTAACTACAGGAGTCCTAGTGATTCTTTCATAAGACTGCTTAGCAGAGCTTACTGTATCATATCCTGGACAGAGCAGGAGAATGGGCCAAGTTTGCTGCTTGGTCAGGAGCCAGAGCAACCTAATAGAATCAAAGGTTGTTTGGGGCTTTAGCCAAGTTAGGTCCAAAATACTCAATTATTTTGTACGCACTGGGAATACTGCTGATGAAGACATTGCTTGGGGGTATAATCTCTTGGACTCAGTTTCTGTGAATAGTGTGGCTTTAAGTCTCAGCACTTAGATAATTATCTGCTTTATAAAGGAAGGGGCTCAATTCTGTCATTTTGTTTTCTTAATGACTCCCTTCAGGGGTTCATTAAGGATGACATTTAAATTTCTGTTCTATCTCCTCTCTTCCTGCCCCTCCCACCTCCATCTCACCAAAGCCTTGAATCTCCAGAAACTTAAACACGGGCTTGTCGTAATCTCTCAGACATCCTTTTAAGTCCACGTGTGCAGGAATGTTTGCAAGATCAGGACTTCTTTCCAGCCTGTGCTAACACAATTGCATTTCAGTGGTGCCGAGCTGGGGAGTGTGTCAGTAAGACTCCCATCCCTGAGCATGTTGATGGAGACTGGAGCATGTGGAGCCAGTGGAGCATGTGCAGCCGGACGTGTGGCACCGGAGTGCGCTTCAGGCAGCGGAAATGCGACAATCCCCCGTAAGTCTTCTCCACGTGCTGGTTGCTCTTCTGCATGTAACACTTGGACAATCCTTGCTGCAAGAGTACAGGGAGGAAATGGGCAGCAGAGCTGTGTAGAGGACATGAGATTTCTAGTTCACAAGCAGCGAGGCCCAGGCCGAAATCCTGGAGTGAAAGTAGATTGTGTGGAAGTGGCTTGAAGGGAGGGATACCATTGGAAGTGGCCCATTGCAATGATTCCAACATAGATACAGTTGAATTGAAGATGTGTAGTTTGGCAGAAAAAAATGATGGTGTGTTTTCTCTCCCACACTGTAGTGAATGAGGAAGAGTTCATCTGAATCTACAGATGAGCCAACATGTTTTGGAGATCAGTTTTGCAGGGAGAGCTGTCTCTGGGCTTGGGAAGTGATAGAGTGGCTGACAGTGGTCACAGTGTCATAGAGCTGTGTTGGTAAAGCTCCTTGAGATGCTCTGTACATCAGGATGTGAAGCATATGGAAACAAAAGTTTTCCCCCACACAGAATGTAGTGGGTGCTGTTTAGTTCCTGCACAGTGACTACAAATAAGCCTGTGGTCTATGCTTAAGCTTGGATTTTTTTCTGGTTCAGGAAGAAATGTAAGTGGTGTTATCTCCCATGTGCCATCCTTCATCCCTCAGGTCAACTGAGGCACATCTGGAAGTCTTTTCTTCTGTGGGAGGCCTGAACAGGTTACCATGTTTGTGTGCATTATAATTTCCGAGATGAATGAGGGTGCTCACAACCTTGAGAGCTGCTCTCCAAGTTGTGCATTTCTAACTTTATTCGTATTTTAAGTTGTTTTTTTTTTTTTTAAAAAAAAAAAAGCTCAAGAAACTTTTCTTGTTAAATAGGGGCTGAAATTCTGACTAGCAACATAGTGTCTTTTAAGACATGCCCAGAAGATGGATAGGGACACACTGCAGAGCTGTATT
The DNA here is from genome assembly GCF_020740795.1 of Apus apus. NCBI lineage: Eukaryota > Metazoa > Chordata > Aves > Apodiformes > Apodidae > Apus > Apus apus. The sequence continues at coordinate 18,113,814 of NC_067291.1, read as the reverse complement.
CATGTGAAAAGGATGTTTCTGTTTATTCCTCTCCTTAAATAATGCTGACTTATAATTGTCTATAATGTCCAGGCTTGATTTTTACCAGCTCGCTTTCCTGAACAAGGGACTGAGCTGGTTTCTTTGCTGTCAGCTACAAAAAGTCTCTTTAACCGCAGTGCTGACCAAAAAATCCATTCATCATCGTTTCTTAAATTACAGGAAATGCTCCCTCCAAGATCGCACACTGATTTTAAAATTCTCTTGCTCATATACATTCTTGGCTGGGGATACACACGTGATCTTCTTTTGCTTCAAATTCCTGGTGTCAGCCCACTTCTTCTGCAGCTGGTTTATTCACTGTCCAAAAATATTGGCTAAAGGACTTTTATATATATTTGGTCTTGGGATATTTTTTTTTTTTAAACTAGAATCTCTACTGCTGCCAGCTGAGTTTTCAGCCTGTGGGACTATCAGTGTTTTTAAACCAGTTGCTTCACTGTTTGATTTGGTTTTTCCTCTCTATAATTTCTCTGAGTATTGCATGCATTGCCTCCAAATGGCTGTAAGGGAGTGTGTCCTAAGCCACTTTGCTCATGCAGACTGTGGAGCTGTGCTGCCCTGGGTTCTTGTCTGGGCTTTGGACTGTTGTTGTACAGTTGGACTGAAGAGAAAAACCACTGGCTGAAACAGGACATCAGAATGAGATCTCCACCCTTTCTGCAGTCACCTCTTGTTATGTGAAATGGTCATAGTAGTGTAAATGGGCTTTGATTTCTCCAGTTCCAATAGTGGGTGGATTCTCATGGCATAAATACAGTGGAAGATGGACAGGAGCTTGTCTACCAGGAGATCTCACACAGTCACTGTTTCAGGCATTTATCAGGGTGGGCTTGAATTATGCTATTTATTGGAAGTCCAAGGCAGTGCTAGAGCCCATATTATACAGGGCTTGGGACCTGGGATTACAGGAACTTTGCCGTCACATTCTTTTGCACAGTCTGATAGAGATGATGCCCCAAGTCTTGGCCTCAGCATTTGGAGACATGGAAGGGTCATAAGCATGATGCCACAGAAATGGAGTGAAGCAGGAAAAGAAAGTTATATGAACATGTGCTCTTGGTATCCTCTTTAAACATGCCAAGAAGCCTTTAATATTGAAATACTACTGCAAAGGCCAGTTAAGTAAAATATTATTGTCAGTAATTCTGCATTCCCTACCCAAACAGTACCAGAGCAGAACATAATCAGCATGACAGAGCTTTGCCTTCTCCATTCCTCTGATGGCCCATCCATGTCTGTTTATCTGCTAAACCTCTAAACCCCTTGAACAGATGCTGTATATTCTGTTAGTGTTTTGCCAGAGTTAGTCTAGTAGAAAGCAGCAACATGCTACCAAATAAAGTATGATGCTATTGGACACAGGGGGGCTGAGGTGGGAATGTCTTGTTCTGTATATTGTTTTTTGTTGGGTTACTGGGAGTAGAAACATCTCCCAGATCTGTAGGATGTGTTGTTTTGTGGCTGATGAGTGCATCCAACTCTTTATTTTGGGAGGAACTACATCAGGAGGAGACAGTTCATTTTACTCCTTAATTAGAAGGGGAAGATAGGTCAGGCTGCTGAAGGGCCAAGCAGGCAATAAGACTTTTCCTGCAGCTCCCGCTGACTGAGAGTGATGGGTGCTCAGGAAATCTCTGTCTCCTCATGGATTTGGCCCTTACTTCATTATTGCCAGTGACCATTACTAGCAATAACGAGCTGCTTGTTTCCACTTTGCATTGGCAAACTCATAGAAAGTCCCTCACAAGTTAATGACATCTTGAGATTAAAGCCAAACCAACTGCTGATGAACACAGTAAATGGTTGTTTCACTGTGTCTCCTGTTCCACAGCCATCAGCTTGGTGCTCTGCTCTTAAGGGAGCACTCTGCCACTCTTTGGGTTTTCTGACTGCTTTCTTTTTTGTTGGATGTTTTTCCTGTGCATGTGCACACAAATACACACAGTCAGTTGTGTTCAGTGGCTACATCTCTATTGCTGCAGCCAAAGAGACAGTGCTGAAACCAGAGTTCATGTATCTGTCTTTATGGGAGTGCAGGGGTCACGTGGGAAGCACCATGCTCCTAGTCATCTGGACTGAGTGTCTGTCTCATCCAGTCCAAGGCAGCAGACACAATCCTCCCAGAAGATTTCTACACCAGACTCAGCACATCTGCTGCCCTCTGCACGTGTGTGTGATAGAAGAGCTGTTAGTGGCGCAAGCAGGTGTTTGTTCAAACTGTTTTGCTGGTGACTCTGTGATGTTACAGTGTCATTGGAGATCAGCATTGCCTTCTGCAATTTATGGACCTACTGTTAAAATTTGATTGAGGCTGAAATTTGGCATAAAGCTCTTCTATGCAGAGTCAAATGTTTCTGTTCCACCAAACGCTGAATTCATCAAGTCCAGCTAGGAAATCAAAGAGCCAGTCCTATAGCCAGCATGTAAAAGAACAGAGCAGCTCTTGCTGAGACCACTGACAGAAATAAATTATATACAATGAGAGCCTTGCTTTCTAATTAGCTGAGTGATACAAGCTGATGTTCATTGCTCTTCTGGGAGGGAAGGGGGAAGAAGCTTATGGAATGAACCATACTGCTAAAAACTGGAATTTGGCTGGAGTTGCTTTTTATAGCCATCTGTTAAAGAAGAGTAAGAACATGACTTTGCTGATTGCAGCTGCAGGGATAGGTATGTGACAAATTCAGTAGAGTATCAGCAAGCAGCTAAAGAAATTATCCATGAGGATGGCTAAGTCTTTTGCTTACTTAGGCTTTTTGTTTGTCTTTTGTTTAGTTTCGCAAAGAAAATGTAGGCTGTTGTTAAGAGTTTGAGTTTTCCTTCTTCCCTGGGGAGTCATAAATAAGAATAAATAGATTTTGCAGGTGCTTAATCCTGATGTTGGATTAGTGGTCTTTCCTGCATGTTTAAAAAACAAATGTGTAAAATGGCTTGGTTTTCATGGATGGAGATTACCTGCTGCACAAATTTGTTTCTGGATACTCTACAGGTTATAGCTACTTCTGTATTATTTTAGTTTCAAATTGCTGAAAACAGAACCTTAGAGGATATGTGCTGAAGAGACATTTGCTGTGTCCCCATTGTTAAGTGTTTGGGGCAAGGGGCAAAGCAAATAGTGGAACATTCTGGGGTGCCTGCCTCTTGCCTTGGGTATTTGGTGTCGTTCTGGACTCAGTAAGGTCACCTTGGTGCCTCTGGCTTCTCCATTAAGAATGTAAATATCTTTGCTATTTGTGATGAAACCACAAATTATCTTCTGAACTGCCTGACTTTGGAAATATAAATAGTAATTAGACTTTAGGTGTCATGCTCAGTGCACCTTCCAAAGCCTAACCCTCAGAAGTCACCATCAGTTAAGAAGCTTGTCCCAGATCACAGGAAAAGTTATTCAAGTCCAGGCCTGATGTCATGGCAGAACCCAGAGTGTGGGAGTACCTGACTTCAAGTCCTGTTCTGAAGCTGCTGGTACACACAAGACACACATACACATTCTCTCCACTCCTTCACAGTCATTTGCCTGCTCCATCTGTAAATAGGTTAGGACAGGAATGAGTTAGCTGTTGAAGCCAAAGAACAAATTTATGTCAGCAGCACAAAATTTGTCACATCCCTTGGTTTGTGACCAGAACACAAACAGTTAAACACTCTGTCTTCGAAGAAAGCTGCTTGGTGCCCACAGGTGCATAGCAGTTTGGATTACCTCTTACCTGAGGTGGGCAATGTGTAGACAGCCCCTGTTTATTAATCTCTGCATGAGACACTACAAAAGAACATGCTTTGGAAGTGCTCCGGAGCATCTGTTATGAGAAGCCAATTAAACATCTAGAATGGAGCTTGAATAATTTTCTGTCAGAGCCACTGAGAACAGGATTTGCCCTCCAACAAGGAACATGTGAGAGGAAGGATTCTTGCTGCTGTTTCAGGAGTGGCCTTGGACAAGGAAACTTAGGCAAAAGTGTGCCTGTCAATAGCTGTGCCTGTGAGTAGCTGTGCTGTTCCTGCTGACCCTGGTTTGTTTCTCCTGCCGTAGCCCGGGACCAGGTGGGAAGAACTGCCGGGGAGCCAGCGTGGAGCACACTGTGTGTGAGAACTTACCCTGCCCTAAAGGTGTGCCAAGCTTCAGGGACCAACAGTGCCAGGCCCATGACAGATACACCAACAAGAAGAAAAGCCTCCTGACAGCTGTCATCGTAGATGGTAAGTTTTTTCATCTTCCTCTGGAATTCTTTGCTGGTCTTTCACTGCAGCTTCTCAACCCATCTTGTGATTTCATCTGTAAGACTCCTATTTGTTGGTGAAAAGGCTACAGGAGTATGTTCCCCTTAGCTACACCTGGAAGACTAATTACAATTAGTAATTAGTTATGTATACGTCACCGAAATACATTACTTAAACACATGGTAAATGCAGTCAGCAAACCCTGACATCTGTTGTAAGCTGCCAGTTAATAATACAAATCTTTGAAAAAGCTTTTTTACTTAACTCCTCCAGCTAAACACAACAGTAGATTTTACAAAATGAGGTCTAAATATATAATACAATGATTGCCAAGAAGCATGGATGAAAAATGCAACTTTTCTCTACTGATGTGTTTCAGATTACTTTGAGGGTTCTTTCTCTAGATATAGCAGTATAGTTTGCTCACAGAAATGTTTGTAGGACCACAAATGAGAGCTAAAGGAAAGAGCAGGTAATATGTATGCAAGAATGCTTTAAATTTATGTATGGAAATATTGTTACTGTCACACACAGTGATTTAGTCACTCATATCAGGCTGCTGAGTTTTCATCATAACAAACTTCTTCCATTCACAGATACAGAGAAGTGTGCTGACTAAATAGTTTTCTGTATCTTAAAAGACCAATCTCATAAGTTATAACCCTTTGAATATTGATATTTTAATGGGGGAAATGACAAGCCTAAATTGAAAGGCTCATGTTCTTTCAAAGATGAGAACAGCAACATGTACCTTTCCAAATCCATTCATGCAGGGGCTGCATCACTATTGCCTCAATTTTTGTGCTGCTCCAAAAGGCTGTTACTTCTGTGTTCTTTTTTCCAGATAAGCCATGTGAGCTCTTCTGCTCTCCACTGGGGAAGGATTCCCCTGTGCTGGTGACAGACAGAGTCCTTGATGGTACTCCCTGTGGGCCTTATGAGACTGACCTCTGTGTACACGGCAAGTGCCAGGTGGAGTAACTTTCTCTAGTTTTATTTCTAGCTTTATGTATAGTTTGAGGCAGGGGTATATTCTAGAAGAGCAGGAATCTGTGTAGGTGGCTCAGAGGCTGTCTCTGAGGTGAGAGGACAATCCTGTTTTATAAGGCCCATTGCAAGCCCTCCAGAGCCCTGTGTCTTGGTCTGAGAATCATAATGAATGTCTGAGGTATGTGTCTTGCTACTGAACAGCTGGGGATGTTCAGTGATCACATTTGCTTGTGTATAGTCATCAGCTGGATTGGGTGGGAAGGGACTTCTGTGAGGGGAGCAGCTGGGAGTGGAAATCTGGCTTGCTTAACAGTTCCATTTAGGCTATTAGAGTTATCCCTGAAAAAATCCCTGATGCTGCAAACTGACTTATAAATTGTCCCTAGCCTGTAACAAGTGTTCCATTGCCAGCATCATGATGCTTTTCAGGTCTACCTGGTTTGTGTCTAGAAATACTGAGTAAGCTTTTCAATACCAGTTCCTCCTTGGCTCCTGCAGCTGCACGAGCCAGGAGCTTCCCCTATGTGATTTTTGTAGACTGCATTGCTAAATAATGCCCAGGTGAGTTACTGTAGGAGTCCATTAAAACTCTTTAAAAGTCCTGTTTCCCTTACAATAAGAAAAATATTCCCTTCCTCCTACAAACAAGGTTTTAAAGTCCCAAGCAACAGAGAATGCAGGTTTAAAGGAGCAGATCCTGCAGCCCAGAGCACAGCCCAAGCCGGTTTTCTTTTGCCTCTCATCTGCATTGTCTTGCTTAAGTCACATAAAAGGCAAACCAGAGAGAATGTAGGGTAGACGTGGATGCTTCTAGCAATGTGTTGCAGTTGGATGCAAGTCATTTGTCATGGACACTGTAACAGGGCAGACACCTAGTGGTTTTTCTCTTTTTCTCTCTCTTGATCATGTAGCATGTATTCAAAGTTTGCTGCACATGTTAGTGATCTGGAAGACAGTTGAGTTGGCTACTGCAGCCTTACCAGCGCTAGATTCTTTCTGGCAGTTCTTTCTCTAAATTGATCCCCATCTAGATTTGTATCCTGTGCTAGGAGTTCCTCTTTTCATTCTGTTGTGTCCACCAGAACAGCTTTCTAGCATCACCCTTTACTTCCACTAACTTCGCTGTAGATATTCTGGTTTGCCCTGGTGTCCCAGGCAGACAAATCTGACATGATTTCTGACTTCTGTGAGCACTGATTAAGAGCTACCAATTATTATTGCTTTGAGCCTTCCAGGCAGGGAGACAGATGAACAGGATATTCACCTGTGTACAGGAGAGGCTTTAGGGGCAGCTTTACTAATAGCAACATGTAAGTGAAAAATCTTTGGATTGAATTTTGCACTGCTGCAGGAGACACTTCCCACTGCTCCCTGCCAAACAGGCATGTTTAATTCAGGCCTTGTAATGTATTCAAATGAAGAATCTGAAGAGCAAGGTGCTGGGGAGCCAGCATAGGTTTCATTCTTTATATGCCTTTTGCATAGAGCCAGGCTTGTGGTGCATCCCCAGTTACTGAATTTTTCCCTGTGGTCTGCTGCATCTGAAAACTCACAAAATGCATTAATAACTTGTTATAGTGAGGCCAGCTGTGCATCTCCAGCTGTGTGCCATTGACCATTAGTCTGGGCTGGCCAGCTTTACTGCTCCAGACATTCAGATCAGCCACAAATGGTAAATCAGACATTATGGCAATGTATGTTTTCTTCTTCCAGTGAGGAGCAGTAGCCAGCTCTCCTCCGAATGAAAAGCTTTATGAGCACAGAGCTTTGGAGGTACATCATGAAAAGCACTCTAAGTTGGGGGCAACTGCCTTTAACTGTGCAGAGAGGTGATGACAGCTGCAGAACATTCAGTCCATTTGCATCTGGCTGGGAGAAAATGCAAAATGATCAATTCAAGCTGAGCAGCTTCGAAAGTCATAATATTCTTCTGCCTTATATGCAGTTTAATGCAGGTAATTGCTGTATGTGACTGTGTACCCCATTTGCCACAGCTCCTTGTCTAACTAGCTGCCCATTAAACCAATTTAATCAACATATTCATTTAATTACTCTTCTCATTTCTCTACCCAGTGTAGACAAAGCCTGGTAACAAGCATTGCAGGGGGTCCAGAGAGAAGAATAAGTGCTGAAATCAGAGGGTGGTATTACTGTTATTTATTTTCTTGTGAATTCCTTCTAGTTAAAGGCTCTCAAAGACAGGAATGACACATTGCCAGTGTGACAAACAAATTAGCCTGTGAACATCTAATCCACGAAATATAACACCTCTTTTCCCTTCAGCAGTAGATGCTCCTAAATTAAATTCATGCATCATTGTTGCATGATGAATGAATGTAGATTAACTCATTGTTCTTTAGTATCTTTGCATCTCTTTAGCATTTCTTTATAAATTTAGGAATGTGATGTTGACAGTTCTGAGGATTTAGATTTTTCTAGGTAACTGAATACACACTACCTATCTTAGGATCTCAGACATGCCATTCAGGCATGTTTCTTCCTTGCTGGACTTGGAGCAGTGCTGTAAAAGTTTGCAAGGCTCTGGATTAACTTTTTACTAACAATGTAGAAGTTTGCATGGAGATCAGTTAGGTGTGCAAATTGAATGCATTGTAGGTTTTACGTCCAAATAACTAGTTTCTTTAAAGCTCCTCTTGAATTGCTTGAATGCAGAGGGAAGGCACCTCTCCAAAAAGTAGGAGAAGGTGGCTGTGGGAGATGTTTCTGCTAAAGTTGTGTCTCACAGCATATTACCCCTGTCCAACATTAGTGGTGTTTGTTGAGAGACCGAAGTAACAGCTGTTGCTGCTTGTGTCCCTTTTCCTGCCCCTGCTGCGTGGTGGCACTGCTCAGGTCCCTTTGGTCATTTTTGGTTCTGCATCTATGAAATGGGTGTAATTGAGCCTATTAATTTTCCCTCCTCAACCTTCCTTTGCCCCTTCTTTCCCTTAGACATGATGAGGAAGTGCTTCACTATGAGAGTGGTGAGACACTGGCAGAGGTTGCCCAGGGTAGCTGTGGATGCCCCATCCCTGGAAGCATTCAAGGGCAGGTTGGATGGGGCTCTGAGGTGGGAGGTGTCCCTGCCCATGCAGGGAGGTTTGATCTAGATGACCTTTAAGGTCCCTTCCAACCCAAACCATTCCATGATTCATTCTATGATTCTTTGCCCATGGCAAAGAAAATACTGTTCTTGCAAAGAGAGGTAGGGATTGAGGAGGCAGGAATACATTCTTTGAAGCCTCCAAATACCCCAGCTGCATTTGAGGAACAAGGAAGAAGAGTTTTCCTTCAGTTCTACTTTATGAACTTTCTGTGGTTTAATTTTAAAGCCATGAACTGAGCTCCAATGTAACCAGTGTGAATGAAGCCATTTGGTGTCAGCCTCACTCATGTTGAAGCAAAGTCATTGTAAGCAGCAGCATCCCTGTATTTATCACTGACACCTGAAGGCAGCTGTAGTGAGTAAACTTGATTAATACTTGGTCATGCAGAGAAACACCAGAGAACAGAGTCAGCTCTAAATTTAGCACAGGGGTTCCTAAGTCAACTAGACTTTCAATAATCTTACTCCTTGTCGTTTAGACAAATCACAAGGTCTTTGTTCAATTCTGTTCTGCCACTGTTCATTAGAGTTGTTTTTGAGGCTGATCATTTCATTCTCAATAGTGAGAAGTTTGCCAGAATGAGGACAAAACAAAAGCTATGTAAGAGCTTCAGGGAAAGTTATGCCCTTATAAGAAATGTAGACTAACAACAAATGCATTTATCCTTACCATCTTCTGAGCAAACCAGATTCCTCAGTCAATGTGTATACAGGTCTTTGACTTTTTCATCTTGAAATTCACAGTCTTGTAGCAAGGAGAATTTCTTTTCTCCTGAAAATTTTCAGAGACAGAATATGTGTAGCAGACTGGAGAAGAGCAGTTTGATCCATCTGAGGAGAAGGGTGATTGCTCATGTAGCCTTTGCAGCCTCTCTGTCTTGCTTCCTTGCACTGTTTTCTTTCCCTTGCATGGACATTGCAGTCATGGTGGAGATGGGGTGGGGCAGTGCAACCTGAAGCTCAGATTGCTCCTGTCTTCTCGTATTTCTTTTCAAGGGACAAGTTGCTTTCAGAGGGAGGATTCCCTGAGAGTTTTGTTCTTCCTCAAGAGCATTCAATATATGTTTGTTTCATGAGTCAACATCCATGGAAGCAGTCCTCCACTTACAGTTCTCCACTTTGTTCTGCTGATGCTAATCAAAAACTGCTGGCAGAGGGAGATTTAAAGCAGGTGTCAGATGTCACACAGCAGTGGTGTGAAGACAAGCTGCTCAGCTGACTCTTCTGACACACATGACTCTGTGCTGGCTTTTCTCAAAGAAAAATTAGTCTGAGACCCATGATAGCGTGAGAACTTTCCAGTGGGGACTACAGATTGTACTTCAAAATGTAATCTAAGGTCTCTGAAAAAAGATTCCTTTATAGTGGAACCAGGCTAGAGATCAAGGGGAGTCTTTGCTGTGATTTAACAATTTAAGAGGTGAAGATGTTTTGGCTCTATCTACAATTTTCTCATGAATGTTTGCCATGTCACAGCTACTTTTAACTTGCTGGTGAACCCACAGTACATTCAGTGATGACAAGCCACACATTAGACTGTCCTGGCACAACAAAAACATTACAGAACAATTTCTTTCCAAAAGCAATTGTCATAGAGTATGAAAGGGGAGCACAAATTTGAAAATGGACAGATGGGCAGAGTGTCAGGAGAGGGCCACAGGTGGCAGAGGATGAACTGCTGTTGTGTACTGGACCTCTTGCTGGCAAAGAGTAGTCTACATACTCAATACCCACTGTTTGCATTGGATTGATGCATGCAACTCTGGCTTTGCCTCCTCCCTTGAGTATTTTCCATGTATTATTCATATTCCTGCATTACAACCTGGGGTACAAGATGTTCCATACTGGGTAGCTTGTTTCCATCCAAGAACTTGGCTTAGCACTGTGCTTTGATAAATCATTTAGTGTATGTGCACAAAATCCAGAAGGATTGTTTGAACTATGGAAACCTGTTGTATCATTTAATTTATTTATTCATTCATTCATTTATTTATTTATTTTGCAATTTCTGGGTCTGTAGCAATGAAATCTGAGGCCTAAAAAGAGTATCAGGGCTTTGGTGAGTAAGGCAAACTGGCAAAACCCAAGACTTTGTTGATATCTTGCTACTGTTTTAGTGTACTTTACAGTGGGATATGGAAAAAAAAAAAATCATGCTGTTTCCCCGTTTTTCTTCTATGTTCACCCACAGAGAGCATGTAATGGGCAGTTCCTTGTGTTACCTGCCTTGGAAGCTTTGGGCTTTGTTTGTGACTTGAACAGATAAAAATAGACTGGAAGGGAGGCTACAGATACATCAAATACTGAGAAATACATATTATTTTCAAATCCAGAGCTGACATGATAGATGCCTCTTTTAGAGAATGGACACTTGATATAAAATCCTCTGGTATCTGCAGCCTGGTGGCATTTGTACAAAGCAGGGCAGAGGCAGAGTGGGGTCAAGTCAGAGATATCAATTCAGATGAAGCTGGTTTGGAAGGATCAGAAAGGGTCACTGCAGAAAGCAACCAAAGGACAGATGCAGAGGAATTGCTGGAGTGGGAAAAGGCTTTGTATGATTTGCATGTTCCCTCATCCAGCCTGCTCTGCTGCCAGAACACAGGGTTTGACACGGAGCCTTCAAGCTCAGTATGTGAAAAAATGGTTATAAAAAATAATTATATCTAGCATCCATAGGAACTGCTAAGTGATCTAAACACAAAGGCAGTGGGCAAGTGTAATTACACATCTCATGCAGATTAGATATTGGTAATTTAAAGTAGGCAGTGCATGTCTCCTCTTCCAGCAGAGTTGCTCTGATTCAGATAAAATCTGAAGGCTTGGAAAATGACTGGAGGATATTTGCTGAACTAACTTCTACGTGGACTCCAATCCATCACACAAAATCTGTTGTGGAACAGAAATAGAAGTAACTCACAGATGAACTGCTTGATTAGGAATCTAGGCTCACCCTCCTGTACAAATCCTGACAGACACCCATAATCCTCCACAAGGGCAGTCATGTTTGAAACAAAGGTATGTACATTCACACATGTACATTCCTGTTTTATGTGGTCCATCCCTGGAGGTATCAATGGACACTGGTTGTTATGGGGAAAAAACTGTCAGTGTAGATGAATCTGTCATAACCAGCATGCTCTGTACATGATTAATTTGTAAAATGGCACATGTTGCATCAATATTTATGTTTGATCCATTGAGACAGCTAGTTAATTCAGCATATGGGAAGCATTACAGTTTTGTGAGCCTACAATGTCATTTCTTACACAGGGTGGGTGTATATAACAAAAATAATAGTGTTTATGTAGCAAAACACACGCAGGCTGTATCAATTGAGCTCTTGCACAGCCATTGAAAATACAAATAAAAATATCATTAAAAAATGTCCAAGCAATACAGAAAGTAGTTCACACAGAATAATCTAAATTACGTGTATTCAGAAGAGGAGTTTTCCTATGCTGGAGCCAGCAATGACTGAAGCTGGAAATACCACCCAACAAGCAGTACTTTCAGATGTTTAATTATAAAAATGAGAAGAAGGAGGAGGGAGAGAGGGAAGGGTGGACTGAGATATCAGCCCAGAGAGAATGAATTTTAGGCCTTTGGCTCAGTTACCTGCAGTTACCTGCCAATTTAAAGGTCAACGTATTGCTCCAAAACATGGTGACAGAGTAGGAGACTGCCAGGGTTGAAGATCATTAAGAAACCTGTGGGTTGCTGTGACTGTCCATGCTGAGGACTTGAAGCTCCATAAGACTATCTTTAGGTTTCTTGCCAGAACTCCCATGTTTTAATGTGAGCAAGGGACTGGCTTTGGTTAAAATCTGCTTCCTCTTAGTCCAATTGATGCTGTTAATAGCAGTAGTGCAGCACCACAGGCTTTCAACAGCTGCTACAGGCAGAAGCTGGAACTCCAGGGTGGTGTCAACATCAGTCCTTTTGCCAAAGATATGGATATCACAAGTCCATGTTGGATGGTACAGGGAAGCTCCAAGAGTCCAAGGACAGGGCTGACAGTGGCAGATGCTCCCACAGACTACTGAACAGATGGTGCTTACACCAGGCTGGCTTTTTCCTATTTATTCTTTCTTCTGAATACAGAGGAGCTCCAAGGGCCCTGCTTACTCCATGGATCATCTTGGTAAGAACCCACCGCTGCTTCCCTTCTCACCTGTCCATTCAAGACTGATGGAACTGAAAGTATCCAGCTGTTATTGCTGGATGGCCTGGTCCATGGACTCAGTCTGCTCAGCTTCAGGAGAACTCTTGGGTCAGAAAACGCACAGAATGTTATTTGCAAGGTCTTTCTTAACTCAGAATGTAAAGTCTCCCCTTTCTGCTTCTTAATGACAGAAAACACCTTACCTTGGTCAGTGTGCTGGGCTGTACAGGAAGCAGCATAAAACAAGTTAGAGATGGTAGGATCAAATAACTCCCTTGAACAATTTGGGCTTTAAGGAATTGTTTCTGCACTATGAAAGCTTGACTTTTGAGCAGTGAAACTTGGGATTTCCCTCTGCTTAATGAGGATTAATGAGTGAATGAAGCCCTTACTTTTTTGACAGCTTTCTGCAGGTTGAGGATGGCTCTATTTTAAGGACTGACAGTATAATACATACAGCATAAGGTCAGTGAGAAGCTGATGATGTACAGACTCAATAGGTCTTCCACCCAGACAGGTGGATCTCAGGCTTGAGCCTCTAGCCCCCAGTGCAGGAATTTCATGGGCTTTCTCACCTTGGAGAGAGCTGGACATATCTCTCAGTTAACAACCCAAGGACTCCTGGCAGATACTTTCTTCCCAGGAAGGATGATACTCTCTGTGTTTTGCTTCCTCACCCTTCCAGCCCTGTCTCTTTCCCCTTGTCACTTGTTTTAAGAGTATTTTCAATGTGGGGAGTTTTAAAAGGATCCAAGTGACGAAGGTGGTCTCTAAAAATTGTTTCTAAATTACTTTGCAGCTTTTGGAATCCATTGTCAAATCTTAACAAAAGCTGTTTCATTATGTAGTGCTATTAAATATACTTTTACTTTGGAAATGATTGGAAGGCTTGGGGAAGGGAAAGGGGAAATGGGCTCTAATGTTTTTGTAGACAAGAGTAAAGTGCTTCCAAGGTATTTTTTCCCCCATAAAGTAGTAGGAACACACCAATTTTCATCTTGAAGCCAAGAAAGAAAACTGTTTTATTCTTTTTAAAGATGTTCCTTTGTAAGAAGTAATTTCCTGGCCTGAACCTGATGGGGCTTTAATCCTCAAGCCCTGACTGACAGAGGTTTGGGTCTGCCCTGTGGGTGGGAGGGGTGGTGCCATTGAAGGGTGGGCTGCAGGGGCCATTCCCAGCTCCTCTGCTCACAGGGAATCCAGGTGAAGATGAAAAGTAAAAAAAACCAAAGGTTGGGGAACATTTGTGGATTCAGTGGGTGCTCTTTCCATGCCTCCAGAGAGGGTCTGTCAAGCCAAGGTGTGTCAGTGACCTTGTGAATGTGGGACGAAATGGCTTGTCATGAACCCCGTGTCAGAAGAGGGAGGTTCTTTCAGAGGCTTTGCTGGCTTGCACTGGTTTACATTAGCTGGGAAACTACAGCCTAAATGCAAAGCATCTGGTTGCTAACTCCCCATTCTTTGCCTGCCCCCATTACAGTCCTACAGACTCCTCGTGTAGCACTGGGAATAAGTGTGGTTCAACACTCATTATATTCCCTTTATTCATTTGTGTGCTCACATAGTGCTAGTAACAATGCAGTACAATAAAAGATAGCACTAGAATCTTAAATTAAGTGCAGCCTTTCCAGTATCTCAGCAGGGTGGCAGGCAGGCATATATTTCCAGCTGCCTTTCAGCAACCCCATTAATAAATCATATTTATTTTCCTAGAAGGAAAACTGCTGGGACATCCTTCTGTTTTGGGGGCAGAATCACATTCAATATCCCAAAATTATTTGTTGGACATGGCTGTGAAGTTTAGACTGGAGAATTGCAACTGCCAGAAACTCCATGGTCTTCTTCCTACCTTCTTTAACTCCCACTTATGCAGGTTCTTTCCTGTAGTTCTCGTCCACCAGCTCACATGCTGTTTGAGTTACTGAGCAGCATTTCCCTTGTCTGTCTTTAGGATGATCATCCTTTCTCACCATGTGTCTGCCTCTCATGGTTTACCCAGACAGGCACTGCAGCAGAACACGTCTGAATGCTGGCAGACTTTGATCCCTGTAATACATCTGGACTTAGGCAGTGGCCAGTGTCTTCTGAAACAAGGAGAACGTTTGAGTTCAGGTCCAAATGACATTACTTACACACAGACAGTCTCAGATAAACAGCCCAAGTTCTCTTAATATTTCCCTGCTTACCCTATTTTTCAAAATGTTTGTTATTTTGATTGTTCCCTAAGATATCTCTCCAACTTTCCTCTGGCTTTATCATAAGAAAGCAAGGAAGGGAGAGACCCAACAGCCTTATTCAAATAAATATTATTAGTGACAGTCTGCTAACTCATTTGCCAAGAAACTGTTTATCTACAGAAAGTAAATCTTCAACTTATTTTTAATAGTAGAATCTCTGCTAATAACTTGCTTAATGGCAACTCTTAATTCAGTAGAAATCTATGTTTCAAGACTGAGTTACTGATTATATTGAGGGACTTACATGGACATAAACCAGTTTATATAGACTAATGACTATAAGTCTTATCAGCCTCAAGATCTATAAATGTGCAGTGGTCACCAGCATAACCTGGGAATGGTTTGTGAATAAGAAGAGATGAGCATGACAATCTCTACAGCTACAGGGAGAACACTGGGACTATTCTAGTAATAGCTGTCTGTGGAAGCAAAACTGCAGATTTTTATTGGAAAATGTTTAGATAGGTATAGAAAATTATGAAGATAACATTTAAAATTAAGCTCTAGGTAAAATAATTTTTTTTTTTATTATTATTTTTTTTTTTACAATTGAATGTCTAAGCCTAATACAGTGCAAGCATTTGGAAAATGTCATAACTATGTAAGCAATCTTATGGTATGGATTGGCCAAATGTGAACCTGATCTGCTTTCACTGAAGTACTTTAGCATTGCAGGTATCTTAGCCATTTGATTAATGAGGTATTTTGTCAGGTATTGCAGAAGTGTGATCAGACCTGAATGTTACACTCCCTGTTAAGATCCTAGAGCCCTTTCAGTGAGCAGCACACTGGAACTTGTAACATCACTCAAGATTTTTGGGTGGTGATGGGCTATGTCCAGGATTCTGATGACTTGGGTTAGATTTCATTTAAGGAAGTCACATTTTTCTCTTCCCTAAATGAAGATTCACAGGAGGGATCCATTTCTTTGGCATGTCTTTGAGCTCCTTAGATGGAAATTGCTATATAAACACAAAGCATTGTTTTAGTATCTGTTGTGTTTGAAGGAAGTTAGAGTGGGTTACTATGAAATCTGTGATGATATCTGGAATAACTAGTGTTTGTGAAAATCTCTTCAGTTAAATCTTCTGAATCTAAGTTCATGTTCTTAGTGTTAGAGAAGGGGGTTGTTGAAAAGCCAACTCAACACCGTTCCAAGTCAGTGCTCCCCTCATTCACAGTGTTCTCTTCCTATTCTGGTATTCAGTCAGTTTTCTATCTTAGTCTTAAGCTCAATGTTTAGAGATACTTTAACCTTGCTAACAAAATAATGGGGACCTCTGGTTGTTGTCATTAGAAAATTGGCTGCGATGGAATCATTGGCTCAGCTGCCAAAGAGGATCGCTGTGGAATCTGCAGTGGTGATGGGAAAAGCTGTAAAGTGGTGAAAGGAGACTTCAACCACACCAAGGGGATGGGTGAGTAACCCCCAGCAGCATTTTAGTGGAGCAGAGGTTCTCTTAACTGCCTGAGGAGATTAAAGAGTGTTAGTGAGAGCTCTTGGATAGCATTGGACCCAGCTGATCCTGTAAACACTTAAGAAACACAAAACAAAACCCAACTCAATTAAAATGTGATATTCTGTCTGCTTCTTATTTGGTTGCCCAGATTCCAGCCATTGCCTCTGTCTGAAATTCAGAATGAAGTTGTGTTTCTTGTTTTGAATGCTACCAGTGCTGTTGATTTTAAATAAGAGACAGGATCACAGTATCTTTACCAGTGGGAGAGAAGTCTGATTTCAGCACCATCTTTGAGCTCTTTGAGAGCTCAGAATGATGCACTTGCACGTTGCAGATGATTCATGTTATAATCAGGATATCTCAGCTAAATGTAGGAGCTCTCCCCTCTGAATATTTTTACTGATTCCCTGCCAGCAATAGTGTCCATTATAGGATACAAGAGCTTCTAGTCAAAGTTAAGACTTTGTCCTCTCTTGTTACACATTAATGTATGTACAGCTTGGTGTTTGAATTAGTCTTTGTTCCAGAGTCTCTGTATTGAGCTTCTGAGAGACCTGTTATCATACATCCTAATCAGGCAAAGGGAGGGAAAGCCAGATTCGGGGCTTGGAAACTGTTCCAAAAGGAAGGAATTGTCCAGAAAAAAAATATTTCACGTTTGGTGAATACAGAATTGCCATTTCTGTTTGGAGAAATCTATTCAATATGTGCTACTCTGGGATTGAATTCAGCAAAGCACAAAGAGATTCCCTTTAAGCCCACACTTCAGTTTTGTTTAGTTACTAAAGCAGCACCAGTACTTAGTAGCTTCCTTCAATCACAGTCTCAGCACTGAAGTCCAAAGCTTTGATTTTGTTCGTTGACCTTTTCCTCTGCACCCTCCTCCTCCTCCTTATCTGTGGAGCCAGCTATGATCTGTCACCTCCTCTGATTTGCAGGTAGGATTTCCCACCTGCACCACATCTTCCTGGAGCACATTTGTGCTGTCAGATTGCTAGACCAACCTGTTGAATGATTTCCTGCATTACTGCCCTTGACTCATGTCTCAGATATTTTCCACCTACTTATGTCAAGACATTTGTGTTCGATGCAAGTGGTGGGAAAAGTTTCTCCTTTCCATTGAAAAAAAACCAACCTATTCTCCATTTCTGTAGAGGATTTTGTAGCTGTTCATGAACTTCTTAATTGCTCCCAAAGAATAACTATCTCTTATCTTTCCCAATGAGACTACAAAACATTTTGTGCAGATAAATAAGAAGTTTCTGGGTCACTGCCATGAGGTTGCACCCGTTTCCAACTATAGAGACTGCTTGAGGGTGGTAACTTTACAAGGCTGTAAGAACAAAACATTTTCAGCCTTAATGGTGGTTTAGCTGCCAGGACACTGCAGGAGGCTTTCACCCCCAGCACTCTGTAACCTAATAAGAAGAGATGGCTGTTCAAGCATTTATTTATTGATCCTTTTTCTTTGCTGATTATCTGATAAGCATAAATCTGTCAAAACGTTGCTTTATCAATGCAGTGTCACATATTCTACAAGTTAATTATTTTTACTTTTATAATGATATAAACATTTATTAGATGTTTTTATTTATTAATTTTAAAGGGAATTAAATTTTATGTGGGCATAGTTCTAAAAAGTGACATCCATGATATGCCAAGCAATCTTCTTCCAGGTTGAAAAGCATCTGTTTTTTAATTTTTTTTAATTATGCTCTTTTAATGAGCATCCTAGCCTACTAAAATGGAAAGTCTTTTAATTGTTCACTGTTCATGTTTTCCTCCTTTAGGTTTTTTTTTATTTTAGGCACTGAAAACCACTTGTTGGTTTCAGTTATGATTCCCAGCCCCAATTCTGCGAACACTTTATGAATTGGGAGTTCCTCCCATCAGTTGCTCTTTCATATCCTGCTGTTTTGCAAAATGAGGACCTCAGGTTAACTTTATAATCTTCATGGAGTAGGCAAAGCTCCAAGGTTGGGTCTGAGGTATCAGAAGTGAACACGAGGTTACTCAAGAAAAAAAAAAGGCCCTTTTTCTTGAAAATGTCATTTAAGCAAATAGGTACAGAAATCTGACCAGGGTAACAGATTCAGGGCTTGGATCTGTAAATCATTGCAGAGGTCAGTGGCAAATCCCCATGAACTTGCTGTGGTCCAAGTCAAGGCCAACACGCTGAGTCAAGTATGCTGATTTATTATTGCAAAAGAGAACAGACTTCAAATGTCAAGACACTGATTGTTTTGGAGTGGTGTCTGTTTTGGGAGTTGCAGCTGAACCTTTGGGCCAGGTCCTCAGCTGCTCTGCACATGGGCCTCCGTTGACTGTGGGATTGGTCCCTGTATGTCCTGTGATTGCAAATGATGTTGTCGAGCCCTATTCACTGAACTAAATCCATGCCAACTCCTTTCTGTTTCTTAGTAACCAATAGTCATTGTAAGAAGGTTTCCACATGTGTGATGGCAAAGGCAAAGGCTGTTCCCAAGTGTTTCTCGTGTAAGATACTTGAATGCTGTTTATAGTGTCAGTGGGTGTTGGTGACATCCTTTGGTGTTGGTTCTTTGTCTTTGGATTAGATGGGGAGATTAGTATCAAAAGCCATGGATAAACTTCAAGCCCTTTTACTATTTAGCTTGGTTTGTCACAAATATCTACAGAGCCTTTCCTTTTAGAAAGGCTTTTCTGCATGAGAGCAAGCCAAATTTTCATTAATTGAGTAAAAAGAACTGGGCCTATTTCTTTTTTTCCCAACCTTAGTGTCACAGATAAGGTTCTACCACCCTGGTGGGACATGATGGTGGTACATTCAAAGTGCCTCATAGAGGTCCAGCAGTTCAGATTTTGCCACCTGTGATCCAGGGTGACCCAGCTGTAAATGGATTCCATTTCTTTTTTGGGGAGAAGGTCAGAAGCCTTTATTTGTGATGCTAAATGTCACATACACTTGTGTGCAGCTGGCTGTCGTCAGTAGGCCAGCTGAATGCACTGTTTAGACTGAGGTTTACTTTTGGCTGGCAGCATGCCCTGTCCCTATTTCTACAAAATAATTTTTCAAAAACAAACACAGACTTGTTCTGAAGGCCATCTCTGTCTCCCTGCCACTGTACAGAGGCCCTGGAAATAAAGGACAGCTCTTTGGCTCATATCTGTTGGGTAGCTGATTTATCACTGACTTCTTCTGTCCAGACTGCAAGGCTGTGCCTGTAATGCTCAGAGACCTGCACTAGGAATGAGACCTGCGTCTGGCTCTCTGGATTTTTCTCAGCCATATCAAGATTTTCATTGCTGCCCTTCGCTTCTGATCCAAATGAAGGTGCACAGATATTTGGATCTTTTTAATGGCAGAACATAATAAGGTGGGATATGCCAGTTGTGGAAATGAAGAGTGTGTCTTTGCTAGCAATTTTTCTTTTTAAGATGGTGAAGAAGCAGGCTTTTTATTGTGTTACTTGTCCAGCACATATTTAAAAGAAAGGAAGGATACTTGAACAGTAGTGCTGTAGTACTGTCTAGGAACATCTTTAGCCAATGTAAGAAACTTTTTTTTTTGTCTGTGGAGTTTACACCTAAATTATCAGAAAATAAAACCCTATGTCTAACTCTGGGATGTCTTGGAAGGGTTTAATCAAAACATGAAAGTTAGAAATCTCAGCAACCAACTTCTCAGCAATGGTATGAGGCTTTGAGATCTATCCATGGCTCCCTAGTGAAATAATTTTCTTCCAAATGAGCTATCCCATGGCTGGAAAGAGACAGATGCTGATGGAGGAATTTACTCTGAAGCTTAGAGCAAGACTCATCACAACTACTCAGAAAATGGGCATGTAGTTACTCCTGGACATGTTTCTACTCCACTGCAACAACTAGCACCAGGCAAAAGGTGCAAGGTGGGAAGGGCCATGGAAACTGAGATGCCCAGCTGGTTCTTAAACAAAAAATCTTACGGAAGCTGTGCTGGCCATGACCAGTAGGTAGGCAGGACAGTCTGATTTCCTTGGCTTCTACCCCGAGGTCTTTGTTCAAAGCACTTTTGGGAAGTTTGATAATGGAATGAGCACTGTTGACTTTCTCACACCTTGTTTCCATGTGTGTTCAATAGTTAGATATGAAGCTACAGTGCCCAGACATCAGTACTTTCAGCCATGGGATAATTTTTCCTTTACCTCTGAGTCCATCTTTCGTTGCAGTGTAAACCAGGAGAAGTTTTGTAGTCAATCAGTGACAATCTGAAGTTCAAACTAAACTTTCTGTTCTTTCTGGGAGTAATAACAATGGCTAACAGTGGATTTTCCTGTGTGAGTGGCTTTCCTCTTGCAAATCTCTCCAGCATTGAAATGAAGATACAGTAGCCACTGGTCACATATTAATCTCCTTGATGACAAAGCCACCTCTTTGTTCTGGTGTCTCTCCTAATGTGAGTTACACCATATAATTAGTATCTAGGATTTGCTTCAATCACAGTCTTGCATTGCTGAGACACTGATGTAATGCAGATTATCCAGAAAGATTGGTGCATGCCAAAGTAACTGTTCCCAAGGTGGAGTATACTACACACAGCACTATAAATTATCAAATAATGAAGTTCTCCTGTTGTGTTTTCAAAGCTTCATCTTAACAGGCTGATTTATGGGTGAAATTACTAGAAATACTGCCCGATTGTTGCCAAATCTCATCAGTCTTTAACCAGTTCCTCATTTAAAGCTGAACTTTAAGCCCAACCTTGCAAACCCCTGTTTTGCAGACAATTATCCTAAGACCTAACAGATCTCTCAGAGTCCTTGATTCAGGGCCAGCACTGAGATGTTTTTTGGTCTTACTAGCTGACACTTGATAATCTTTCTGGCAATCTGCAGTTACAGTTTGCTTAATAAAATGTGCCTGGAAAACAATGGAGGTGTTTTCTTGTGCAGTTATCTCAAAGATCAGCAATATTCTGTGACCAGAAGCCTCACATTAGCTCCAAGGATTGGACTGGAGTAGCCACCTGAGTTTGTACCTGTGGCAAATTTGCACAGATGTTACATAGTCTGTTTGCAATAGGATTTGACCACTAACCCACACAATGTTGCTGGAAATAATGAATGAGAGTGTCAAAACACTCCTGGTGGGACATGCCCAAGAATTCTGCTTCGTCTCTGAAAGGACAGGTCAGATCCACAGGACTGCAAAGTGGTTCCCAGTTCAGTAACAGAAGAGTGATGGTCAGCAGTCAGGTGTGTGCCACACGATCTCAGTGAGTTAGCACAGTATGTTTCTTCTTATTCAGGAGCTGTGAATACAACCCCCAAAAGCCATCAATCAGGATTAGAAATTACATGAGGAGAAAAATCTGGTATAAGACCAAACTAAATAGTCTCCTGAACTAATATGCTATTAATAGCTTACACTCCACTATTTACCATTGTAAGAAGTAACATGAAAGTCAGCTTTTCCACGTGCTGTTTCTCTCATGGCACAGTGATGAAATGAGAGTGTATTTATGGCACCAGCTGAACCTCAAGCACAGCTCCACAGCTCACTCACCTCTGAGCAGAGTGACACACTCCTGGCTGCTGCTGGGTCAGGGGAGGGATCCAAAGTGCACTGAAGTTAGTGACTGGTTTTCCACTAAATTCCATGTAACTTTGTATCCAACGCCTGCATGATTTAGCTCTGGGCATTTGTGTCTGGCATGTGATTTTAAAAAATAAGTAAATAGTCCCCCAGTAGGTACATTAAATTACCTGAAACTTGGGCATGTTCCAAACTGGCTTCCTAACAGGGGTGTTCAGGTGTGTCACAGGGCCCATGATGGACTGTCATTAATCACACTCTGCTGTGTGCTCATGTCTGGTGGCAATTGGTGCTCGGGTCTGTATGCAGATGCATGGGGTGCAGTGAGGATGTTTGATTTCTGGAACACTCTGGTTGGACTGTAATTTGGTATCTCAGGTGATGAAAAACCAACTCCTGGCAATGTCTGGAATAAAATCCAACATCTGTTTGCTTTGATTTCATGAAAGACTTCAGTATTGCCTCAAAAAAAAAAAACAGCCCTGGAAGTTACGATTTTTCCCAGTGAATCCCACACTGTAACAACAGATGGGAAGAGCCACCTCTCCAGCTTCTGTACACAGATGTGGTTTGCAGTTCTGCTCTCCCTCTTTCTCTATTTCCTACAAGGGATGACTGACTGTTCCTGAGATATCCTGAGTAAGGGGAAATAAGTAAAGGGGAACAAGTGCAAAAAGAACTGAGCTGAAGGGTCAGAGGGAAAATGTCATCCAGCTAAAATTATCAGAGAAGGAAGGAATGTTTCTGGCCCTCTAATGCACCTCATGAAACAAGGAGCTCAAGCTGTATTCAGGGCACAGCAAAGGTGCTGGGCACTGCTTTTTCACATAGGTAGAAATGAATCCTGAAACCCAAAATCCCCAGCTGTCCCACTCTGTGTCATAGTGGTAACAGAACCACTTAGTCCTGAGATGCATGAGGTTGTCAACATCCTTCTTTGAGGTCCCCTGTGTCAGTGTAGCAGAAGCACTACCAGGCAGCTGCACTTGTCTCTAAAATAGCTCTCCAAACATGGCTGAATGCTAGAGGAGTCACTGTTCCTCAAGCCAGTACTTCTCCAGCCCACTGCTCTAGACTGTCCACAATTTCCATAAAGGCAGGGCTGACACAGAACAGTTTCACACAGCCCTGTAAAGCAAAGAAAGGGATGAAGGAACATACAGGATAAGCTACTTAACATCTAAAAGAAAGGGGAAAGCAAAAACCCAAAAGAGGTGCCAAGTTGTACACTGCAAAGTAAACTGGGTGGCCAATTAGAAGGAATCAAATCATGTTTGTGACAAGATTAGTGTCATTTACAAAGGCCTGATTCAGAGTTGGAAAAATTCTGCCTGGCTCCCAGACCTTTGAGATGGGTCCTAATGTTCCCCAGCTTTATAGTTTAAAGGCACCACTTCTACCCCATGGGACAAGTACATGACTCCACGTGGCTCTGTGATGGGGCAAAATAGGCTGCATTTCCTTGTAGCTCCTAATTATCCTTACTGTTATTCTGCTAGTCAAAAGTGGTATAAATGCATCTTATTGCTGGTTGTTGAAGTATGAAGAGGCCAAGAGAGTTTCAGAAAGATAAAACCAAGAGAATTCTATAAAAATATTATGGGGTGCTGTAAAAACTTTCCTAATGTGTCAGATGCTCAGATGGTCTAATTTGGCCTGTGCATCTGCTGGCAGTGTTTGTAGGTCACTGGTGGTCAGTCCTTGAGAGACCTTCAGCTCTGTTGTTGCATTAAATCTAAGCTGTGGAATTCTGTTTAGCAGCCCAGTGCAAGGAGACTGTTGCCATTATATCCTTGAGAATTTTTGTGTAAAGCTGAAGTGTAAGTGAAACCAAATCTTTTTCCCCCAGTTGTCCCACTAATTCCTGCTGTTTAGTTTTAGCATCACCAAAATGTTTTGTGGAAGTGAGACCTTTCTGATAATGATCACAGCCTTGACTGGGAATAGAAAGCAGGAGCATCTCCTGGAAACTTCATTTCAGATCACAGATGTCTGCTCTGTGTTGCACAGTTTTGGTCCTGATGGTGACACAGTGCATCAGGTTAGGAACAGTCCCCATACACCCCTATCAGTACTGCAGGAGAGCCAGGGTGATTCAAAGGAAGTAAATCAAATTAGGCCCAAGCACAAGCCTGAACTCATGATGAAGCAACACACCTGCATTTCTCTCCCTCTGCCCAGGCTGAGATGTTACCCATAACCATGCATGTCACAGCAGTGAAACTTGGCTGCCCAGGCAGGGATCTCAATTGAAGTGTTTCCCACCCATTCCCCAACCTGGGCAGGAGTTGATTTTTTCATGGTGAGATACTGAATGATTGGTGCTTCTGTCTGTGTCACACTCTCATCATTTGCTCTTTTGTTGCCTTAGGTTACATCGAGGCAGCTGTGATCCCTGCAGGTGCCCGGCGGATCCGAGTGGTTGAGGATAAACCTGCTCACAGTTTTCTGGGTAAAAAGATAAAAGAAAGAAAAGAAGTGTTGATTTAAAACTCAGCTCTGTTTTCTGTTAAAATGACCCTTCTCTGAATGACCTGTAATATGACAGGTTTGTTGTTGCCAGGAAGCAGCTGTTGGTTTCATTCTTGTTTCAATCTCTCTCTGCTTTTGTGGCTTGGTTTCATGATGTTTGCTTGATGTGATAGTGTGTGACATTTACAGGCCCTGTGCAGCCTGGACCAGAGAATACTTTTATATAGACAGAAGAATTCCTGAACAGAACTTGGCACTGGGTTGAATGCAGCTGCCAGGAGCACACAACACTTTGGGAGAAAGTGGGAAGGAGGACAGTACATTGAGAGTAAGGAATGGCAGAGATACAGATCAAAAGGTGCCCAGCTCAGACTGGAGCAGAGGCAGGACAGGGCAGCTGATATCACCCAGCACATGGAAACATACTTTGCACCCTCAGAGCTGCACAGCCACATGTAAATGGGAGAATTCTTCTGTCACTCAAGTGTTATATGCTGTGTGGGAAAACAAAAGAGTAGGAGAAAATCCCAGTCTTGCTCCTTTGTTCAGTGAACTTTTGCAGCTTATAGGTCCCTGTGTTGTCAAACCTAAGCTCTTTTTGTAGCTGATGAGCTCATTAACACATGATTTTTGTCATTCTGTGTCAGTATTTCAGCCTTTCCATGTGCTGATAATTATTGCAGTGGTTCAACAGGTACATGTTCCAGTTGCCCCTTAGTCTGGGAAGTATTGGGTACTTGTGCATGCATGTTCTGGTTCTCTCAAAGTGAACTTCTCAGAGTAGAGACACTGCAAGGTTTTAGGATAGAAAAGCACTCTGAAAGATGGAATTGCTTCCAAAAATATATCAAGTTTGTGGTAGGAACTCTGAGAGGATTAAAAAGTTTGTTGCTTTCTGTTTGCAGAAGGGGGAACTGAGGTGTTGGAACTTGCTTATGGATATGCAGGAGTCAGTAACAAAGTTCATATCTTGGGTTTTGATTTCCATGTTCTTTACTTACAATCCTCCATCTCTGCAGCCAAAAAGAGATGTTAATATCCAGTATTGGGGTATAAGATGCTGCTGAAAACATTTACATAGTGTTTGTGTCTCAGGATTTGAGTTCTAGTGCCACTGGTTTTCTGTCTTGAGGTGCAACTGAAGTTGGGAAAGATACTTTTGTTCTCTGTCTTTATTCCAAATTCAGAGGGGAAAAAAGGGCAAATAATGTCATTCAGCTACCCTTAGGTCGAGAGCATTGGCATTTGTGCCACTTCTTGGTAGGAAGCACATATCACTGCTGCTGTTATCACCATATCACCCAGTGCTGCTGCCAGCCTGCTGGGAGAGGACTACGCCTACACGTAAGATGTTTGACTTAGCAAAGCACTGGTGGAACAGTGAGAGCCAGTGTTTCCTTGGGTTTTGCAAATCCTCTGCCTTCTGGAAGCCAGCTTTTTTGTTTGTCTTGGTGGGATTTGCAGAGGGTATTTGTCCAGGGCTTGGGCTTTGGCAGGTAGCTGCAGCACTGAGAGTCTCACTTGAAGCTAGTGACTGCCCTTCATTGTGACCACATAACTTTGACTAAAGCAGGTATTTTCCCTACTGCGTGGTGAAGATTAGGATTGCATATATTTGAAAGCAGACTGTGTCCATCCCATACAGACAGATACAAATGTGGCTGTTTTAGAGCTTCTGAATGCCTTTAGGTCTTTGGTTCATGGTCACAAAACAGGAGAATCTCTCTACGCTTTCCAGGATTTTCTCTTTCAAGGAACACTAGACACAAAGAACAGATACCCAATTTCTTGCTAACCTTACCTGAAGAATAGCAGCAGGAGTGTTCCAACAGGACAGAAAAAGATGACCAAGAAAACAAAGTCCAGTCACTTGATAGGCCTCACAATGCCTCGTAAGTGCAGGTCTGAGTATGGAAGGATTTTCTGTTTCAATTACACTCACAGAGTTGAGTCCAATCAGGTCCTGTTCTCATACAGAACCAGGTACAGCACTTTGGAAATGAGCCCAGCATAATTTGGAATCATTATTCCATGTGCTGGGAGCAGTGCCTGAAGAATTTCACTCCACCTACAGGCAACCCACGCTGGCTGCCTTGGCTGGCTGTAACCCTGAAAAACCACCTTGAACAGGAAATGCCTCTGCAGCTTGTGTCCGCAGGCTGGGAAGCAAGCTGGAGAGACCCAAGGTGGAAATAAAGATCTGACTAGATGCCAGGTTTAGAAATTGATTGGTCAGTTCCCGTCCTCCAGCCAACAAGAAGAAAAGAAGTTATGGGTTGTTGCTGGGGTTCCTTTTTCTTTTTCTCTTCTACTGTACAACTTTGAGCCAGAAAAAGCTTAGAGGTAGAACAGTGGATTCTTGCTACTGCCTAAATGCACCCACAAAGGGCAGAAGAGAAAGATGCACTTTGCTAGCCTATTTGAGGCATAGGCTCCCAGGAGAACTGCAGCCAGGTGTCCGAGGCAGAATAAATAAGTGCTAGCTTAAATCAGTGAGGACTGTTTGGCAAAAAGAGCTCACAGCTGCTTACCTGTTTGGGCTTTTCCAGCACAGTTAGACAAGTTTTGTCAGAGAAGACTGCATGTATCCTGGTCTCCTCAGTTCCTGCCACTGAGCTCTCAAGGATATTGGGCAAATGTTCTTGGTTGCATGCTTTGCTTATTCTCTAAAATGGCAGTAAAGATACTTGCTGTCTTGCAAAGTGCTTCTGCAATGCCTGGGTGAAAAGCAGAGCGTTCAATAAGAGCCAAAGGCCCTGTTCACCCCGCTGGATTTAGTATTGTCCTCTCTGGGGCTGGGTAGGGCCAGGTCTGCAACAGCTGTGTGTGACAAAAGCCACTGGAGAAAAAGCAGTTTTATCCCTGCTGATGGTGCACTCATGGGCAGGAAAGACAAACAGTGGTGAAAACACTTTGCCCCAAATACTCTGTTCAGTGTCTGGTATAATTCCTGTAATCCTCAAGGAGTACTTTTGGAAACAGAGTTGTTCCCAAACTCTCCATCTCCTCAATCACTAAGGCAGCAATGTCTGCAGCAATCAAAACCAAACCTTTCCCAGAAGAGATCCACAAAGATTAAACATTTTGGTTTTCATCAGCAAGCTCTTCCTTTGGTGATGATCTGGAACCAAAGCATAGTTTTTGTCATTCAAGCTCTTAGACTCTGATTTGAGCATGTGCTGTGAGATCTTTACTAGTCAGACACACTGCAAGGAGATAGTTTTATTTCATCCTCAGCTTTGATTAGTTGTGTTCACAGCTCCTCAAGGCCAGTGTGATGGGTGCTTTGATCTGCCTGGAAGCCACTAGGCTTTGACAGAGGAAAGCAATCCTGCCTGAGAATTCTGTCTGAAGTTTGCAGAAGGTACTTTGTAGATTGAGGAACAAAGCAGGAAGGAAAGTAAGCCGCAGACAGACTTATATTGCTGTAGCAGGCAAATACCAGGCCATCATCATACCCCTGGTCTGTGTGCCAAAGAGAACATTCCTCAGAAAAAAACCTTCCCCCACATACAACCCACTCCTCCTGAGGAAACCATACCTGCAGTTTCCATGTTTTTGGAGCCTGTAATGGGACCATGAGAGCTGTCAGGAAGGTTGTGTGCAGCAGAACAGAAGGATACTCCACCTTTCTCCAATAACTGCCCAGGATGCAGATCCTCAGAAAGGCAGAAGAGGCTGCAGAGGACATTGTGACTTCAGTCTACTCTAGACTTCCCCAGAAGTTAGACACTATGAATGATGCTCAGCTGGTAAATTGAATATGCCCTGAAATATTCCAGGGCACTGAGATCAGTGGTCATGGAGCATCTTGTGTATGGGCTCTCAGCCCCCAGTGGAGGAGCTGTCTGTGTACTGCTTCTTAGGAATGGACCCTTGAAAGTCCTGGATTCTGACCCATGCTAGGAGTTGTTTGGGAGAATTCAAGTTGACCCGGGCCACAAGGGATGCTAGGGACCATTTTAACAAGTTCCCAGGTGCCTGGAAACATGTCTGTTCACTGTATGCAGAATAGTATAAAAATGGCTTTCCACGTGGAGGTGGTGCCTTGTGCTGGAATCACCTCAGATATCTCCTCTTACCTTTGGCAGGCTTTTTGGGATCTGAGATCAGTTTTTCAGGAAACCCCTAAAGAGAAATCTAACAGGGTTTTCCTTCCTCCTAAACCTCATTTGAGGTAGGGGTAAGCTGACCCTGCATTTCTCGAGGGAAGCTTCATTGTAATAGCTGTAGAAAGGTGTTAAATGTGGCCAACTGAAATAAAAGGAAGGTCTATGTGGAGTAGCCCAGTATGACCACAAGCAGTCCCACAGTAAATTAGACCCAAGTGGTAAGTCAGCTGTGCTGACAAGTCCAGTTCCTTGTCTCGTGTGCATCTTAGGCAATTATATATAGCCTAAGCACACCTAGAACTTTGCTGGCCGTAGAGACTTGATCCAAGGAGATGACAATGGGAGATTTTTCCTATTGACTTGAAAGGGCTTTAAATCAGCTTCTCTTACCTTCTTGCAACACACTCACTTAAGTGAAAGCCAAGGTTGTGTTTATTACTGGAAGAGAATCAAATAGGCATCAAAATGCTGGAGGGTAAGCAAACCTCTTGTTAAAGGCTTAGGCAAAAGACACAGTTAACCTTGACCTATGGAAGCCCAGCAACACATGGGCTGTTCTGTTTGTCTGGTGTCAGGGCAGATTTGTTCATGAGTCACGGATCTCCACAAAGGAGCTTGAGACTTTCTCTCTGTTAGAACAGGGTCTGCAAATGTTCTCTTCCCTCAGTGCATTGCACAGACATCTGAATAACTGTGCTTCTGTTCTAATGTAGAAAACACACAAACCCCTAAATGAGCTTGCCCTGGTGAGTCAGCAGTAATGCGATGTCCTTGTGGCTGGAGTTGTCTTTCAACATTTGAAGGGCATCAGTGATGCTGATGCAATAGGTTAAGCTGGAAGAAAGGACATGTTATCCCAAGTATCTTCTCAATATTAATCTTACAGGGCTTCCTTCTGCAGTAGAGCTCTTTTTGTTGTCCTTACTGAGGCATTTCTGACAGGACAGATGTGACTTCAGGCACGTGTACCCTGCTCATGGACTCTGAAGGGAGGGTGGCTGTAAAAGGCTGTTCCTTGCCTGCTGGTGTAGTTTACTTGTGACCTGTTTTCCATCAAACCCAGGAGTAGATTGTATCTCAACTGCTTCTGCCTTTTGAGAGCAAGTAAGACAACAGGAAGTATCCTGAGCATAGGTTCTGCTAATTCCTGATGCTGAAGCTTTAGAATGGCTTTATAATCCCATTTTTTTAGCTTGCAAAAAAACTTCTGGAGTAATTTACAACAATCTAAGGGCCACTCTAAGTTGTGCCTGTAGGTAGTGCTTCCAGGCTGGAATATTCTGCCTTCTAGGCTTGAGGGGGTGTTGGACACATCTGCCAAGCTCAAGTTCTGTTCACTGCCCAGTCTCAGCTTTGTGACTTGACTTCTCTTTACAACAGCTGAATGGATGCATTATGGAGCACACACAAACTCAGGAACAGTTCCATTTTGCACTTGGAAATTTTGTTGTGTGTATCAACACAGAGATATGATAGATCTTTTTCTCAAGAAAAGCTTGGGAAAATACAGTTTCAAAAGCTGGTTCTGCTTTTGAACACAGAGTGTGCCCAAGCTACAAACATGATGATGAGGCAGCTAAAATGATACTATTTTTTTCCTTTTATGCTCACATCTTTTACAAGGCTACTGCATCTTGTACTTCAGGTAGGCTGAGACAGAAGCTTAGTAGTCCACATTGTAATTACAAATTTGCTTACCTTTCATTCCATGGTGTTTGATTCATTCCAGCTTTAAAAGATTCCAGTAAGAGATCCATTAACAGCGACTGGAAAATTGAGCTTCCTGGTGAGTTTCAGATCGCAGGCACTACTGTCCGGTACGTGCGAAGGGGTCTGTGGGAGAAAATCTCTGCCAAAGGACCAACTAAAATACCACTGCACTTGATGGTAACTTGATATCCTTTGTTTGTGTTTCTTAAGTGATGCAACGTAAAGGGTTTATATCCTAGCTGAAAGTAAAATTTTGATTGTGTGCTTCCTCACCAGAGTGTTTTAAAGGTATACTGCAGTGCCTGTCTTTGCTTCCCTTTGCAGCATTGCAAGGGCTGCAGAAACCCAGCTCTCTATTTAAAAAAGAGATGATCTTGTATTCTGGGAGAATATGCAGTGTCCTGGTAGGCTTGTGTCCAGTACAGGATACTCCTGTAATGTATTGCAGATAATGTGACAGGTCCATTCTAGAGGACATTGTTTTCCATGGGCCTCCTTTATTTCATGGACTTACCTGCTCACAAACATGGAAGGATATTTGCTTAAATATATTCTCAGCTGATGCCAGAGCATATTCTGTATTAAATACACTGTTGTTCTAACAGAAGAGTTACATTTGAATTTGTATTGACTTACTTGCACTTAGAAATGTTCCGTGTTTTCTTTACACAGTGTTTTTAATTTTATTTGTTTTAATGTGCTCTTGAGAGTTTTTCCTAGTGTTCAACATAGTCCTTTTGATAACCAGGCATGTAATTTTCTAAACAATCATACGACTCCTTTGTGAGACCATAAGTGAGGAGTCCAAAGGGGTGAGAAGGATTGTTGTCCCAGTCCTGTCACTAATGGGTGATGGGGTGACTTGTGGGCCAGTCCCTTAATGTTGGTGGTGACCTTAATATTTCTATCTGTAAGACAGCTGTAATAATGCTTGTCTCCTATATGTGTTACTAGTTGGAAGTCTGCAGAAAGCTTTGCAGTTTCTATAGCAAGGTTTGCATACACACACAGAGTGGTTCAATGTATGCATTGTTTAATGTAATTTTTTAATCCAATTACATTTTTTCTGTGTACTCTTTCTTTTCCTGGTGAATTTTTGCCATGTTTGCTCACTAAAGGCTGTCTGTAAGCACTGCTAAAAATCACCAGTCTCTCCCTTTCCTCACCTGAATTTTTTGGCTTGCTGGGGTTTGTTGTGCAACATTCCATGGCTCTGTTTGAAAAGCTCTAAGGTTGCTTGAACTTTTTACACACACACACACACAGAGACAGAGACACAGACACACACTAATACTCAACTTTGTCAGTACTTTCCCTGTGTCAAAATATGCTGCATAGGAAGATGAAGTGTTTTGTCTTCACTTTATTAAATAGACAGATGACTGAGTTTACTAGGTTCACATATAGGCCAGTGTAAAGCTGGATTCAGAGAGGCTTTTACTGAAATAGTGGTGCAGCATTGGGCACACTGACACCTTCCTGTCTCAGCCATGGGATTCAAGGTCTGCCCACACAAGGAAAGTCTATAGAAGAGCCATCTTCATCAGAAAAGTCAGCTTCTGCTTGACTTTGGCCTTAACACAAGTTTTCCCTCCTGAAACCAGGATTCTAACAGAGTGTCTTGTACTGCCAAGGTCTCCCTAACCTCAAGTGAGACAAAGGAGTTGCACAGGTACCGTTTGTGAAGATGCTGTGTGGGGTTCCTTTGCCAGCTCTTTGAACCTCCCAGGGTGTTACTTCATGTACTGCAGTAAAATCTGGTACCAGAGTCTGTGAACTTCAGCATCAACAGAGCTTTGTTTTTAAAGAAATACTCATTTCTCCTTCATTAAGGGGTAAGCAACTAGCATAGGAAACTAGTGATTCTGAGGTTCTCCATGAGTATCCTTTTCAGCACATAAGAGCAGAGGAAATTTTCCTTCTTCACCTTCTCCCCAGAAGTGATTAAAAAGGAGGAAAATAGAAGTTACCAGACCTTTAAAAAAAACGCATGTGGCTTAAAATCTCTGCCAGTCATAAACAAAACACATGTGAAGTCTTTTCTTCAAATCAGATATTAATCTTTTTCTTGATACAGGGTAGTGTGTTTCATTCTTTCAATGCAAGAAAGGCAGGATGGTTACCAGTTACCTTAAATAGAAAACTGTTGTTCAAACAGTGGTGGAATACACTGGACTGTCAAAGAGCCAGAAGCTTCAGTCAGTCCATTGTGACCTGCATTTGAAACCAATTATACACACATACACACACCCCCCAATTATATATGGCTACGAAATTGCATGAAATTGGTTTCATATGGCCTTTAGATTCACTAGTCTTGCACCCATATTGAGATAATAAGGATTTCTTTTTAGGAGCTGGTTTTTAATACTTGAGGCAGTTCTCCAAGTGCATTGCTGTAAGTATATTTCTTGGAGAAATGAATGTTTGTGTAACTAGGCCTGTGCTAGACCTCCTCTTGGCAACTGAGGACATCCAAACACTCCCAGAGCATAAAGATGCTTTAGACAAGACTGATTGATCAATTCTGTAGAACAAGCTGTTCATATCTCATGCACTTAAAGAAAGCCAGAGCAGGACTTGAGTTCTCTGTCTCTGACTGCCTGGTATTTCAAATTGTGTTTTTTTAAAAAAACATTCATCTTTGAAACTGTAATGAAGACTGGCTCGTTTCAGTCTTGGTATTTAGTTCTAGTAGTAAGGCTCCCTCTGTAGCTGAAACAAAATCATATCTTTGTTCCCCACCCTTTCTGAGAGATGCTTTTCTGCCCACAGTTATGCACTGTGAAGAGCTACTCATGGGTGCTGACTTTGTGTAGCCCCACACTGCTCACTGCACAGACCTCCAAGATGTCAGTGGCTGCAAGCTGGACCCCTCCTTCCAGCACATATGGTTATTTATTTGGTTAAATAAGTTTAGGACAGCTTTAGTGAGTTTATTGGTAGGAGTGATTCCTGCAGATCTGAATGGGAAACTGCTATTGTTGGGAGAAAATCACTTTTGCAAGTTTGCTTTTTGTAATTGGACAGCTGCTTGCTTCACTTGCAATAGCCCTACTTAAAATATTTAATAAACTGCTACTCTACTCCTATTTCAGTAGGTGACAAGAACCAGCAGAACTCAACTGTCCAATGCTGCTAAGATTATGAGGTGATAAGTATAAGTAAGTCTAAAGTCACACCATCAGGAGTGCTTGTATGGCATTTGTTGATAGTGTGGTAACTGAGATTCCATGGACCTCATACTCCATTGAGTATCTTCAAGTTACTTCTGACTCGAGCCAGTGAAAGTGAGAGCTAAATGAGTCCCAACATGTAAATCAAAACAGAACCAGAACTGTCATCTGCCTGTGGTGAAAAAATAAGCATTTTTCTCTGTTCCTTTGTCTTTGCCAATAGTCAGTGAATTTTGGAGTAATAGCAGTAGAGTCGTCACCTGTGACTCCCTGACAATAATCAGCTTGCTGTCAGAAGCAGGTTCAGCAGGTTTCACCTTTCTCTAGCAATGCACAGGGTATGAAAATAAACATGTTGCCAGCAGCTGGCTGGTGTGGCTCTTCCCTTTCATCCCCAGGTTTCTGAGATAATAAAATCCTGCTCCTACAGCTTGTCAGGAGGAATAGTCACATTCACTTTGAGTGCCACATTTCCCAGGAGGCATGGGACTTTTTTTTTTTTTGCTTTGAGAAGGATCACCTCGTTCCTTCAGATGTGTTAATAAACATTTCTGCCTTCAAACTGTGGATTGCTGCAGCCCAACTCAAATGCAACAGCAAATTCTGCAGCTCAAAGAATCACACAGAATGGCTGAAGTTGAAAGGGACCCCTGGAGACTGTCTTGCCCCTGCTCAAGCAGGGTGGTGTAGAGCAGGCTGTCCAGTTCAGTGTTACAAAGGTCCTCAGTCCTAAGCTTGAGTCTCTGCATGAGGCTTGCAGACAACTTGCTTTCTAGAAAAAGGGTGGGACAAGTGTGATGAGTGACTTTTTAACTCTTGCTGCTCATGAAAATAGTTGTTCTATGAAAACTGCTGACTGAATGCTTTCTGTTGTCTTACGGTTTCTCTTTCGATAGCCAGTGACCTGCTGATCATGTTTAAGGCATAGACACTATTATGCAGCTTTAGACATTTCCATGACTATTTTAAATACTCACAGATTATGTGCAATTATTGCTGCTGCCCTGTTTTAGCAATACCACTGTGATACTAGATGAAGATTTGGTTGCCTTTCATGAGGTGCTTACATTTTGAAACTATTGGCCTGAGACAGCATTTTCAGCATCGCTGTCTCTGCTGCCTTTCCCAGCACACAGTGTGTTGTAACAGCCTTTCTTTCCCTGCTGAACCAGGTGCTGTTATTTCATGACCAGAATTATGGAATTCATTATGAATACACCATTCCTGTAAACTATACTGCTGAAAACAGAAGTGAGCCAGAAAAGCAACAAGATTCCTTGTACATCTGGACGCACAGCGGCTGGGAGGGATGCAGTGTGCAGTGTGGAGGAGGTAAGGCCACTGGGAAGCTTGGTGGGACTTACTGTGTGGGGTGTGCAGACACCAGCCACTAGAGAGGTGCCTGCAGAAGCCAGCATTGCCAAAGCACGAAGGAGACGGGCCCTGGGAGTGGATGTTGCCGTAATGAACTCAAATGAGAGCTCATTCTCACCAGCTCTCCCAGCTATCATCCACATCCCCACAGTTAATTTTCACCCAGCATTTTGGCAGAGACACTGCTTGGTCGGTCGTTCCCGTGGGCTGGAGCTGCACCTGGATTAGTGCTCCATGGATGGCTCAAGGCGCCGCGGCGCAGCCCCATGTCTCAAGGCTCCGTCACGTTCTTGGAGCAGAGTTTCCACAGGTGTTCAGGCATGTTCACTGAGACATTTCCTTCCCCAGGGGTGAAACTGGGACAGTGCTGCTGTGGCAGCTCCTGGAGATTGTGTCAGATGTCTTACTGTGGGCTGGACTTTCTGGGAGTGCGTGAGCATGTTGCAGATCTCACTTTTCAGATGAGCCCTAGGATGTGCTGAGAGAGATTTGCTGAAACCCCCGGGGGGGGAATTGATGCCTGTGAAATCAGAGACTTGTTTGTCAGCCACTGGCCATTGTATTTTCAGTGCTGGAAGAAAGAGGAAAACTGATAGTTTCCATGCATTATGGCCAGTCTTTCTTCATCAGGAGACCAAATTATTTCTCGTTTTTATTCATTTTTATGTATATAGATCTAACTTTAAAATGCACACTTATGTTTTAAAACAATAGTGTCTTAGAGCCATAAACCCTCACAGGAGGGAGTGGGAAAATTTTGTATCTTCTGAACTATTTTGAAAGCCTGCCATATTTTAAACAAATCAGTACCTGGCAACATGTCTCTCACCAGTAATAGTGTTGACAGCAATTGTTCTCTTTGGTTGTCAGATGCTTTTACTACTTATCCATACTGGGAAAGGCCTTTGCCCTTCCATACAGACTTAAATTTGAGTTATTTTTCGTTATCTGCTGCAGATAGTGAATAAACTCAATTCAATGCTGAGTCAGGATTAAGAATAGGATCTGAGAAATCAAAATGATGAGCAGTAAGGCAAAGTTGTGTGGTGCAGGGATGGCATCTTCCTTGTCACATCTGGTCATTTTCATGCCACCCCGTGGCACAGCTTTCCAGATGTCACAGAGTGAAAGGCTGAACCCTGGAGGCCATACTGTTGAGGTGAAACTCCTGATATAAAAACAGTTCAAATGTGAAACAGTGAAAAATGCTGACTACTCCTGAGGTGTCTTCCACTGTCAGGGCTTTAAAGTAGTATATCTGGAGGACCAGAAGATGAGAAATAATTTCTTTTGGTGGCTTAGTGTAACCTCTTAATGAAATATGAACAAGCCAAATTTATCACTCTTGAACCTTGGTCACTGAGTTTCAACCTGACCCTTTCTGAGGGAGGAGCAGCAGGCTGCAGCTGTCCTGTCATTATCAGTCACTTGGGTGGGTGGACACTTGTGTGACTTCATCTTACATAGCTGAAGCATCTGTCCTAGGTGATTACAGGGCACAGCTACATGTGGAGGAGGAACCAGAAATTAAAGCAAATTGTTTTCAAGATCATACATTAAGCACTAGAAAGAGAAAGCCCAACATGTTGTTCCTGTGAAGGAGGCAATTTCACAATTATTGGGGAAAGGTTTGTAGCTTTTCTGAAACAAAACAAACCAACCAACCAAACAAAACCCAAACCAAAACACAACAGAAAACAAAGCAGTACAAAGGTAAAACAAAAGTGGGAAATAAAATTGGTTGCAGAGATGGTAGTTCTGTGTAGATTACATCTTGTAGAGACAGTAGAGAGGTCCTAGCTTGTAAGATTTGGTTAACATGTTTTTGTTTCTTAGCCACTGGTTTCCTATTTCAGAGTTGTTTGTTGTTTGACTTGTAGGTGAACGGAAAACCATTGTGTCCTGTACTCGAATCATCAACAAGACCATGACACTGGTGAATGACAGTGACTGCCAGCGAGTGAATCGCCCCGAGCCTCAGGTCAGGAAATGTAACACACACCCCTGCCAGTCACGGTAAGGAGTTAAAAAAAAATAAAACCCAATATCCTTTATTCCTTCACAAATGAGCCATTTCCAAAGCCTCCATCTGGTGAGCATAGTGAAAATGTCTGAAACTATTGGAACACGTTGTTAGCCATAGTAACCAGCTGTAATATTCATTTCCTTTTGTTGAGCAGGTCAGATTTTCATTACCTCAGAGTCTGTTTAATTTGTGGCCAGTAAGACCAGATTCCATGCAAGCTGCCTTCATGCATTTTGGGGATGGGTTTCTTTCCCCCTTGGCTGCCTCCTGGGTGACACAGCAACTTACAGTATAAAGCTAGACAAGAATGCAGTGGCTGAAGAGTTCAGACTGGGAGTCTCTAGGCCAGAAGGGTCTCTTCTTCATGTGGAGTTTGTACAGTGTCTAGCAACACCTGCAGAGTTTTGGAAACCTACCTGAATCTTGCTGGAGTAATGAAATTATGATGAAACACATTTTAGATGCTTTCCTCAGGGAGGGTGCCTTTCTGCATTAGTAGGAGTAATTAGAGATGTAGTAGTAGTAAGTTCTCAAAACAAAAAAAAGCTGTTTTTTTAATTTGGCAGGCACTTTTATTTGATCTGCCTTGTATAAAAATAAGATATTTCTGGCCAAAATGACAAAACGCAGGAAGGTTAATTAATTTGTTCATTTTGTTTGCTAACAAAAAAGTTCACTCTTGCTCAGCAGCAATGTTTAGGATTGTGGAGTGATATAGATACTCCACTTCTGATAGCAGAACATAAAATCACTTCAGGATAAAGCTCAACAATGTCTAAGAAATTATGTTCAAAACAACTAGCTAGCTCTTGCATCTTGTATAATCAGACAAGCCAGGGAAACATACCTGCAAAACTAATCCTGCTGGCAGAAACAATGGGGAAAATGAGAAACAACACACTTCCTTCTACTTGGAGCTGCACTCTGATTAAAGTGCCTTGAAGCAGGGAAAGCCAGTGTCAGGTAATCCATCAATAAAGCCAGGCTGTTTCAGGTTCATTTTCTGTCTGCATTGCCTGTTGCTGCTGTACAGTATTGTGGCCATACTGCTTTCAGTGGTACAGAAAGGTATCATCAGATACCCCATGTGCTTCCAAGTGTGTAAGGAGAGCCAGACTCCCACTGACTTCAAGGGAACAGCTGCCATTTCCATTAGGAAGTTTCCTAAGTTCAGTGATGCTGGAGCTTCTGTCATGTCATTCTCTCCAAAAGACAGAAACAAGGAGCACCTGCTTGTGTTTCTGCCCTGGCATGAAATATTTCTTCTAGACCTTTTGTGAAGCCATTGGGAGGAGACTGGAGTGTGCCCAGGCAGGGTACATGATGGAGTTCCAGGTGGTAGAGAGGAGAAAAGCAACTTAAAAAGCTCAGGAAGAGCTGGGCAGGTTCTGTCTCTACTAGCTGTGAGCAGCAAAGGAGATCTTGGCCATCCAGTCTCTCAGAGCCAAAAGACCCACAGGGCTGTTCCTCAGTGGGATCTCCATGACCAGGAGCCCTTGGGAAAGTCTCCTCCTTGCTGCACACTTTCACCAGGATGTTGTTGCCTGTCCAGGGCAGTGACAGTGGGTTAGGTTAAATCATTCAAAACCTCCTGAAAAAAAGAATACTCTGTTCCCATATCCAGATGTTGTTCTTTTGTGGATTCAGGTCCAGCCCTTAATGTTATTCCAAGGTATCTCTTCCTCTCCATGGAGTTCAGGCCTTTTATAGCCACAACTTATCACAGTTGTCCCCAGGAGGGATTAGCACTGGTGCAGTGACACACTCTTTGGTCCATTTTTTGTCAGAGCAATGACAGCAAACACCAAATGTGCTTAGTACCCAGGAAGGCCACAAAATCCTTGCTGATCATCTGATAGACCACATTCTCCTACTCCCTCTCTGTAGACCACACTTTCACACTTAACATGCTTTTGACTGGAAACATTTTCAGAAGCACATTCTCGGTCAAATTTAAATTTCCACTTGCGTTTGCCCACCCAGATATTAGAAGTGCATGCTTAGCATATTCTCTGACCAAGAACATCTTAAAGAAACCATTCTCTTTCACCATGTCAAGGCTTTTTTTTTTTTTTTATGAGCCTTGAATTTGTTTTAGAGTTTTAAGTAAAATTATGGTAGCATCTTGTTACAATAAGGTCCTTTGTGGTTTCCACTCAGACCTAAGCCCTTTATCTGAATGTAGAAGAAACAGTGCTTTCCTTTCTGTAGTAAACCTGCTCTGTTTACCAAGTTTTAATTTGTATTTTCATTTTTACTCAAAATTTGAAAGAATCACCTTACAGAGAACTTATCTCTAGGGAAGGGTCATACAGACAGCACAGGACTAGGCCATAGGACACTGTTTCTCTTTTGGATGTTCTGTGTGACTTTAATTCTCACACTGTCCCTTTGCTTCCTCTCTCAATCCATGTATAATCTGGACTGCAAACTCTTTGGGATGGGGAGACATCATGTTGAATAAATGGAAGAAGAGGAGGAGGCTATTGCTGTTGAGATTGTAATAAAAAATAAAACATAATAACCCATGTTTTAGAGAGTGATCTGGAGAAAAAAAGGGTATGATATTAATAACAGTGTCTTTCTTCCAGTACAATGCCAAAGTCCTTTTCAAATTATAAAACCCTTTGAACTTCAGCAACCTCTTGGGAGAGCCAAATAATGTGGGACAAGGGACAGTAGTTTCATGAGGCCAAGGAGAAGATTAGAGCTCTGCAACTGCAACCCAGTATCTAAAAAAAACAAAAGAGGCTTGAGAAAAGGATTGGGTACACTAACATGTTTTAAAATTAAATGTCAGAGAAGAGAATTTTCTTGAGGATTTTGTTGAAACTGGCAAAAATAAAAGAATCTTTCATTCTCTATTATTGTTACTCTTTCACCTTTTAAAAAAATGCCTCTTTCTTCCTATTTTATTTTTTATGTTCCTTGACCCTCTTTTTCCATTAAATTCTTTACAGCTTCCTTTCCTGTCCCAACTGCACCCTATTAGCACCTCTTTATTCTAATCCTTTGCCTAGCTCTCTAGATGTTTTTTTACAAAACCCTGCTGTAACCAGATGGAATCTGGATCCTTGCATGTGGTGCGTATGGGTTGTTTCCAGCACACTGAACACCAACCCAAATATATAGGCAAACCCAGCACTCATGTTGGCACAAGACTCAGAAATCACAGATCACATCAGCTGTTATTACTGAAAACATAGGTCGGCCAGTGGCCACACACTTCAGCATGCATGGTTGGGTCTATGAATATGACACTGCTCCCCTCTAATGCAGGAAAAGAACCAAAAACACGTGAAGTTTCCCAACTGTTAGACTTGTAATGGCCTGTATGCAAACACTACTTATTTTCCTCCTCTTTCCTGTAATAGATTTTAATAGAGGTTGAGTTGTTTCAGGGACCTGCTGAATATGTGGTGTTCCTACCCAAATACTTAGCAGTGGCATAAAAGCCAGGAATCCCTGCCTTTATCTACAGAAAAACAAAGGAGACCTCAGCCCCTGTTTTCAGTGTTTAGGACTTGACAGTATCTCCTGAGTCCAAGGCTTACTTTGCTGTTATGAGAGATGGAGCATCCTGCTACATAGCAGCATGTCATAGATTCCTTTCTGATTGGCTCCACAGTCTCCTTCCCTCACAGGAAGGCTCCTCTGTGACCTTGCTGTTCACGTGGGTTGGGATCTTTTATTTCCAGCCTTAATTATTCATTGTCACATTTCAGCCATTTGTTCTTGCATCAGCTCAGTTCCTTTGCCTTGGCATTTTCCCTCCCTAGTTCTTTGCCTTGGGCCAAGAGCCATATGATACAGCAAACCAGTGTATCTCTTCCTTCCATCATTTTCCTGGGCTAAATTCATTATTTTTCTTTTACTTCTTATTG
The DNA here is from genome assembly GCF_020740795.1 of Apus apus. Classification (NCBI taxonomy): domain Eukaryota; kingdom Metazoa; phylum Chordata; class Aves; order Apodiformes; family Apodidae; genus Apus; species Apus apus. Next base: position 18,073,289 of record NC_067291.1, on the reverse strand, counting down.
GATCAGAGACTGTGCATCAGTTCTTCATTCCCTTGGTCACCTTCTCTACTGATGCTCTAATTAACATTATTGAAACTCATAATTTGAGTGCATAGCTGACCAGAATTGTGTGGAGAATCCCAGTCTCAGTCCAATCCAGCCCTTACACAGTTACATTCATACTCTATTGTCTCCACTGGCACCAACTCTCCTGATCCATGCTTCGCATTTTTCGTGGCTGATCATATTTGTGGCCTACAGTCATCCTAGATGTTTTCCTCCTCGTTTGTTTCCACGTATGACCCCTACTTTAACACAGAAATTCTTGTTATTGGTCCCTAAGCACACAACCTTGCACTGTGTGCTGTAATTTTCATTCTGTCTCTGTTATTGCACTGCTCAAGGTTATACAGTTCTTCCTGTAAAACATCCTCATCCTCCATTGCATGGACAATACTTCTAGACTTTGTGTTGTCAGCATTTTCACTGTTTTTTCAGCCATTTTCTTCTGTTTGTGCCAAGGTCATCGATGAACATACTAAATTAGATCAGATGCAAGACAGATCTGGTAACTAATCTAAATTCCTTTCATATCTGATGTTCCTTTGCAGCACTACACTGTGCCCAGCTCTTGCTTGCCATATGATTTACACGTTGATATCCATGTCTCCCAGCATATTATCACTTTCTCTAACTTACATAAGCATTTCCAGTGCAACAAGAGGAGTTCTTTGCTGATAACAAAATAGATTAAATCTATCCCATTTCCTTTGTCTGGAAAAGCAGTTATTTTAATCAAAGAAATACAGCCAGTCAGTTTTGCCTGAAGGAAACCTATGTTGCATCCATTTACCGCTGTGTGCTTGATTGTTGTTCCTCTCCAAATCTGCTCTAAAAACTGGGATGCTGCTGAGGTCAGGTCTGTGGTTACATGGATCACTTCTGACTTCCTTTCTTCTCTCCCCCTTTCACTTTTCCATCCATGGACTGAAATCCAATCCTGTACTCTCCAAGGGCTCGTGCGTTGCAGTGATGCCTGCTGGGGAAAAAACGAAGCCAGTTGTAGGAGTCACCAAGGCCTCACCTGGCTCAGCACCTTGCAGACCTGCCTGAAGGGTTGGTGGCTCTTCAAAGTGGGGTGCCTCAGTGTGTCGTGGCTGATAGTGCCCATTGCTTTAATTCCTTTGATTTAAGCTCATGGTGCTTGTCTGCAGGACCCATATACCTGTGACAGTGCCCTATTTAACAGCCCGAGAATATAGAAACCAGTCAGTGTCCCTGATTCTGGTCTTTTTGCACCTTATTTATTTGTGTTAGCATCACAGGTAGATGGGGAGTGGAACAGTTTTGAATTTGTGAGGTGAAAATCTTGCAAACTAGAATTTGGGGGGGAGCAGTATGATGGAAAACTCCTTGAGAATGTTAGCAAATTCTTTGCAGGGCTGTATGGAAATTATACTAAACTGGAGGGACATATTGGGAGTGTCTGGTAACTGGAAGGGCTGAGCTAGACATTTAATGCTTCCAAATGGTTGTGTTCTTTCATTAGTGCAGTCAGACTCTTTTGGAACCCGTACAAATGTGTATCATCCATAAGGTCCAATGGCAACGAGTTGAAAACCTTATCTGTGCTAAGAAACATCTCCCTCGGCGTGCTTTGAATTTGGTTACACGAAGAAAATGTGAAGGAACAGCCATGGGGAGCGTTTCACACCATTTTAGCCTGGAAATCTGGCATAAATAGTAATGTTAGCACCCTCTGATCCAAGGAGGCACCACGTAAGAGCTCATTTTGAAGTACTTCCCAAAACTGAAGTTGGGATCTCTAGAATCAGTTTGAGCTTAATGCATTTGCCAGGACTTGTGCTGGACACTGTGCGAGGCGCGGTGGCTGCGGGCGGCTGCGAGCGGGCGATGCTGCGCCCTGCTGGCTGCTCCTCAGGGAGACCGTCCCGGGCTGCCCGCCGGGGGCAGCTGCAGCAGGTCCCCGGCAGGTCTTGCAGGAGGGGAAGCCAAACGCTGCAGACCAGAAAGCCTGAGACACTTCTGGGCACCTCTGTGAGTGGGTGGCGGATGTCCTGTTGTAGGCACGTCTGGTTGTCACCATCCACTAGAAGGAGACAAAATCGCATGTGTTCCCGGTTGTAGGCAGCAACGGGCAAGGAGCAGTTAATTAGTTACTGAAAGACAAAGATCTTTTTGACCAAATCTAGCAACTCTACTCAATGAAGCAACTCTGAAAGAGGAGTGAGAGAAGGCTTGGGAACAGACAAAGGGTAGAATGAGGAGAACATGTTGGCTACTGATAAATGCGTTTACATCTAAATGCATTTTTGGTCCCCACTTTACATAAAGGATGGGACAGGCTGGAGAGGGTCTAGAGAAAGGGCCCCAAGGACAATCAGAGGACTGGAGAACCTGCCATATGAGGAGAGGCTGAGAAAACTGGGTTTGTTCAGCCTGGAGAAAAGAAGGCTTCAGGGAGACCTTATTACAATGTTCTGGTACTTAAAGGGTGGCTACCAAGAAGATGGAGACTCCCTGTTTACAAGGAGTCACATGGAAAATACAATGGGTAATGGGCACAAGTTGCTCCTGAGGAAATTCTGGTTGGACACAAGAGGTAAATTCTTCACTATGAGGACAAAAGTTGGAATAGTCTCCTAAGGGAAGTGGTAGATTCTCCCACACTGGATATTTTTAAGTCTCAGCTTGACAGGGTGCTGAGCCTCTCTTTTAAACTATAATGTTACCTTAAAATGTTGGACCAGGTCGTTTCCAACCTGGCATTCTATGATTCTAATAATTCAAGATTACTTCCTAGAGCAGAAGTTAATTTGGCATTAGTTTTCACATGGAGTCATGAGACAGGTTTCTTAGCTTTGGTGTAAACCCCCAGGCTGGCTCACATCACAGCTTTTCCCATTATAATCTTTGACTCAACAGCCTCATGGTTGAACATTTCCTTGCTTTAAAATGTTAAATGAACTGTGCTGCTTTGGTTTGAGGCTCTTTGGGCCAAGTGCAGTCTTTACCTACAAAGGATTAGCAGGATAATCTAGCAAAACATTTAATTGTGAAATTAATTCCTACTGCTGCTGCCAGCTGTGATGCTCTTCACACTGGTTTGCATCCTGTGGTGTGAGCTGAGGAAAAGGCATTGCTTTCCTGGAAAGGCAGGGAATGGGGCTGGATACCAGTTACCCCATCAAAGATATACCAGCCATGGATCAGGGTAGGAGTAACTCACTGCAAAAGGGTTCCAAGGGTGCAGATATTCTGTGCCTTAGTGTAGTGAGACAGTTGCTAGCAAGAAGGATACCTACTCACACCAACTCCATGCTGAGTCCTCCAAAACTGGCTGAGCTGCTTGATTTGAGGGAGCAAGGAGAGAGAGTACAAGGTCTTCCATTTAAAAAAACAAACAAACAAACTTCCTAAGGTGCATGTAAATTACAAAACATTGTCCTATGGCTGATCTTATAATTGGTAGGAAATTTTAAAAAATAAAGCTGTCAAAAGGATAATCACTACAGAAAAAAAGAAACCTGTGTGAGTGAAAGTTGGCAAGTCTGTTAGCAGAATGACTACTGTACTGGAAAATTACTGAGCACTGTTTATAAAGGCAATCAGACAGGAATGTTAGTCTTGGAGTCCTACTTTCTACATCAGCAGCTGTATTATTCTACTAGATTCCTTGTGCTTTTCTCAAAAAAAAAACAACACCAAAAACCCACCTTCTAGTGACTGGGTGTGGCTCAACCTGTTCCCAAAAGTCAAGATTCACCTGATTATTTTGACCCCAGTAAAGCATAGATGTGATGGAGTTTCAGAAACGTGTAGTGAGAGAAAGAAACAATAGCAGAGTGTGTGTATTTCTTGGAAATCCTGAGTCCATTTGTAAACAGTGTTTTCTTGCTTCTACATATTCAAGCATGAACTCAGTTTGATAGCTGTAAGCAAAAAAAAAATCTGACTGACCATTCCATGTGACCAATTCTCAGAAATCTTTTCCCATTCTCCTTTCTAAAATTATCCAATGTGAAATCCTGGCCCCACTGCAAGCTGGTCTGAGTTTTGCCTGACATCAGTAGAGCCACAGTTTAACCCAGGACCCTCAGAAAACTAACAGCAACTTGGACATGATTTTGCATCACAAACTGATGCTGAAGAGAAGCAGTGATAACTGGACGTGGAGTTACCTTCACCTGTATGTTAGTACAACAATGTATGTTATATCAAAAGGTGTGCAACAAGATTTTAGAAATAGAACCCTCAGATTACACTGCTTTAGATTAGTTTCTAAGTGCAATTTCAGACTCTCTCTGTCTTGTTTAGTAGCAGATTTCCGCTGATACTTTTTTCAGCAGTAGTACAGGCTCTTAACTACAACTAGGTAAGAGTTAAGCTTAAGTCCTAAAAAAACAGATATTAATAAAATGAGAAAAAATTGGGTTTTTGCAAGTGGGTCTTTGGTCACATCCAGGCTACTACTGTGAAAGCAGGGAAATCATTTTCATTGTAGCATTGGGAGGGAACAAAAGAAGCACAATGCCTGTAGATAGTGAGTGCATGTGCAAATATATCATGGGTGTTTAGTTAGTGGAGCATAACCAACCTGCAGGCACCAGTCTTCTGCAGGGCTAGAGACAGAAACAACCAGGTGAAATGTAATGTGCTGCAGTATTTACTCTGGAACAAGTAATGGCTTTGTGTTAGTCTGAAAACTGACCTCATGTCTTTCAGTTGTACTCCTCCAAACCATCCTTCAGCCCTGACCCATTTTATTCTCATAGCATTTTTTCCCCAAATCCTTAGCTACAAGTCTTCATTTACAGACATTCATCTCCCCTGGGTTTATGTACATAGTGCTGTAGACAATTTTTTTCCTAGAAAATGTGGGATTCTTAGGCAAGTAGGTTGAGTGGATAATTCAAGGTTAATGACTAATCCAGACCATCGAAACATCAAATAATGAACTGAACCTCCAAAAGATACCTCAGCTGTGCTCCAGGGGCCTGCCAGATGAGTGTTGCCAAAGCAGATTAGAAGAACTCCCAATTCCTCAGCAGAGATACTGAGAGGTCAGAGGTTGAGGAAGACTCAGAAGATAAAGATTTAGAACAACCCTCTCAGATTGCACATCCTGCCCATCCCAGCTTTTTGAGGCTATAGAAAAACACACCCTTCTGGGCATTTTTTAGTTAGAAAGATAGCCACTGACTGGGTTAAAAAAATCTGTGCTTAAAAGCTCGTAACTTTCTTCCTAAATCTAACCACCACCAGGGACCATCTAGCTCTTGAATCCACTGTAGAGATAAGATTACAAAAATATAATACCATGGATAAAGCCATCCTTGTGGTTGTGAGTAAGATAAGTGTATTTATCACATAAATCGGTGCTTGTTGGAAAAATGAGAGGCTCTCCAGGGACTTCAGCTGCAGCACTTACATGGTGCAACAGAAAATAGGTTATAGCCTGGGAGGGAAAGACCAAACTGAAAAGAACTGTGGTGTCAAGCAAACCCTAATACCAGTTTACAGGCTTAAAATATAACTGGAAGCCAGATGATCTATGCCAAGGGCTTAGTGTACAACAGTTAATTGGCTTAATAATACTGAACTAGCTTGGTGTTTTGAGTTAGAATCCTGGAATTATTTTTTACATTGTCATAAGAAAAATGCCATTTTATGAAAAATTGAAAAGTGAGTTTCATTCTTAAACACATCCAAGTGTGTTTGAAAGGTGTAAGACAGTGTAGAGAGGAAAATCTGTCTGTAGTGTAATTTAATAGTAACCATAATGTGCTATTATTTGTACATCACATTTTTCTTCCCTGTGTGTATATTACTTGCCAATAGTAATTATGCTAATACCTTGCTGCACATTCCTTTACCAAATAGGAAACTGGCAGGAAATTTCGTATTTAATCACTTTATCCATAAATCCCTTGTCTTTCCACTTGTGAACAATCTTGTTGAAATATAGTTGCAGTGATTCTGTCTCGTACAGGCACTAAAATCGTATTTTCAGCTGTCTTTGAAGGGGGCTTCAGCAGAACTGTGGGGAAAGACCAGAGCACTGCCAGTACTGCACAGAGGACTCATATTTACTTGCCAGATCATTTTTACAAACCATTGAACCAAGCAGAGGTTTCACTAAGACAGTGAAGTTTTGTGGTCAAAGTGATCATCCCCTTGATGCCTTTGAAAATAGCCTACTTTGCTGATACTTATATTATTCAAACATTTAATTTGTCCCTTGTCTCTTGGATATGAAGCTAAACCCACCACTTTAAAATAGCCTTTAATTTCAAAGTATTTTGATTCCATGTTAGCTGCAGTTGTCACAAGTAGGAAGGAGAGGGCTGTGTGGTTTCAGAGATCCCAACCTTCTGGCTTGGATCAGGGATGGATGGAATGGATTGGGAGCTGAAGCTAGCCATACAGATGTCATCCTGACAAAAAAGCTGGAGACTGCATTTTCACCACAGGGGCAGCTTTGTATTGAATCCCTGGCTTTTGGCTCATGCCCTGTGCAATCATTCTTTTCATGATCATGGTAACATTTGTTTTTTCTGTGCCAGTTTTCCCCGTTATGCTGTCTCATATCTGTGCTAGAGCGACACTAGCTAGAGAGCACTGAACAGTATAGAAAGAAGGTGATTACTCCCCTCCACAAGAGCAATAACAAAATTAAAGAAAGAAAAGTCATAGCCTCACTTTTTAAGGCATCTTGGAAATAGTTGGCATCTGCATGCTGCCCATCCTAAATACAAGCTCACAGACAGCCTCTGCCAGGAATGAATTTTTATCTTTCTCCTTTGCTTTCAGTCCCTTTTTCTTTTGCCAGTAGCTGTAGATCACAGTGAGAGTACAGTGCTGAAGTGAATATGTGTTCAGTGGAGCCTGTGCAGAAACCATTCCCAGCCCTGTGCCTCACATTCAGCTCATAAAGCAAAGTCACTCTTTCCCTCTCCATGCCCTCGTGGAGCAGCTCTTCCCCCAGCCAGAAAGCTGCTCCACGTTTGCTCTGACAGGGCACAGCCCAGCTGATATTGAGAGAGCCTGGCTATTAATTCTCATGAACACTGGTTTCTGCACTTCAAGGCTATTTTTGTCAGTCTTTCAGTCTAGCATTTGATTACCCAGCTGGCATTTTCCTATTCTGTAAGCAAAATACCAAGCACTCAGCCACAGAGATGCGCCAGAACTACTGTCTAGAGAGACAGGTTTGGTGTCTTGCCAGCTGGTTTAGCCAACAGAAATTCACAGATGTGTCAACTGCTTGAACACACAGAAACATTTGTGCAGGGCCGTGTTCCACAAAAGACAGGTGGCCTGATCCCATCCTGCTCAAACCAAATGGCTTCTGCCTTCACTGTCAATGCAGTCATCAGTGCTGTCACTCCAGGTCATCAGTCGTAGCATTTGCCAAATGAATTCCTGAAAATTGCACCAAGCAAAGATGTTTCTGCAAACTGTGCTGCACTGACTTTCCCCCATTCAGGAATGGGAAGTTCGGAAACCGTTGTTTGATTCATTTAGGAGAACTTATTAAGCAGCTTCAAAATAAATGTGGTTAATAAGTTGGCACATCTGGTGCTCTACCTTGGCTACTGGAGCCTTCATCAGAATGAAATAGTTCAGAGCAGACTTCTTGCAGAAGTCTTATTTGAGCCACTTTTCATAACAAACAGCCGAGGATTGAGTGGCAAGTAAACGATTCATGGTATAAGAATACTAACCTAGATGACAGTCCTAAATAACAGGCTGTAAGGTCAATTACCTGGAGAGAAAGGCACGGTAGCCTTCCGGCGCACAGCGCCTGCAGTTGCTGTTCCAGTCTTTCACTTCATCCAGGAATGCCTGTAATTACAGAGAACATGTTCCTCATTGACAGATTGCAGGAAGTGTAAAGATCGATGCTGCTTGTCTTCAGGAACAAAAAAAATAATTCCTCCCTACATGCCTCTTCATTCAGATTCTTCTTAGACATTTTATTCACTGCCTTGTAGCCCAGCTCTAACCGCAGCGGTGCTTCCAGCACTTGCTGGAGGCAGTGGGAGCCTTTCAGTTGGCCTTGGAAGACAGCAGGATGAGGTTGCCTCATTTACCTTGCGTGCCCAGAGCCAGGGACTGCTTTCAGAAGCAGCATGTTCCTTACCCTGGAGGAACCCAAGCACCTCACAATGTTGTGCTGGGTGGTTGCCAGAAGGCCTTTAAAGACATAACAGAGTGAAACAACCCCCCGAAAAAAAAAAAAGTCCATGTATTTGTTCCCAGCACACTTTGATCAAAGGGGAAGGAAATGACAGCTGAAAGGTGCTTACAAAGTAAATGAAACCCAAAGGCTCCAAGGTATAGGGAAGTACCCCCATCCAGACTGGGATAGGGCACATCCATGCGATCTACGGCAGCTTTGAAACAGCACTGTAGGATCCTTTCTACAGAGAAAATATTATCTCTTTGCATACCTCTTGAGCCCTGGCAGTTAAATGCAATTCAGATTTTCTAAGAATAAGCATGGCCAGTTAGCCTCCATTTTTGAGGCTTCTAATACCATGAACTTCAAACAGATGAGATTCCAATTAAACATCCTGGAAAGCCCAAGTATGAAAAGTGAAATCTCACCGGTGGCTGTGAGAGGGTGAACTAAAAGTGAGGCAGGACATGCCTTTGCATTCTGATAGTCTGGGATGTAGAGGATTTGTGCATTTTGAGGTCGTATCATGTAGGATTAAAGAAGCTGACTCTGGTCTGGATGTGGGAAGGCCGTGAGGGGCTTGGTGTCACACTTCAGCTCCCAACGGTGACCGGGTGATCTCAGTGTGACAGCAATAGAGCACCAGTGAAGAACCCACACATCTAGGAAGAATTGCCTGTTTCTCACTCTTTTTAAGCATAATGTTTTATCCCACCATTTTTTTAACATTCCTTCTCTGGCTCCTTCCCAGGTGGGTGACTGGCCATTGGAGTCCCTGCTCTGCTACCTGTGAGAAAGGTGTCCAGCACCGGGAGGTGACTTGTGTTTATCAGTTGCAAAATGGCACCTACGTTAACACCAGAGACCTTTACTGCCTTGGCAACAAACCAACTACTGTACAAAGCTGTGAAGGACGGGACTGCCTTTCTATCTGGGAAGCATCAGAGTGGTCAAAGGTAGGATCTTGATTCAAGAAAGGAGCCAGAATGCACACAGCTGGCCCTAATCCAGGTCCATGCTCAAAATCAAGCATGTTCTCACAGTCAAGTGAGAGCACTGGGTAGGACTGTAATTTTGTTGAGCTGACCAGTTTGGAACTGAGGTTTGTATTCCATACCAGATGAGTCATTAAGGCAGGATTAGATATCCTGCTATAATAACTATATTTTTCCATCTGAAAACTCTGACCATCAAGGAAAAACATTTGACTGATCAGGGCTTCTGGTTCCGTTTAAATGCAGTATGAAACAAATACCAGATTTATCAAGCATTTGCATGTTACAGAGAATGTTCAGTCTTTGGGCTTTGTCCAGGTTTCTTTTGTGTAATTCCAGGAACACAGAAAAGCTGGTTATACTTGTGTAAAAGGTGCACCTCCACATAGTTGCAGAGTTAAGAAGTTATTATCAGATATTCTAAATGCACTTCAGATATAAATGATGTGTGGTTCATTCAGCCTGCATTTTGTTTAGCAACAGAGTGAGCTGGCAGGCTGCCTACAATTCCCAGCCAGGACTCAGCTAAGGCAGGACAACTTGTCTGTACCTTGTGAGTAACAGCCCTAACAGGTTGTCCATCTTAGTTTTGATACTGTATCTGCTAGGATCATCTGAACAAGAAGTTCCTTTCAGTCTTGGTGCAGTGCTTACAGCTCTACCTGTCTCATGCCAGACTGGCTGTGTTACAGGACACAGCAACAATCATTTCTGTGGGAAGGATCTTCCCTTGTTACTCATCTCTATTTCAAAACGGTGAGCTCCTGTTTCGAACACTGTCAAAAAGCTTTTGCAAAATCCCATGGTTAGAAATGTGCTTAAAAGCCACATGTGTGCAGGGTACAAAGGATCTTGCACTGAGGAACAGTGTCTCTTAACAAACAGAATGTGATTCCATTGTCCACCTTTTGCACAGGAAATCTTGGTTTGGCAAGTGAGGTGACAGCCAAGTGAGAGCCATGTTTCCTTTCAGTAGGACATGGTACCTGCTCACTAATACATGAGAGCCATTTTCTTTCTGAGTTCTTTCATTTTAAAAGATGTGGAGAAACACACCAAAGTTTTAATAATTTATCTGATAGGTGTTTTGTGTGTGTCAGAAGCAACCCTTCCAGATGATGCCCTCTTTATTTCTTACAGCAGAACCACCTGAACTGTCTGTAGCTGAGACTATTCTTATGGTGCAGTTCCTACCTGTTTTACATGGGGAATTTTGACATGGGGCCTTTTGTTAACAATCCAGGTATTTCTCTCTCCTTTTATGAAATGGAGTAAATGAAGTTACAGAAGACTTTTCCCAGAGTGGAAATCTTCCATGTTTGTGACCACATAAATAATTTGCAAATGCATAGTATTGTAGACAATTTTTCCAATAACTGGTTAACTGGTTTGCTTTTCCTTTGTTTAATTTTTTGTATCTGTAATTGCCCATTTGTGATTTTAGATTAATTCTTGCTCTGGCACATTTCTGCTGTTACATAGCAAAGTTGACTCCAGGACACATTTGATGCTCTGCCAGTTTGAACACTTCCCATGCCTAGGTCTTTCTTCATTGGCAATCACTTTAATCCCTAACATTTTAATCTGATGTGGTGGACTAAATAGCACAGTAGTGGCATCATTTTATAAATCTATTTTCTCATGTATGGTTTTGAACTTTTTGGTTATACAACAAAAAACTGTTGACCATATTGATGTCTGGTCCCCAGTAAAAAATGTGTGTTTTCAAAGCAAATTCCAATACAGTCTACTCTGTGGAAAAACTTAAGTTCCCCTTTTATTGCCAAACACTTAAGATTGTTTTGGACAAAGTACTCTCAACACATTTTTAATGACAAAAATAGAGACTGTCAGAAAAAGGTAAATTCTTCTACTGTTAGGGAACTAGAGTATACAAAAATACGGACTTCCTTCAAATAAAGGAGCTGTATCTTAACTGCAAAGTTGTGTTGCTCCTTTGCAAAATCTTGTGGGATTTGCCTAAGTAATTTGTTAATGAGGCAAGACCTGATGATTTCAGCTGGACACTCAGGGACTGCACATATTATTTAGTACACTGCTCTGTTGTGGAATCTCTATAAAATCTATATGTTAAGAAATCCTTCATGAAGACAGACGACTTGAAGAAAGAAAAAAACCTCTTAAAGAGGGTGATTTATATGCGACCACCAAAGATCTGTTGGAAACCTTTTGCAAATGCTGTTTTGTCTAGGAAAGTATATGCAGTATTAATCTGTGGATGACTTAAAAGCTTGTGGGAAGAACAAACAGTTGGTGTTTTTCCCAGACTTGCTTGTAAAACCCACCTAGAGATTTCTCCTACTGTGATAAATACTCCCACTTCAGTTTGATTTACTTTGAGTAAATTGGACTATTTGAAAGATTTTATATATTGTGCTCTGTAGTTGGAGATGAACGAGTGCGACCCTGAGGACCGAGGAAAATTATACATAATTTGGGAAAGTCTATCCAACTTGGGGCAGATTCATGACTTTAAGGTACCATTCAGAGAGCTCCAGCCTGAGGTCTCTGGCAAGTCTGGCACTCTGAGGAGTGAAGCAAAGCAGTTTCTGAAATTCTGCAAAGCCTGGAAGAATTCATCCCCCTATCTAGCAAAACTGCACAATTGTGCTTGTTACAAAGATGTTACATCCGTAAGGAGGTCACGCCATGAGCAGCACATAGTAAATTAAGTGGAAGGTTTCCCAGATTTTCAAGAAGTCACTTTGTAGTGCACTGAAGTATTTAAAGGCATGTCTGTTTGCTTGCCAGCTCATAAACGCTTGTCATTCATGTCCTTAACAAGGCCAGCAGGTCAGAACTGCCTGGATTGTATTTTTAAGATGGTTAGACAGGCATGCTGAGATTTGTCCATTTGATGTAATTTATATCAAGCTGATGCTTGTTTCCAGCATAGACCCCCTGGATGGAGAAGCTTCTTGGAATATGTTCAAAAGACCTCACAGAATATCTCATATCTTCACTATTTATTCAGTGTCAAATCAACTGTCTTTTCCATGCTGATCCCCTGAAGGGGAGAACTTGACATGCTAGAGGAGGTTAGTTTTTATCTCAGTTGGTACATATATCACTTTTCCACCCACCTGTCCCCAGTGGCTCTTCAAGAAAATTTCTCACTCTTAACCACTGCAGTGGCATGAAAATGAAGAGCAGAGAGAACAGCTATGCTGTTGTGTAGTGGCATCATGCACTCAGATGGCTGTGGCAGCATCAGCCGACCTGTTACTCTGTTACAAAACTGGTCATTTAAAACAGAAGTTCTCTGTTTCAGTTCATACGAGTGTCCTAATACAGTCAATGAAGTCAAGAGAAATTCTTCAGGAAAACAGAACTTCCAGCCAACCCTTGGCAAAGACAACAAAATGGGTGACCAGATAATCCCTGGTCTTTAGAATCTACCTCCATAGTGCCCAGGCACAAAAGCATTTGTGGAGACTTGATGCTTACTCGCCTGGGTGTTAAAGTGCCCAAATGCTTCAATCAAGTCTTCCTTCAGCAACTGATCCTAGCAGCTCTAGTAGCCTGCTGCTTTTTCAGAGGACTTCAAACAGTCCCTGCTCATGCCTTTGGTGTTGAGAAGCCTGCCTTTCACCCCTGCTGATGTCTGTGGGCAGCTGGCTGGCCAAGGTTGGAAGCTGATCACAATACTGTGGCTCACTGTGTAGCGCCCCTCCTGAGCTATCCCCTTGGTGCATGTGAAGTTCTTTGGAACTAACACAGTAATGAGGATGTGGTAAAACAGAGTGAGGGTCATGTATGTGTTTCACATGAGAACACATGTGAGAACTGTGACTGTGCCATGGTACAAACTATATTGCAGAAATGGATTTGTAACAGTGTTCTTGTGCTGCTGTGATTTTAAAAAGGCATTTATCACCATAATCTTACTCCCATGATACATCAAGGGATATGGCAGTTCTGTGTTGTAAATCTTAGTTTGTCCTTTTTCATTATGAATGATGAGCTTTTAAATACAAGATTTAGTGGAGTTTTTAATCTGTAACACCAATTCTAGCAAAATGCCAGCTGATACTTTCAGAGAAGGATGATTTTCAGAGTTGCCATTTTTCACAAGTAAAATATTTCACAAGCAGATATCACGTTTTTCAAATTACTTTTATATGTTTGAAAGTGGTTTAGATTATTGGGAGAAAAATCTTTGGGTTATTCATTTCCCTCTGTGTTCACAAAAACAGCTCTTCCCTTCGGCTGTGTTACCAAGATAAAAGTTATCATTTCTAGGCACCATGTAAGAGAAAACCTGTTGTTTTGCAGTGCTCAGCAGACTGTGGCAAGGGGATTCAGAAAAGAACAGTGACGTGCACAAATTCTCAAGGCAAATGTGATGCAGCCACCAGGCCAAGAGATGAGGAAGAGTGTGAGGATCACACAGGCTGTTACGAATGGAAAACAGGCGATTGGTCTAAGGTAACATGGTCATTTCTTTCCAAGTGCCAAGATGTTCAGGGTGCTTTGCTTCCATGTGCTGTGTTCATTTGCAGTTTTAATATTTGGAAAGGGAGGGTTTAACTGGTTTTGATTGGAGGTTTTGCTGGGATTTACACTTTCCCCTTATGCCATTTATAATCCAAACATTGCTACGTGGTCTTATGAATATGAGCCAGCAAGTGTTAGAGAGGTGTATTCCAAATAGGGTAGAAATTAGTATTAATTGACTGCTTAACCATCCAAAGGCAAAACTTGCACAAGATTCCCACCACAGGGGGATCAATGGTGTCAATAAGCTAGTTTATAAATGTTGCTGAAACTGCTTTCCATATTTCAAACAGCAGACTCTGAATGGTTCTGGCTAGCAGACTGAATTCTACAGAAAGAGTTCATTTGCAGCATCTTCCAGGAGTGCAGGGAACTAAGGAGGGGTCCTTTGCTCAGCCTGGACAAACTGAAGAGGAAGTTGGGGAGCTAGTTACTGAGGAGAAGGGAAATCTCACAAGGGGGCTGTGGTGAGAGTTCTGTTTCACTCAAAGGATCAATATGGAGCCGAGAGGAGAGTTGGACCTTGGTCTTCTTATCCCAAGTGATAAATCTGAAGGTTTGGGAGAACTGTTGGTAAACTGAATACTACTGAGAGGAAATGTGGTGAAGCTCTGGCAGATTCTCACAGAACCAGGGGGTCACTGAGAGCATCCATGGCTGGGTTCTGTTCCTCTGCCTCAGGTGATCCTGCCTGCAGAGTCTGTCAGTTCACTGTTTAGTTGCCAAAGATGCAAGACTAGAGCTGTGCAGCTGCACTTCATGCTCATCTGAGACCTACTCACTATAGTCCAGTCCTAGTTTTATTCCAGCCACCTGAAATGAAGGAAAGCCATGAGGTTAAAGGCAGAGCTAAAACCATCAGTCTCTTCCTCAGGGCTGGATTTCACCTTCACTTGGGCCTGTCTGAACTTAGTTTCTCCAGTGACATCAGTGGAATTAATTCCCAAATGCAGTGGATTAAACCAGAGCAGAGTCTGCTCTGTATTTGCATTCTGGTCTTAAAGTAACAGGTAGTTTTGCTTGGGAAGGAGGCTTGGCAGTGTGGGAAACAGCCTTTGCCAGTGCTGTTCCTAAAGCATCCTTTACATTACTGACTTCATGTTTGCATAAAGAACTACAATTTCCCAGGAATATTATATTCCGGATTGGTTTTATCTTATATTTGTAAGTGTACACTTCTCTAAACAGAAAGCCTACTTTGTGTTCTGGAATGTCTGGCATGTGCAGAAACCACTGGGATACAGTAGTTGCATTTTGCTTTCCAAAAATCCAAACTCCAGCAAGGAAAAACCAGTGAAATCGAGGCCTATGGTGGGCAAACTGTCTTATCTGCAATTGCACGTTGGGGTTTTTTTTACATTATTAGGAATTACAGATATTTATAGATAGACTCTGTCGTAGATACATTAATTTAATGGTGTCAGTGCTGGAGAATGCATTAAGAACTTGCCACATACAAAAGGTCTGTATTTATGCTGAGCCAGAAACTTGTATCACAGAATGTTTAGAGCGTTGAACATTATTTTATTCATAACCTGGCACACAGAGTCTGTGCAAGCTGGCCAAAGCAAACAGTTCCTCTGTGTTAGCAGGTGAAATAACATTATTTATTTATTTGTGGAACTGTAAAATATTTTGGCATGCAAATTGACCCGGATTCTCTTTATAGGGAGGAATATGAAATAATTGTGTATTCACTCATTAGATGGATTGAAAGTTCAGTATAGTACGAATGGGTCCAATCTGATAAAGATGTTGGCTCACTGCTAGAGAGGCTGCAGTTATACATTGCTCACAGTAAATAGTAGTGTTGATGGATTTAGTGTCTGCATGTGACCAGGACAGGATCAGGGCAAAATCACTTGTTATTTGCAATTCTTAACTCAGGATCAGGATCCTCCCTGTGCAGAGGGGCACAAAAGCTTATGTGCTGCGTTTATGGCCTGCTTCTGCCTGCAGAGAGCTTGTGCCAGCTCTCTGCTTCCCAGGAATTTCACCCTGTGTGAGTCCAGCAGGATGTTCTTGGACTTAAATTTAGTTTATAATGAGCATTGAAAATTCTAGACATACTGGTTCATTCTGACTGGACACTTAGATCACACAATTAGATTCTTATTTTCTGAGTAGAGCGTTAAACAAAAGGCACCACTGGATTGCTAGAAAAGGGTATGGGTAGATAAAATTCTTTGAAGAAAATGTATTGTCCCAGAAACCTAGATGGCTGAAATGTTTGGTGTGGAATTAAATTCTTTGTGAATCCTGAGCAGAGGATTTCATCAGGAGGATCCAGAAGCTTTAATGCAGGGCTTGTACTTAGGGGGAGAGCCCTTACAGCTGTCAGCAGCTCCTCTTTGGTCTTGTCCAGCTCAAATCAGTTTCTCCTCTAAGGAGAAACAGAAAGTCTGCAGCACTTAGATTATAGTGAACTCTTGAAAATTATACTTCCAGGGTAAATTCCATTGTAAAACATTTGTTGCTGGTGCAGTAAAAATTGCTGTGAAAGAGCTTTGTGCTGACTGAGATGGAAACTTTTGCTATTCATACAAACTGATCTCAGAGCAAGCAACAACTTTTTGCAATTAATGCATTAAGCATTTGATATTTATTGTTAATGATCATCAGGGAAGCAAGATTTAACTAAGAGTGGTAATTATCACAGATTAAACTAAGGAGTTTTGAAGCTTTATGTGCAAAGAACTTGCATGGTGACTTGGCCTCCAATCCTTAATTTCCCAAACCAAGATAATTTGAAGATACTAGGAAGTCATGTAAGAAAGAGGCAAAACCTCATTTAAAAAGTTGAATCCAGATACAACTTGTAAATAGAACAGGCTCTTTGGGTGGTAATGGCAGACTGTTATTTTTATATTCTTATTGGAATATTTTTAGACTACATGGACTGTGTCCATGAGAAGACAAACCACTTCCCTGAGTTGTTCCCAGCCCTATATGAGTAACTGACTTTGTGTCTGACAGCGATGGTTATCCCATGTAAGGTCTTAGGTCCTGTTGCATTCAGAAAGGGCAAGAGGGGGCAGCTGTAAAAGCTCCAAATCTACACCAGGCAAATTCTGGTTTTATGTTCTCAGACCCTGAATCCACTTTGTATAGAAAAGGTGAGGGCTGGAGGCATGGCTGTGCTGGTCTTAACCTGCACCTACCTTGTCCACTGACCTTGGTAACAGCTCTGCAGCCATTGCCTGTTCACACTCTGAAGAAGAGAAATGTTCCTTTTTTTTTGTCAGGGTTATTAGCTGATGGTCGTTACTGCACACTTTATACCTGTGGAAGGCATTTGGAGCTACATGAGCAGACTTAGCAAGCAGTCTTGGCTGTGAGATTTGCGTAGTCTCCAAGTATTTGCAGAATATTTCAGATCTTGCATGAGAAACTGATACATGTAGTTTGCTTTGCAAACACCTAGGGCCCAGTTTGTAAAGTTATTTTTCATGCCTTTGAAGCTACCATTGTTAGTCCAGTGCTGGAGATCAACAGACTGTCTACTGTAGTTCTAAAGACAGTATCATTCTGTTACGAGCAACCATATGTAACTCCCATTGCCACTGTTACTAAACTTCCAAATTCACTGCATTACTGCAGCTTCTCCTTTAAACCCCCCATCTTAAAGGGGTGCCATTATTATTTTTAGCATTTAACACAAACACAGCATTGGTATTATAAGTTACATAAAAACACTGTTCCTGGCCCGAGCATCTTTGAACCTCCTAGAACAGAAAGACAGAGAGACCCACTGAAGGTGTTAACCTGAAATACTTTTTTAATTGTTGCCTGGATTCTTCAGAATTGCTGTTCATTATATCATCCTTTTTTATATATGATGCAATATACAAATGGGAATCCAGGCAATCTCCCATTCAGTCGTTTCTTCCAAAAGGAAATTCCACATCCAGTTTCCATTCAGTTATATTAACAAACATCTCATACACTGTTTCTGCTTTGAAATAGTTCCTCCCTGTTTGAAATCTGAGCTGTTAAATGTTCTAGCACTGGAAGCGTTCGTACATTTTTGTTGTAGTTGTGCTAGTCAAAAGAACAAATAGAGGTTGCTCAGTTTCCCAACGCTTGCCTCAGACTCCTGGGCTGTTGGAAATATGCCTCTTGATGCTTGAGCAAGACAGTAGTTCATTCTTTCAGGATGAATTGCATTTTACTGACAAACTTTATGTCAAGGATTACATTCCTGCGAAGAATGCAGGCAGTGACCAGAATGTGTCTTTATGTCCGTGGCTCTCCAGGAAGGTTGGCAGGACACACAGCCCGAGGCTGGACCCCTCGCCTGCCGCTTGGAGGGATCTGCCACCAGGCTCCAGCCCTGTGCTGAAGCCTGCTGGGACTCCCAAGGTGGAAAACGTGTGTCCCAAATGATGGGGAGGGCCTGCTGGCCTGCTGCAGGGAGGTGTGGGCTTGATGTATTGGCTGGCTATGGTGGTGACAACAATCCATTGTCACCCTGGGTGCTGCTTTTCAGCTACCCACGGCTCCCTCCCCCTCTGTCCTCAGCTCGCTCCCCTTCTGCTCTGGCAATATCATAGCAGGGAAAGCACTCAGGTGCAAATGGACAGGCCAAACCTGTATTTTTTGAGTTCTTTTTCTCCAATTGGCTTTTGGACTCTGCCAAGGAATAACTGAAGAGGGAAGACTATATAGCAGGAGCAATTCTCCACAAGATTTTTATGGATTTGTCGTCATTTCCAGTTTCACTTAATTGTTTCATTATTTTATATGCCTCAACATACTCTACTTCTGTCCTGTGACTGAAGTGTTTTATTTCAAGCCAATAGCACAGAATGGTTCAGGGCTCCCAGTTTCTTTTTCTTTTTTTTTTTTTTTTTTCCCCCACTGTTCTCCTTTTAACTGGTATTATGTCAAGGAAGGTGGAATTACAAGCAAGATACACGAGCTCCATCATTAGTGCTGACTTTCATAATGGTGCATTTTCAGCTTTCTGGGTAGGAGTTTAAACATGCAACTTCTGTCCCTCAGGCAACAATTTAGCTTATTAACTTATTATATTACATAGCCCAATGAAAAGATTTTTTGAAGAAGAAAGATACATAGAAGCTTTGTAATATATTGGCTTTGCCATATTTTTTCTTTGCAGTTACAGTAGATGCTCTGTAAATGCTGAGGCCTGTATTAATCGGATAACCAATGCAAATCCAGGGCAACTGTCTTTCATTCTTCCCTACAAGCCATTGGCCATAAGCCAAGGATCTTACTCTGCACCGTGGGTCAGATATCAGTCTCCCTTACATTAGCGTAAATCCAGATTAATTCAGCCACTTAAGTTAATGCAGGCTTATGCCAATGCCATGCAGATCAGGATCTGACTGTGCAAGATCTTTGGCTCTTGGGTAGGAACCATCACAGGTTCATGGTGTTAGGTGAAAACAGAAATATATGACATGTCAAGCTGGGCTTCAACTAGGAGAGAAAATAGAGGAGAAATCTTTTTCTACCACTTCACATCTCGTATAACCACCTGGCACAACTTTCACTAGATTCAGAAAGATTGTACAGTCCAGAGACTGGAAAGGACTAGCAAGGATCAGTTTGGCAAAGTGTGATGTTGAACAATAAACTTTCTGCCAAATAGTGTCAGTAGTGATAAAGCACATCTAAAAAATTACCTATAGCCACCTGCCCTCCCTGAATATTAATAGTTGCCAATTTCTTTACTGTATTTTGCTCAGCCTATGAAATGCTGGCTATGGGTTCTCATCCCAGGAGAAAAATTAACAACAGGGAGGGGGGAAAATCTAATTTCCTATAAGAAAAATACTGGTTTTGTGCCAGGCATCGAGGTGTTTTGTACTGCATCAGCAGTCATTCATCACAGTGGGTGGTAACAAGGATTTTGTAATTGCAAATTAATTGTTTTGGCAAGATTACAGTAGATTGTATTCCCTGAGAGATAAAACCTGTTGCCTTGCAGTACATCAAAATACATGTTGGGATTGGTTTTTGGGGTTTGGGTTTTTTTGCCAAAAAAATACTCTACAATCTTCCAGTGCCAGGAAGGCATGTGTTCTGAGTTCCAAATATTTGGGAACATCAATAAAATCTACTATATGCCTCACTTTTAAAGATTAATTCACATTAAATGATAAGAAGAGCAAATCAAGGACAGCTGGGGTTAGAGAGGTATATTCAAAGCTGTTGCAAATATAGAAGCAAACTGTCCTTTTTTCTAACATTCATTACAATTTCATGGCTCGACCCACCATCTGTTTATGATAAACTATGGACAACTTGCTAATTCTTCATAAAGGTCATAACTAAGTTAATCTTCTTCTACCCCAGAGAAAATAACTTTTCTTCTTGAATTGAGAGAAAACTCTGCAGGAGGGATGGTCACTTAGAACTGCAGTCACACATCTCAGCTGACAGACCCTTTCCTGCCCCTCACTCACTTTGGCTCTGCAAACAACTTCATGATTTATGGCTGCTCATGCACATTCATCACTATAGCTGGAACTGATGTTGGAAGATTGTCTGCAGGCCTCACTGATGCAAATCAGTTGTTCTCCAGAAGGTGATAGAGCTGGATTTGACAGGAGAGGACCCAACAAGCTTTAGTATTCAAACCCTTTGCTTCTCTGGTCCTAGGTATGACCAGAAGCCAGAACATCGGAGTGTCCTACACTAAGCTACTGCCCCATGGACAGCTCTAAGTTGTACTGCTAGTTGTGGTTCCCCACAGTTTGTTTCTCTGGAGTGTGATCAGTGATGTAAAAACCACAGCTTTTCTTGCCAACAGCTAATCTTGAACTATCCCTCACTACAGAGGATGAGAGCAAATGGCCCAAAATTGGTTATATCAGCCAGGAGCACTCCTCAATTTAGGAAAGTTGTTGCCAGTATAATAATTTCATGTAGCCCTTTAGGAAGGAAGATGGAAAGCCATGTCTCTGCATTCCTGAAGTAGAGTGGTGACTTTTGAGTTGTGGTGAGCTAAAGCCACTACCTTTAGTTTAACCTCCTCTGAGGAAATGCATGGAATAAAATATATTTCTGTGAGAGAAATCTAGTTTTTGTTTTACAAAGCAGAAGCCACTCCTCTCTTTAGCTGCAGTGAAATCAATTTTGTTTATAACACTTTAGACCAAATCACTGACCAACCAAAATTAATAGCTGACTCCCAATGACTTCAGTGAGTTAAGAATTTCAGCACAAAATGAATAGTTTTGGTGTGTGGTTTGCAGTTTACATGTGAGAGAGCTCCAAGGCTATGGGTTATTGTTTTGTTGCCTTCACTGTCAGTGCAGGGTGTGCTGAAGGCTTCTCTGTTCCTTTTATGATTTTATTCCACAAACTTAGGTAACAGAGAAATGAACCACCCTGCAGCCAGAGCAAGGATTCTGAGAAAAAGACTTGGATTATGGAAGTAACAGCCTCAAAAGGGGAGACATCTCCATGTTCTTGCGGCCATTTCACGAATCTGTCACCTTGAGCTACTTAAAGCCCAGCCCAAGGCCCTTCTACTCCCTTGTACCATCAAATAGAAATGATGGCTCTGTGGTGGACAAACTTAGAAATGTAGTTTTCATACCTCCACTGAAAAGAGGCATTTTAGGAAAGAAAGGAAAGTTCATAGGCATTCAGCTCATATTAACTACAGACTTCTGTGTGGCCATGGGTCCATCACTCAACTGAGTGCACACACAGTCCCAGCCACCTGACAGGCAGGTGCCCTGTCTGAGATAGCTGTTAGGCTCCTTTTACAGTCAATGTGAGACAGGCAGCTCCAGGTAGTAGTTGTATCTTCTTCCCTTAGTAAAGGCTGAATTGCCTTTTGAAGTGTTGATCTCTGTCTCTTGACTGCAAAGAGCATTTAAACAGAGCTGGCTCAGTGAGATGAATCCCACTCCTTCTGCTCTTTGATTCTCTGTCCCCACATCTGTGAAATGTCTTAGCTGTGGTCAGAGGTAATATGTGTATATGTGTATATATTATATATATAATATGTGTGGTCAGAGGTAAATAATGTGTAAAGGCACTAACCCAAGGTAGAGCCTCTATCTAGACTTGTGCTAACTGCCAGTCCCAGTCGATGCAGCTGTAGTTGGGAACCAAGACATGGCAAGTGAGGAGATGCTGACTACAATGCTGGCTGGCCAAGTCATTCCCCTGGGGCCCGTGAGCTACAGAAACCCAGTCCTGCTCATGCCTTTGAGGCAGTGACTGCTACTTGTTTGCACAATAATTTTCACAGCTCATCTCTGCTGGAGTTTCTGGGAACGTCCATCGTACAAATCATTTTGATGGTTGCTTAGTAAAGGAGAATATGCTGCAAGAAGACCATATTCATCAGTGTTTTGTTTGAAGTGGAGCATGTTCTGCCACAGTGTTACTGCCTCATGTTCCAATACAGCCTCCAGTCATTCTATTAATTGGAAGAATAACTTTTCCTTTTTGATATTTTTTATTTAAAAGCCTAGTTCATTGAGTGTTTTTTTTTTTTTTCTTTTTGATGGAGAATTAAAGCCTCCCACCAAGATCAGTGGATTGGAAATGGAATTCCATCACGACTATTTTACTCCTTTTTTTAATGTGAAAAAGAAGAAAACATGAAAGACAAGCCTGTTTAAATATTGGCATTCATTTTCTCTGAGTTACTCTGAGACATTACAATGTCTAGGATCATATTTTTTAAACTAGGAGCAGTAGCTAGATCACAATTTAAAGTTTGTGCTGCTCATCTGAAGAGGTTTTTGCCCATTGAATCCTTACACCATACAATATGCATCACTAGCAGGGATGGCTATAATTTTGCAGTCTTTCCAGTAGCCTTTTGAGATTTATAATGACTACTGAGGCATTAAGGTGACAATTTTCTAAAACATCTTTGAAGAGCAATTAGTATCAGCCCACTGCTGTTCCTTTGACTGTGCAAGATTAAACCAGTGTTAGTTCAGCATCATACATTTCAAAGCTGAGTAGCTCCTTGTCTAGAGAATGCTCAGGCAGGACTGAGATGACAGAGATGAGCAGCCTCTTGCTGAAGGGAAGTAATCCTAATGGAGTCCTTAATTTAATTACTGTTTTTAATAAATTGCCTGTAGGTAGCATTGATAATTAACTGATTAATAACTAAAATGTGTGTTCAGTGGAGCTTCAGTTCCCAAGATGCCCTTTCAGGCTAAAGTCTGCAAGAGGAGTTTGTAGTATTTCCTTGCAGTTTTTCAGATGGAATAAGCTGTGGAGTATTTCCACTTTGTACCTGCCACAAATCAAAACATTGCACATCTTCTGTAGGTGATAGACTATGGCACCCTCTAGGTAAGTCATTTCACATCTCTGCCTGATCATGTTCTTGAAATCTAGTTTGATTGTGAGAATTAAATCCTGCCTAATTGGTATAATTAAATAAATGACACTTCCTCATTACCATCCACCTGGGCTGCATTGTACAAGAGCTTAGGGGCAGTGTCACTACCCAGAATATTCGTGCATTCAGCTCTTAATCTCTGAACTCTCTGTGCACAATGGAACTTTTCAGAAGAGCAAAGTCAAGCTTAATTATGCAGTGAGATGTGGTGGATATACTGGCCAGGTCTTGTTCCTTGAGGTCATGCAGTTCGCAAGCACAGCTGCAGGCACTTTGCAAATATTGCTTCTCTCTTCTCCTTCTAAGATACTGTCACATCAGCCATGAGCATTTTCTGCTCTAATTTATTGTTTCTCCCCATACTGAGTCAGAAGGGTATGCATTTTTTTCTTGGCTAAATTAAACAAATCAGTCATTTCAGAAAAGTTTCCAAATGAAAGATGGTTGTAAGCAAGACCAGATATGTTCTCTTTACAGATCTGGGGTTCAAAAAGAAAACAAAGAAAGAAAGAAAAAAAGACAGAAAAGAACAAGGAAGCTTGAAAAACAACTTGCAGTTTGCTTTGGGCAAATTAGATCTTATCAGTGCAAAGACAGAAATTTCTTTCTTTAGCATGATGCCATGGTGCAAGTTGACCTGGTGTTTATGAAAGCGAATTGTGTGCTGCTTTGCAGCTGGAATGATAGACTTCAGATCAGTGAGACTCAGAAAAAGCCTGATGCTAAGGTGTGTGGAGCACTGGCTTCCAGAGCACACACATGTATGCTATTAAGGTCTCAGGAATGGAGCAATTGCAGGACAGTTGTCATTCATCTCAGATGCCATGTTTGAATGTTTATTAATATGAGCTTGTCTTCCTTACTTTCTGACTTTCATAGAGGCAAGAAATAAAACCCCTGGGGGGAAAAACACTCGACCCTATCCTAACGCCTTGAAATACTTGAACTCTGAAGTCAGTAAAGCATGACTCTGTCTTGAATATTGGAGCTTTAGCCATAGTGTTATCCTTGGCTTCAGCAACTTTCATCAAATGGGGAACAAACCAGTATCATTAAACATCAGATGACTGCAGACTGATGAATTAAAAAAAAAACAAAACGCCTTGCCTTCAGCTTAGTTATGACAGTCAACTTGATCTGTATCTCCCTCTAGCAGATCAGCCTTCTAAATATTGGAGTGTGGTCAGGATTGGCTGAAGGGACCTTGCAAGTCTTTTGCAAAATAGATGAGCATCTCTTAGAAGTTTGAAAAGTGACATTTCTAAGGGTGACACATGGCTTGAATGCATCCCTGCCTAGCCAGCAGCTCTCAGCTGAGGCATAAGCAGTGCCTCATGATCCCATCCAGTCCTGAATGGATCACAGCCTCTCCTCTCTAGTGGTAGATCAGTACTTTTTTCTGTCCCCATTAAGCCTCAACACAGGGATTCTTTGGACTGGTCTCTTAAGCAGCTCTCGAGCTGCCCAAGAGCAGCCCTGCCCTGGCTTCATTCATTCTCACTCCTCTCTCTTTCTCTGGCTATCTTTTGTAGATCAGGACTTGATGAAGTCACTGACAAATCTCAGCATTTACTGTAAATTCATTTTATTTTAATACCTGATATTCTCCTGAGGCATTTGCTTTCAAAGCAATTAGACATCTGTCAGCACCTTTGGTAGATTTCAAGCTTTCATATCAGTATCCTAAGGTGGAAATAGCATTCCAGTTGAAAAATCATAGCTTGGTTTTAAGGTTGGAGTTGTTTGGTGAGTAAATCTTCTTTAAGCTGATGAATGCAGCTGCTGCCTTGACAATTTGTGAGTTGATTTCCTTCTGGATAGCCCCACTGGCTTGAATGTTACTGCCAAAGAATGTGAATGGAGGCATTTTTGTATTACTTTTGCCTTCTCAAGCAGTGTTTGAACTGGGAGTTACAAGGGCTCTCATTAGGTTCACTTTTTGTAATTGTTCATTAACCACCTCTTTTTTGCAGTGCTGCCCAGTCCTTTGGGCTTTGCATGTGTGTGGATTTCCAGTTCTCAATGGCTATATGGTCAGTTTGGTGCATTATGATTAAACGACACAAATTTTGTATGTGCATGTTTCTGATGCTGATATCACTGGCAATGCCTGGTTGAAGGAAAAAAATCCACTTCTTTGACACCAGCTTTTCCATTCAACACTTGTCTGAGCCCCAGCTTCCTGGAGCAGGCAAGTTGCTTGTGGATTTTCTCTCAGTGCTTGGGTAGCAGCTCAGTTGTGAGGCAGAGATCCACACAGCTTCCAGAACTGACCTTCCATGTTCACACATCACTTTACTCCATCATGACATCAAAACACGTGTGTATCTCGAGAGCTGCATCAACACTTGTAAAGGCTTTTTCCAATTTTCAGAGTCTGTTAATAGCAGTGTAAGAACTCAGTATTTCCCCAAAAGGCCTAGTGTCCATCAGCAGCATTATAACACGATCTGTGCAGTTACTCTGTGCAGCACTGGAGCTTCCCAGTGTTCTGTACAGTGGAACTGTCCCAGTTCTGCAGAACCTGGATCAGGAGCTGGGCTGTAATGATACTTTTGCCCCCGCAGCCCAGGGCACACTCTCTGGCAGCTGTTGGCTGCCTGGGACCTTCTCTGTTTGCAAGAAGGCCACCCCACCTTTCTTTATTCAAGCTCCTCGTAACCTGTGCCTGAGAGTCTCATATCAGAGGGCACAGGGTGAATCTAGCCCTGAAAATTGTTCTGTGGATATGCTTACTTGTTCCATAAATATTTGGGAATGGAGAGACCTTAGTGATGCATTTAGCTGTCCAAAGTAGGAGGGAAGGTATTTATGGGAATTTGCTGTTCAGTTGGAGTTTGGTTTTTATGCCTCTTATAATGATGTCCTATTTCACAGTGCAGCATGAGTAACAATTCCCCCTTTGTATGTATTTTGTATCTATTCCTATTTCCTATTGAAATTCCTAGGAAAGAGAGTATCCAAGTACAGAGTTGAAAATTTCATCTTAAAATAAGCCAGATGTCCAACCTTCCTTTAGCTGCCAAGCCCAAAAGAGTTCAAGAAAGATGTAAAAATCTGTCTTCCTGGCTGTGAAAAACTAATTGCATAGCATAGGTGATGATCCCAGTCTCCCAGGAGAAGGAATAAAACTGCTTCGGGCAAAAACTCTGCTGTTATTTGTCTAAGGATTGGAGTTGGCAGTGTCTGTGGAAAAAGTTTCCTTGCTTGCCCTCCTTGCTGCTTTAATAAATGCAGAGACAGGAACACAAAGGTAGGTGAGTGTTTGTGTGTTGGTACCTGAGAACCTTACTCACCTTATGACAGAAATTTTCTTTCTTTCTTTCCTTCTCTTTTTTTTTTTCTTCCCCTGCCTCTGCCAAGAGCATTTGTGAGCACAGGGGGGGCCTAAAAGCCAGAGACAGGGGTTTCAGACTCACTAGATTCTAATCATGTGCAGGAATCCTATGGCCTGGCCAGGTTGTTTTATCCCTGTGTGGTAGCAGCTATCCTTTTTGTAAAATGGATGTGCAACTCACTCCCTTTGCAAAGAGTTTTGAGAGGATTAAGATTAAAGTAAAACACTCTGAAGGCTAGAAATGCCATTGAAATCCCAAGGATCAGAGGTTGCATATTGACTAGTGAAGTGGAAGAGCCTAATAGTTGCATTTATCTGGATAAAAAATGTTAACTTTCAACCCAAATGTAATGGCCATGCCTGACTGGCTCCCAGACTGGTAGAAGTCATTGAGGGCACCCACTGCTGGGGAAGAGCAGAAGGAAACCCAAGACTAAGGAAATGCCTAGATCTCACTGCAGGGACTCAAGTTATGAAGCGGGTTTAATTAAGAATCTCTGATGATTGCTTTTTGGAATACCTCACTGTGGGGCATGCAAGGGAAGGGCTCATTCAGTGTAGTCCTAAATACCACAACCATTGTTGAGGTATTTTAATACACAGTGACCAACTCTTGATGTAAATGTAGCATCTGAAAATCCAAGTGCAAAAAAAAATCAGTCATAAACCAGTGTATTGACCCTAAACTGAAATAAGGAGCATGAAAAGGGGAAGAAAAATATTATTAAAAAAAAAAAAAAAAGAAGAAGTTGTTCCAGAATACATGTAAAATTTTAATATAGCACAACTGCTACTTTCAGAATACAATGATCAGGTCCTGGAGGGGGCTGCATAGTTGGAAACACAAAAGTAAGCTGCACACCAGGATGACTTAAGGGTGAAGTCCAGAAGGGATGTGAGCCAGAGAGTATTCCAAATTGAGACATTCAGGCCTAGAGAAAAGCACTGGGAGAAAGAATAGAAATAAAGAGCAAGTGGAATATTGGGGGGAAATTAAGAGAAAAACTAATACAAATACACGTCATTTGTACTTGGACTTCAGTTCACTGAGGGTCATCTTTTGAGCTTCAATGTTTGGCATGCCATTTTTAAGAAGCACCACGCTGAGGTGATGGTGTGTTTGAGGGAGAGAGCTCCACTCTCCTGACTTTGTTCAGAAACAGTAGAGGACAGAAAATACGAACTTTTTTACATCATCCTAATTAGATCTCCTGTGTTTTCCCCCACCTCATCCTCTCCCCCATCATTTGCTTGTGTGTGGCTTTAGCAGAAACAGGAATGTTACCAAAGTCCTGCAACCCATTGTTTCATTATTTTAAATACAAGGTTATTTTATTGACTCCAGCTGGTGTACCTCACTGTGCTCATGGTGTTTGCTTTATTAAAATTGAACAGTGTGCAGGTAGGACATTGTAAATCACAAGTGGCTGGGCCAGAGGAAGAGAGAGGGGGAAGGTGGGGACTCCAATTGTATGACAGCAAAGAGAGCATATAAACAGGCTGGGCCTCCTGGTTAATAGAAGCCAAAACTCATGGAGTAAAATTTCCTATTGCTCCCAGGAGGACTGACAAGTGCCAGATAGTTAGCAGGGATAGATGAGAGTGAGAACCCAAGTACCTGTGTTCTCCCATATACTGGAACAGAGCTTCTCCAGAGGTCTGGACATGCAGTAGGAGCTGCCTGCCTCTGCTGTCATCTTTTATATCAGTTCCAGGCAGTGGTCATCTTGTCTGTGAAAGAAGCCTTGATAGGCCATCCAAGTCTTGTAGAAGACGTTTACACCAAGACAACCAGTACCACTGGGTCCCTCGTGGAGAAGAAAGTGAAAGCTGCCTGTCCATCATTGAGCCGTAAACGTTTTCCAGCTTTGCCTCTTTGTGGCTGGTGGAGGGAATTGCATCTCTGCCTGCTTGAATCTCATGGGCATCCACAGGGACAGTCAGTGTAGATGGACTGAGAGCAAGTCCAGACAGAAAGACAACAGCTTCCTTTCCTGTGCCAGGACAGTTCCTCTGCTCACAGCACTCCCTGAAGCTGTGAGATTGTCATGGACAAATGCAACAGCTGTAGGAAGGGCCCCTGGCTGACATGATGACACGTTGTTCATCTTCAGATCATCATGAGCTGTCAGTCTGCTGCACTTTTCAGCTCCAGCAGGGATTTTTCTGATGTATGTGATTTGGAAGCTATTCTGCTTGGACCATGTCTCATTGTCTTCTCTCCTCCAGTGCTCCTCAACCTGTGGGAAGGGTCTCCAGTCACGCGTGGTCCAGTGTATGCACAAAGTCACCGGGCGCCACGGCAATGAGTGCCCTGTCCTGTCCAAGCCAGCAGCCTACAGGCAGTGCCACCAAGAGGTCTGCAAT
This sequence comes from Apus apus, assembly GCF_020740795.1. NCBI lineage: Eukaryota > Metazoa > Chordata > Aves > Apodiformes > Apodidae > Apus > Apus apus. The sequence continues at coordinate 18,044,535 of NC_067291.1, read as the reverse complement.
GAGAAGATAAATGTCAACACAATTACCTCACCCAGACTTGGTGAGTGAGGGGTGTTGGGGGGAGGATGCCACCTTCTAAGGACCAAAGCCCATGGTCCCACTGTGGTAAAAGTGGGGCTTCAGAGGATGGGTCAGGGCCAGAAAATAGGAGAAGGCCCCCAGTCAGACTCTAGACTAAAGGTCTAGAGTGGATAGGTCCTCTCTTATCCATCAGTTCCTGCCTCAAACTTTGCCCAAGCTGAAGCCCCCAACAGTGGATAGACCTGAGGAACCAACAGGAGCACACAAATGGTGGGTCTTTGATTGACTGATCACAGAGGTGAGGTAGTTGACAGACATACCTTTCTCCATCGCAAACACCACCACACTCTGCTTTTCCTTCAGTGGGTGTAAAGTATGATAATTTATTCATCCATGCCCCCAGAAAAGTACATGACCTTCACAAGTAGAGCATCACTGTTGGTTTGGTTTTTTTGCTTTTCATTTGTTGCCACAAGAATGTTATTTAATGAATAATTTGCCCAGGGAGGCAAGAGAGCATCTGGCCTCTTTCTGTGAATTTTTCGTTTTCTGTCACTGTCCTTCCCCTCACCCTCCCTGCATCCCCTGTGTACCCTGCTGAGATGAGAACAGGTGATAAGCTTCCAAAACACCTTAACACTGTATTTAAGAAATGGCCTTAGTTAAGAATGCTTCTGTTAATACAAAATTGTGGGAATCCATGGTTTTCCACATTATATTTACTCAGATAAGAGGATAGAAATACAATTTCCAAACTTCAGCCCTGTGTGTTCAGCCACAGCCCCAAGAACCAAGCTGGTGTCTTTACATTTCACACATCACCAGTAAGATGAACCTAAAATGAACCATCAGCTACACTGACACAGCCTTGTCCCTGCCTCCTGCTACTTTGCCGTACAAGAGGCTGAGTTGTAAACAATGCTGCTGAGAGCTTTCCAGAAAGAACAGCCTCCACCCTCTCAGCAGAGCTAGTCATGTAGGCTCAGAAGCCTCTAGTGCACAGGAAAAGGCAGAGCTGGTAAGTAATAGAGAACTATTTTCTAATATCACTGTCTAGTATTAAGTAACACTTAAACTAACACTGGCCTTAAAGCTTCTGAGCTGAAATCTGTTTCCTAAAGTTGAACAGATGTTTAAAAGAATATGGGAAATTTTATTCTTGCAAGTGCAGTCATCCTGAGTAGCTTCTAACCTTTTTTGTTTGAGAACATATGAGAGTACTTCCCAGATATTTTAGCACTAAGAGCATAGTGAAAGGAAAACATTTCGTTAGAGAAGTAAGCCCTTGATACACTGATGAGACAAGAAATCCATCCTAACTCACATTTTAGGGCAAAGCAATAAAAGCTTACATGCTTCGAAGACTGTGGAGGCTCAAGTCCCTGCTGAAAGTAATCTGCAAGTAATTTGGGATGCTTTTGTTTCTAAACCAGGCTTGGAATCACCAGGGCCAGAAACAATGATATTTGATATTAGAAGAAAGATACCTCCTTGAGTGTTTTGCTCTTCCTGCTTAGAAACACTTCTCATTAGATTATCTCAAAACAAAGTTTTCTGTTTTCTGCAATGGAAACCTCACCAGAAAAATTATAGAGGAAAAAATTCCCGTAGTTTACAAAACCCAGACTGCCTTGTCCCCCCTCCAGAATGTTTTTTGTCCTAAGTGTGGAGTTCGTCTCACATGGCTTTTACTTCAGTGTCCAGTGTCCCTCAGTGAAGACACATTCAGAGGGGGTTTATTCTGTCCCTCCGGTACCTGATCTTTGTCACTTGCTCAAGGTCCTTCCTGTCTGACTTCACAACCTGTGAGGGGCCTTGAACCTCTGAAATGTTAGAGCCCTAGCCTTGTTTGTGGTTCAGTGTCCTTCGATTATGTAAAGTCTCTCGTTGCTGACTCATAAGGTCTGTCTCAGATATTCTTGCAAGATAGGTGATTTATTCAGCTGCATCACATTTTCTGTGCCTGGTTGAAACCATAACTAGTGGGGAATGCTGCAGATCTAACCCCTTCCAAAAGCCTCTCTGCTGCTGGCAGACTCAGCAATAGCTCTGTCCTCCTCTACCCTGTTCAGGATGGTCATTTCCACTCAGATTTTTTTCTCACAATAAGGTTTTATAATTGGCTTCATGTTGCTTTTTTTTTTTCTGGACAGTGCAACTTCATTTCATCAGATTCTATCAGACTTTTGCTTCTTGTTCAACTGAAGCTTCAGTGATAAACATTCCTACCAGTTTTGCTGCCAGTGTTTTCTAGTGCTTGGCACTGAGAGCTAAGTACAGGATAAGAGTCTTTCCTGATTTAATCCAGCAGAGATGAGGAACAGGGGACTCAAGATGCTGCTGGGTCAGCACCTTTTAATCTTCCTTAATTAGAAGATTTTTCCCCAACCTCAGAGGCCACAATATTTGTTTAGAAGATTTTCCAGTTACCACAGCATTTGTAAGAAAGCTACATGCAACTTATAAGTGACATACCATAAAAAGCACTCAATGTATGTGTGAATTTTTATCAAGTGTCTGGTTTTGCTACCATCACTTTTTTATAAAAGCATATGTCACCCTTTCATGATATTGTCAACAGATCCAGCAACAGTGTCTTTGTGCTGCTTTCACCCCTTTGTCAGTCTGAGTTTCTGCCATCCATTCCCCCCGTCCCAACAGCCAATTGTCCTACTGTTTTTATTTCACTAAGAAGTATTCTTTTGCTTCATATTAATTTATTTTTACATCCTTCAAGTGTGGTTTTGCTCCTCTGTCAAAATGAGGGGATGTTGGCCACCCCTCTTCCTTGGCAAATCACTCTCCCTGGGAGCACACAGCTCCCCACTGGCTGTGGTGCTGTCTTCATGCTTAAGCCCAGGCTGATGCTTCAGAGGTTTTGTTCACCTAGGCCTATTTGTCACTGAGACAAAACAGGTAGAAGATGAGGAGGCTTGTGCTCCCTGGTCACGTCCAGCTGCACCCTTGCAGCAGGTGCTTCCAAGAGGCTGGTGTTTCAGCAGCAAGAACATCCCCTGCTCTGCAGGGCTGGCAGAGAGACTGGCCCTTTCCTCCCTCGCGTGCAGCCAATTTGATCACGCCCGCAGTGCTGTTCTGTGGCTAATCTGCTAGTTTCTCCTTTCTTTTCTTGTCCAAAGCTGCTCTCACCTACAAGTGCACAGGCGACCAGTGGACAGTGTACTGCAGGGTGATCCGGGAGAAGAATCTGTGCCAAGACATGCGGTGGTATCAGCGCTGTTGCCAGACATGCAGAGACTTTTATGCAAACAAGATGCAGCAGAAGAGTTAATGAACCTGTGCTACTTCTTAGAGTATTACAGCTATTTGTATGTAAATCACGGACTAGTAGGTCTGAGTACTGGAACTTCATGAGTTGCTACAATGTGGTGGATTACAAAGCATACCTAATAAGACTTGAAACTAATTCTACAGACTGGATACCGAAGTAACCCACTCATCCACCTTAAAAAAAAAAAACCACACAAAAAAAACCAACAACAAACAAAGATTCATCTCAAGGAGCCAATCATTTTATCATATTTTGACATCCTTACACTTCTCATTAGTGCTTTTTACTTTAATATATTAAATCACCAGCCACTGGATGGCTTGCTACCCTTAAAGAAAAGGACAAGAGTTGCAAAGTGATTACATTGACTAAGGTTATGGGTACCTCCGTGGAGTAAGGCCTCTGGCAAAATAATTCAGCAAAGGTAGAGACATTACTTTTAATCTTTTAATCTTGGCTTTCATCTGATGTTTTCAATTTCCAACAGTTATCCCACCATGGAGTGGGCTTGGAGGGACACACATAAATGAAAGGCTTAATTTAAAAGAGGATTTGCTGTATAAGCTTGTGAAAACTGATAGCAGAGGATGGACATCTCTGAAATTCCTGCAGAAAACTCAGTATAATTACATCCAACATTCCAAGTCATAGTTTTTACAGCAACTAATCAAGACTGCTCTTCTTTCTAATTTTAAAAAACAATCCTCTCTCTCTTTTCCCCAGAATAATAGAGTTTCTTTTATAAAGCCTAATTTTTCTCTGAGCTTAGTGAAATAGAGGCATATTAACAGCAGTAGGTAGTTATTGTTAGGCAAGAACCATTTATATGAGATGGGAGAAGCCAGAAATCATTTCATTCAGTACAGCTTACTGAGAGATTGCTTGGCCTAATCTCTTTCCAGTTTTTAGAAGTCAATCAGATAAGGGACAAAACCGGGTAAGGTTGGTCCAAAAACAGGATTAGGAACAATTCTTTGTGAAGGATGGAGTGAAGAGCAGAACAGGTGTTTCCTGTCTCTTTTGGCTTTTGTATACATCTGAGGTTAATGTAGCCTTTTGAGTCAACAGTAGTCAGGGATGCAAGACATTTGAAGTGTAACCTTGAGCTTGTTGAAGCCGTAAGGCTGAGACTTCCATCACCTTCAGGATTTTACTCACTGTATTGTAATGCTTCCTGTCTTACTTTTGTGGTGCTATCAGGTTTGGTGCTATCAGATTGGTGCTATCAGAGCACGTAGCAAGTGCTGCACATATGATACTCTCTTCCACATCTCTGCACTTTAAACTCCTCTCTGAGCTGTGAGACTTGAAACAGGAGCTCTACCCAGGGCAGAGTTTGTCCCCTCTGTTAGTCACACAGATCAGTGTCTCCCTGTCGTATCTTGCTCCAACATGTATCATTTCCCTTGCCAGGGCTGAAGGCCAGTTGTGCAGTGGTTAAGTTACAGCCCACTCTTCATGGTAGGAGCAGAGCTGTTTGAAAGAACTGCAGCTTTGTACTCGCACTAGAACTGTGTGTTACTGTTTTTTCTTTGGAGATGAGGGCAGAACTCAGCCCAGCTACTACCCCCAGCCCCTGGGCCAGGCTGGGTTGCAGCTCATGCCTGTCCTCAAGCTGAATTTGTTGCTGTCATCTGTTTTTTACAATGCAAAGAGAGGTAAAGACTCTTAATACCTAACATATCTTTAGAGCAACTTTTTTCTTCATTATTACAATGTTTTCAATATTCAGGACCTCACTGGAATAACTCATTAGCATTTTGTGAAGGTTCCAGTTTTTAAAGCACAGGGAGCTAATGTTCACCAACAGACTAATACTGTGTGGTCTTCACATTCCCATCTGTGCTTATTAGTGCAAACGAGTCTGTGTGTGTGTGTGTGTGTGTACACCAGGGCTGGCCTGTGTGCACAAAGGCATGTTTGCATACATGTTCCTCTCAAGTGCCTGTCTCAAGTAGAACTACTTTCCAATGCCCCAGATGATTTTCTCTACCAGGGAAATGATTCAAACTTGTTTTTTGTTACTGGATGTTCTTTTGGCGTTTTATAGTCAGGATCAGACCTCCTTGTTCTGTTATTCTCACCCTGTAGCCCAAAGGCAGAGGTTGTGTAACTACTTAACAAGTATTCAATGGAAAATGCTGCTGGCAGGGGTGAGAGGGGAAATTTGGGCAATACCACAGTGATGTTCAGTTAGGCAAATTAACAGGTAGATGAACTGCTAATGAGAAAATTCCAAGAGATCAGACAGAGCCCAAAGGATTTATACTGGTCATTCACAGTGGTAGTTTTCCCCCTTGCCTGCTGCCACACCCTGCAGTAACACAGCCCAGCCTGGCCAGCAGGGCTGGGACTGTCCTTGCTGCCTCCCTGGCACCAGGGCCACCTCGCAGCAGTTTGGTTGGGGTGGGTCCCCTTGCACCCTTCACTTGGTTTAGAGTTTGCTGTTTTTCTTTTCATGGGCAGCATGTGCCCATGAAGTGGCCTGGCCCAATGAAACCCCACTCATTTGCTGATAATTTTTGGCATTGCTAACACTCAGTTTGGGCTGTTGAAGGGATTTGCCATTGGATTTCTCTGTTATCTTGGAAGAATAGCATGTGCATTTATATTCAGTGGGAATCAAAGGTTCTTTTAAATAGCAGGGTTCATTTTTCCTTCTGATGCCGATCTGTCACCTTCCCTAGGCAAAAAGTGGGCTCCCATAAAGGTGTACTGGAGGGGAAGGATTTTCATTCTTATGTTTTTCCCTGATAATTCACTACTGGCCACTGTCCAGAACAGGATACCAGACTAGTTAGACCTGTGGCCTGTCCCAGCATGCTGGGTCCTGGACTTCAAAGGGCGTTTGGGTCCAAGTTCTGGGTCCTACCTAAGGAATCAAGAATCTACAAGGAATTCTTTTGAATGTCTGAGCACTGAAAAAGCCAACTCACTTGCTCTCACAGCCCACAGATTAGTGTGCATCAATCTTATTTTTTTAATAATCAGAAAACAACAGTAATTAAAAACTGATAGCACAACACAGCTTCGTTTATTACATTCTCTTACTTCATATGGTGACAACCTTCCCACTTTATAATAGCCATAAAAAAGAAATAATAATAAAAAAGTTGAACTCTGTTCAATATTCCTGCACTTCTGTTTTGTATCATTTTATAGGAGCTTTACTATGAATTTGCAGCAATTTGCAGCCCTCAGTTACTACATACTGGTGAAAAGAAAGCTGTTTGTTTCAGCGTATCTATGACAATACTTGTTTTAGGTGTTCGTAAGAGATTGACACTCTTTTGATTACAGTGGTGGTGTTTCCATATTGCAAACAATACTCTGTACTGTTACTAAAGTACTGTACATTTCCAGTTGCACAGTTGTGTTATTGAGTGTAGATTCTCACTATCTCATGTATGGTGCTATTTTTTGTTGGTGGAAAAGAATCTTAGCAGTCGATTATTGCTTGATATTTTATTATAATACAGGGATATATTCTCCATGGCAATAATACCATTTAAGTTTTTCATTACAGAATGAAATGTATATATTTTTCCATTAGCTAATTTGCATATGTACTGTATCCATGGTAATTTTCTTTTTGGTGCTGGTTATAAATAGAAAAGATAAAAACAGTCAAACGGAATGGAACCAGTTGTAAACAAAAACAAAGCAAACAAAAAAAGAAGAGAGGATCATTCCATTTTGAAAAAATTGACTATGTTGAATAATAAATTTATTTTTTCCATAACAACTTTAATAAGGTTTCTGAACTTGAAAAGAAATACAAAGCAAACCAAAGAGCTAGCAAGAAAATGAAGAGAAAGGAGTGAAGCTGTAGGTAGTACATTATGCATCTGTCTGAAACTGGACTGAGACTGGGGTTCGGTGAAGTCTAGGTCAGCTGTTTGGTAGCTGTGGTAGGTGTAAAAGGCCATTTGTCAGTAAAATACTGGCATCTCTGAGTTCCCAGTGTGCTAACAAATCAAGGACTGATGGGTCTCGTCCCGGTCGGGTTGCAAAATAAAGCACAGGGAATGTTAATACCTGATTGATGCCTTGCAAGGTCTGTGGTCACTGACACAACAGTAGAAAATGCCTGTCTGGAAAAAGTGAGCCAGGCTCCGTTTGGGGTATTGCTGTGTTTGTCTGAGCAGGCTGTGGGGAAGCACAATTAATGAGGGGGGAGGGACATTTTGCAAGTGCTTTTGGGGAAGGTTGCTCTTGGGAAAGGTTGCTTTCAATGTATGTTGGAGCTGAGGTGAAGTGGCAGTTTGCTCTGTGTTTAATGGTAGCTGCTCCACAGGCGCAACCTGATCATAAAGACTGCTGAGCATGTGGAAATTTATATTGGAGCAAAACCATCCCATCCATTGGAAAGGTATCTACATAACCTAGCTGCACACTTCCCTGGTGTGAAATAAACAGAATAATTACTTCAGTGCCAAGTGTTTTGGATGTCTTTGTTGCAGGCAGTAGCCAGAATCTTTATACTATTCAACTCCCGCCTCGGCATGGTGAAGATGTTTTTTGCAGACAGCTGCACTCAGCTATGCCTCTAAGATCCTCTCCCATCCTGTCTTACAAAGATGCCATCATCTGTGTCCCATTCCAGCTCAAGTCTTGTTAAAATGACAATTCTTGGAGATGGAAGCAGCACCTTCCTGAGCCAGCCTTAAAAACAAACCAAGATATGATTGATGGGAGAGTCCTTCTCCCAGAATGATTTTCAGAAATGGGGCTTATATTAAAAATAGAGCTTATTTACTGATCTCACACTGCCTTCTTGGCAGTGGCACAACAGTGATAGGCTCCTGAGTGTTCAGAGGTAGCCTTAGGAGATACCAGCCCAGGTCCCATCATACATATGACTATTAACAGCAGCAAAATTGTAGAAACTCCATCCAAGTGTTGCTGTGTATTAACACATCATCGTGTTTGTGTGTTGCCCAGAGTCAACATGTGATTGCAATTGTTGACTTGTTTAAACAATAAAACATAGCTATAAGCCTTTTGGAGGCCAAAAGGTTTTACATTGAGCTGGGATATGGCAATGGCTGGAGTAAGGAATCTGGCTTGATATTGTCCTGGTAGGTGCCAATATCTCTTCTATAAATCCAGCAAGCTTGTATACTTAATTTGCCTATTTTGCATGTAGCAGTTTGCCATTTTTCTCTTATTCCTAAACCCCATGTTCTAAGCAAGAAACCAGATTATTTCAAGTCATTATTCTTCCCCGTTATTTCAATTGTCTTTTCGTTTAAAACACCTCAGCCAGGATCATGAAAGGCAGGTGTGGTCAGATGGCTCTGGCATAAAACTACCAAGAGGAAAGTGTAATCTCTCTTGAGCCTCTTGGAGCTCACTTCTGCCTCCATCATCTCCACCTGCTTCCTTCACTCTCTTGCAAGTCCTGATGTACACAGGAACCTTGGCTGTCCCTTGGTCCCTGGCAGGACCCTGCTTTCCCTGGCAGGAAATTTCTCCCCAAAAAGCTCAGTGTGGATCACCTTACCCTGCCATCAGCCCCATGCATCACCCAGAGTACTACTGTTGGAGGAACTCGCTCTGTTGGTAGAGTGAAAACCACATGTTCCTTTGTGCTTCCCCCAACACCACATGGACCATTGGAAAGGTGTGTTTTCTTCTTATTGAAGAGTGTCGCCACAAACACCCGTGTTCTGTGGAGCTCCCAGGCAGAGAAGAACTGTGCCAGGTGAACTCATGTTCTATGCACTCACACTTCTAACAGTGCAAGAAGAGAGATCCTGGTAACCTACTTGCTAGCAAGTTACTTGTCTCACTTGTCCTGCTGCTGTATGAATATAGTGGACACTATGAATATAGACCTGCTCCTGAATGGCATTTCATCTTTGAGTGCTTGGACCCGTGCTGAACATGTTTAATAACACTTCTCCATACCACTTACACTTCAGCATCCTCCTGTTTATCTTGATGTGGAGGCAGATCAGTAGGAAAACAGGAGTTCCTCACATGCTGCTAATGCACCAAGACCAATTGTCTTTTCAGTGTTCATTTCCTTTGTCCTTTTATCATGTCTCTAGCTTCTCTTCACACTCTTTAGAAATGGGCCAGTCTGCCTGGAGGCTTTCCAACACTGAAGCATCTTCAGTTTGGATGGGAAGAATTGTGTGTTTATAAATGGAGAGTTGAAACAAGAGAGGATACAAGCAGAGAGGGACCACAAACTCCCCTTAGCAGTAACTACCCAGAAGGTAATCAGAGAGTCTCCAAACCTGACCTCCATGTGTCTTGCATCGCATCATCTCCTTTCATGCCACTTTCATGTGACAGGCCCCACAAAGAATGCCTGGAGGCCGCACTCCAACATTTATTATTTTGTCAGAGCTGCCGTGTCTGCCAAATGGTGGCCAGACACTCAGACAGACTTTCCCAATTAGCAGAGTCCTGCAGCTGAGGTCTGGGGCTTGCATATGTGTTCCCTGTGTGCTACCACAGCCGAGATGCATGCGGGTCCCCACGGCCTGGGGTCGGTACCTGCCTCAGCTGCAGGGCTTGAGAGAAGCAGATGGGCTTTCTTGAAAGTCGTGATTTCCCTCAGCTCCTCGTTTGGCTATGAAAGGCTCCTGTTTGGGTGTTCATCCTGTCATCCCTCTGTTGCCTGGGTGGAGCTGGAGCCTCTAGTGTGACTTGTCTGGGTCACATCACAAACCTTGGCATCCTCCTCAACCTCTGGAGAGAGCAACTCTGAGCACTTGCTGTGGTGGAGCCTGCAGGACACCAACGTGTGGGGTCAGCTCCTGGTACAACTCAGTCTCCAGGTGAGTCCTTGCATCCGCAGTGTCTCCAGCCTCTCCTGAGCCTTTTAGCAGTCTCAGTGTAACTCCAGAGGTGCTTGGCTTGTCCTTCCTCTATTTCCCACGGATATGCTTGGCACCCTCACCCCCCCTGCATGGCCATTGTCTATTTCCCTTCTTCCTCTGCTTGCAGCTGCTTTGTCCCACCAGAAACTTGGTCACTCTTGCAGTCTGTACATAACACCTTCCCTCATCTGTTCAGGTGCATTTAATCTCCTCCTTCAGTGCTCTGAAGAAAAATATTTTTCTAATTATACTCCTGTAGCAGCCTTAGGACTCCCCTCACTGTTGCTTTCTGGATGTTTTTTGTTCTGAGATCTTTTATAATAATTCTATGTTTTTTTGTGTTCTTTGTTTTTTCTTAGAAGCTACAACCAGACATGTGGATGCTGAAAGCCTGTGCCTGAAGAAATGGTTCTTCTTAAGAGCTTGAAGACTTCAGGTGGTCCCGGGGAAAAGGCAGATTCCCAAAGGAGCTACCTGGAGTCATTGGCAGCAGCAATCTGAAAAGGCATGGAGATGAGCATAGGCTGCTTCTGAATTGAGTGAGTGAGCCTGTACTGTGGTTACTGCCCTGGCAGGGGAGGGAAGGGGATATTCCCTGCTGGTTTTATATCCTCAGACACATTTTTTATTATTGGAAGTAGCAAAAGGTAAAATACACCTCACTTCAGAGATACCCCTTACAGAAACTGGGCTGCAAGATCCAGCCCCAGGCCTGGATACTGCTCCAAGTGTGGGCTGGCGGGGAGGGAAACGCTGGTGTGTTCAGCAGGAGAGTGCTGGTAGCATGCCAGGCTGTGTGGGTGGCTCTGCTACCCCAAAAAGCATCAGCTGTTGAAAGATCACTGACATTTTCTGCAAGGTCACTGCACTCTGCAACACCAGTCAGTGTGCAGCCATCCTGGAGACAGGCAGGGAAACTACTCAGACTGTCCATGAATTGGTAAAAAAGGGGGTATCCTTTAACAGGAGCTTTAGGTTGCACAAGGATCAGTGCAACCACGGCCTGGCCAGCAAAACCAGACAAGCCATTCTTGGTTTGTGTTGTTTGGGTTTTTTTCATTTTCTTGGAAAAGACATCATTTGAACATTTTGCAGCTTCCATTTATTTCCCCAGCTCTGTATTTTTCCCCTTGATTTTGTCTTCAACGGCAAAAAGACCCAACCAGACTGCAGCTTGCTTTGGCACTGAACTTTCCTCCTGAGATGATCACACAAGAAGTCTTTTTATCACTTTGGTGGCTCTGAGCCAGAGCTGCTTGTGGTGGAAGTCACCGGGACTGTAACCTTGGGCTGTGTGGGACGAGAGTCAAGCTGGGGCTGTCAGCAAGGCGAGTTGCAGCAGTCAGAGCCCCTGCCAGGACACGTCAGTGCTGCTGAGCGTGCTTCCCCCAGTGCTGCTCTCGTTAAGGAAAAGGTATGAAATCCACATCTAGATCGAATTAGTCCTTTAAAAAAAATTAAGTGTTGTTTAAAATATAAATCCTGTCCAGAATCGTGGTTTAATTCCTTAGGAAATCACTATAAATCCAACCTTCCCTGCTCCCCGCAGCCTAGTAACAACGTGTCACATCTTGGTTTTCTCACAGAGCTGATTCACCTTCTGTGCCACTTTTGCTGCGTTGGCTTCAGCACAGTCACCTCCACTTTATGGCCAGGTTTGTGTCAAGGATGGATGGCCCTGCTGAACCACCAGCCTTCTCATCAGCAGGCCCCCAGAGCTGCCAGCTGCTCTTGCTCGTGGCTTCTTCCCCCATCATTTCACAACACTAGCCAACAATACTTGAGGACTGTAACACTGAACCCAAGACATGTTCTCAGTCACATTTCCAAGAGGGTAAGGAATTTATTTTTTTTTCTTAACCATGTTTTGCTGAAGAAACAATTTTGAAGGGGGAGAAAGAAAAAAACACACTGTTGTGTGTAAGCAAGATGAAAAGCAGCTTTCTGTGGGTTCCCAGGTATTTATGTGCCATTCTCTCTGCAGTGTGACTAGCAACAATATTGCCTGTGGCTGCCTGACTCTGAAGGACGGATGGTTTTGCAACAGCTGTGTGCTGTGTGCACAGTACCTTCCTCTGCAAGCAGAGGCTTTTTCCTGGCTGTCCCCATGGCTCAGTTTATTTGTATGCAAGGCAACCATGAGGTTATCGAGGCTTTGCATCAGCTGTACAAACTCACAGCAGAATGAGCTCTGTGTGTGTGTCCCTTTCTGAGCATTATAACTCTATAGGCTCTTGGGCAGCTCCTTTGAGACATCTGGTCTTTCTTATGTATCTCTCTAGAGGAATTGCTGCCTATGCTTACATGACAAGCTATGGAGTATCTATGGCCATATGTATAAGGAAGAAAAACCATCTTTGCTTTTTTGTTTTCCAGCCTCCCCATAGGATGGTTCTAAAAGCAGAAGTATCTTTCACTATGGAAAAAATTGAGAAAAGCATCATATTTGTCAAAATTTTCTTAAGATGTTTTTCAGAGTATTGCTAAGACCTGCCAGGCTCCTCCCTTCTCCTCCCCTGCCTTACCCCAAATACTTCCATTTTTGGCTAAAAAATCTGAAGTTTGGGATTTTTCTGACCAACAATGTCAGCCAAAACCCAAGCTCTTTTTTCTACTTTTTCCAGTTTAATTTTTAAGCGATTTTCTGGCAAAACAGAAATATTGTTTTGATGGAAAATCTTCAACCAGCTCTGCTCATCAGTTCCTGCCAACAGTCATACAGGCAAAGCAGTGCATCTTCCAAGAGAGGAGACTGTCCGAAGGGCCCATCATCAGGCAGGCAATGACTAATGCTTCTCTCCCCAGCTCGGTGCCCCAGCCAGCATTGTGCTCTTTTGCAGCCCTTAATGAGAGCCATCTTTCTAGAGATGTTTCCAGCCTTAATCTCTCTTGGCAAATCAGCTCAGTAATTCAGGTACGTTGCCAGGTTAAAGGAAGACGTGGGTGGCATAGAAGGGTCTCCTCTGACCAAAGGACTGCAGGACTCAGAGGAGCCATCTTGTGCATCTCTTATCTGCGTTGACTAATATTTGGACCCCTCCAGGCAAGTGCTGATTAGCAGGGAAGCTTGGGGAGATGGGGCTCACTTTCCAAGCAAGCTTCAGTGTGCTGTTGTTTAACCAAGATGTTTAGATACACCAGCAGCTGAGTTATGCATGGCCACCAGCAGTCTCCATGTAACCCATAGGACCTCCAGGGACAAGATCCTGAAGTGGCTGAATGGCTAAAATGACACCAGTCACATCACTGCTGTGTGTCTGTTACCCACCTGTCCATAAGAAAGGGGCTTTTCACACTGAATCTGAAGCATAAATTCAAGGGGAGCCCAGCTCCTCTCATGTCCTGGGTTTCTGTGATGAACTGGGAGACAAAGAAGGAAGATGTTCCCGCAGAGAGGGGGCAGAAGCCAAATTTCAGTGTTTCACCTCTGCAGTCAAAGGAGCAAACTTCCCTTTGGCTACATGGGCAGTGTCCTCAGGGCACAGCCATCTCTCAGCAGTCCCTACCATTTGTGAAGAGCTTTGTGATCTTTCAGTGAAAGGCCTTTTAGATGTGCAAAAGTTTATAGCCCTTCTCTGACCACTGCTGATTTTAGAGGCTTAAGTTAGAAACAGGAAATGCAGTGACTAAAGGAGAGCCATTAATATTAAATTCTACCCTTTGCCAGATAGTCTTGTGTTATCTTTGCTCTTTCATGAAATATTTTCCAGTTTTCCTTGCAGGGCATTCTTTACAGGGGTAGCAACTGAGGAGCTGTAACTTGGCACATCTCCACCTGCTTTTCTGTAGCAGCATACATTTGTGCTCTGGGATTTGAAAAATTTTCTTTGCCTCTAGAATTGATATGCAAACAGTCAGCTGTACAGACATCAATCTGTCCAGTAGACGTGCTGCATGACCTAAGAAATAATACAGGTGGTCAACACCATGCTGGTGACTCCTGAATTTCTGAAGCAAACAGACTAATTTTACTATGCCTAGAAGACGGGAGGCCCTATATACACCCTCCAGTAATGTAATCTGCTGTGCTTGACTGATCACAAAACACCCACCAGGATTTCCCTAACAACATTCCTGATTTTTGCCAAGGAAAGCAAAGATTTGCAGGGAATGAGAGCTGTGACCTTGCCACCTCACAAATAGCTTGGAGATCTCGAGATGCTCATCTCAGCAGAGTGATGCTGGTGCCAGAGCAATTGTAGAGCGCTGTGTGGTCAGCACGCAGCACTTCCAACATCCCCTTCCTTACCTTCTCCAACAGGCATCAACTCTGTTGTGACAAAAGCAGAAACAGGCTAACTTAGTCTTCTCCTGTCTGTTTGCTGTAAGTCTTACTGTGTATAGGTGCTGCTTTGTGAGCAGGTATGGAATGAGAGGTGTTAAGACTGGGAGAGATGAGTGTTGCTGGCTGCATAACCCAGCTTATGTCCCACTGCTGATGCCATCACAGCCAGAAGCTGTGTACTTGAGCTGCTGTGCACCCTGGGGGCTGTTAAAGCCTAAGGGTAAAATTTCAGAGAGAAGGAAACATGGCTCCAGAGAGCCCCATAACCCTAAGCAAGTTCTCCACTGAGGCAATCACCATTTCTGTTAAAAAGAAGTCTTTCCTTTCCCATTGATACTTCTCAGGTTTCAAGGAGAGCCATTCTGCTGCTCCTGAAGGCCCTAGCTGCAGACATAGCCTTGGAAGGGAAGCTTGCTCTCATGGCTATGGCAAAGGAATGGGAAGCACGAGATCTGGCATCAAGTCCTGCTCCCATTGAAGCCAGTGGGATGTTTGCCTTTGGCTTCAGGGGAAGCCAAGATTTCAATCTGCAGCCAGATTTGCTGGTGTGTTGAACTGTGCTGAGAGTAGAACCAGAAAGGGCTTTTGGTTTCCTGATACAGCTGTTATTGCCTCAGCTCCTCTGCTGCAGATTGCTGGTTTCTCACCTCACATTGCCCCCTGCTTGCTTTCATGTGTTCAAATCTTACTCTTAGGCCAGAAACTATTTGAGGAAGAGACTGGCTGCATGATTTTTGCCTGTTGTATTGTCCCATGACTGGAGCTCCTGGACATCCCTACCAGCAAGATCATCCCCTCCGTTGTGGATTATGGACAGTGCAAGAGAGTATCATAAAACAATAGCACAGGGCTGGTATAAGTGGCTTAAATGAAGTAAAACATACAAGATTTTCTCCAGGTAAATAACTATGCATTTTCCTTCAGGCAGCAGCTTGAATTAGTTCTAGAATTAACTCAGAGTTGTTCAAGAGAGCCTGAAGAGATTGTAAAAGTGGTCCAGGGATAGGCTTCCCTGCTTCACACCAACATGAGCTGTTGGGAATCTTTTATAAGCACCCGTTTTCTCTTGTCTCCTCTCTTTCAAGGTGAGGTGGAAGCCAAATTATGATAGTGATGAGCCATGTACAGGAACTGGTGAGTTGATAGTTAACATTTCCCAAATTATTATTGTTCCTGCTGCTAATAAGCCAGCTCAAAGGTTGTCATGCTGCTGTAGTGACATAAAGTAGCGTGTTATATAGTGCTCCTCGATGGTACAAACCCTTGTGCCAGCTCTTGCAGCCTGTACAGCACCCACGTTTGGGCAGGATTAGTGCCTTCCTCTGAAAAGCAGATGAAGGCAGAGATCTCAGAGTGGGTTGAGGTTATTGTGTCACACCAAGCAGCCCCGGTTTGGCCCATACAGGTCCTGTTGTTTTTTGTTTGAATGGACACATGGTGGAGCCCAGGAAAAAAAAACAAACATTGCAAGTAATTCTTTATTTCTGTTTCTCCCTGATCAGGACCTCTCTTTCTATTCATCGTGTGGGTCTGGTCTATACTGCCCCTTTCTGGGAACATCTGTAAGCACATCACATCTGCTGAGAAAGGCATGAAGGTTTATCTCCTGGATCAAGAAGCTGCTCCAGCTTCCCTCACCTCTCCAGATGCCACACGTTTGACAGCATCCTCTCCTCCTGGCTAGCCATAGCTTGTGTCCTCTGGCCATCTGGGACTTGGTGCCATTCCTTTGACGTTTCCACAAAGAGTAGCTGGTGGGAGTGGTTTTCTGGTAAGTTGAAACCATTGTATTATGTTCTTCCCCCACAAGTAAGGAGTTTCCAAATGTAGATGCTTAAAGTCAAGATGATGTTGGTTGTATATACTATGATTTTCTTGAGCACATTGAAGCAAAGCTACTGAGAAGTTCAGTACTGGTGCAGGAGTGCACCCCAGTGTCACCTCTTTAGGCACAGAGATTTTTACAGGCAAAAATACTTTATCCTAGTAATAAATGGAGAAGGATGTGGAGGGAAGCAAAGAAAAAACCCAAATGATGCACTATTCTCTCCTGATTGCTTAGCTCAGCTCTGCAGCACCATGTCTCATCTTTCACATCATTCTGAGATAGTCCCCAAGAGTATCTTATCAACAGATCCTTTCTTAACTTAGTGACTGCTTCTGAGCACACTTGTTTTTCTGGTTCAGTGACTGGCACAATGTTTGTATGAACTCTTATCAACTTGTTGCTATTCTATTTTCTTTGCTAAAATGATCCCCACCAGCTCTCACATTGCCCAGGGCAAACACAATCAAACAAAATGTTTCAGAGTAAACACAGATAATTAGTGCTCTTTCTTTCTTAACAGCATGCCTGTAATATTTGTCCTCCATTAGCAAATTCAATCCAGCTAATTTTGCTGATGTTAATTCACTGTAGCTGTTGTCCATAGGCTTTGGGTTAAGTGTAATGATGACTTGAGGGGATTGTGCTTTGCTTTTAGCAAGACCTCAGCATTTGTGTAGTTTGAATTTTAAGGAGTGGGGCAAGGGGGGCTTGCCTGATCCACTGCTGTCTGGTTCTCTGTGGTGTTCATTCAGTTGTTGGTAACATCCCATCTGGGAGCACATAGAAAAGACAATACCTTGCACCTTTCATCTGCTCATTTGTCACTTTAAATCTCATAATAGTTCCTGTTGGGGTATTTTTCTCTATTTTATTTGCTCTGTGTTTATTGCTAGCAATATTCTTCCTTGCATTCGGCTTGCTTGGGAGCCCAATCAGTGACTTCCCAGTGGCCTTGACACCCAAGGCCCATGTTTGTCTCATTTTGTTCAATCTGTTGGATGCTTAGGGAAATGGCTGGGAATGTTGTAACGCAGCTTCTGGCAGCAAAGAGTCCCAGCAGAGGATTCCACAGACTCCTGGTAACTATTCTCAGCCTGTCCATCTAAGGCCTGCCTGTGCAGGGAGCTGCAGCATTAACCAGCAGGGACACAGCCCACATAGTAAAAGACATTGTACTGCTCTTCTTTCTTTTCCTTATGAGAGACTGATTTGGCTCATTGTGCCTTGTTTGGTACCTGGTGATCGTGCTGCTAGTGTCTGTGTCACTTTGCTACTGTTCACAGTTTGCAATTGCAGCTTTTCTGAGGCTTTAGTGGCTGCCAGATACATCATGCAGTGCTTGATGGACACTCACCCCAGCATCCCAGAAAGCTGGGGCCTGGGCTGTGCTGACATGCCAACACCTTGTGCAGCCTGGGGTGGATCAGTTCACTGTCCTGTAACTCAGGGAACCACTGTGCAGTAGCAGAGGTACTGTTACAGCACTGCTTGGCTGTGGCTTTATAAAGCACTTTGAACTCCTTGGAAAGATCAAGGTTAAGTGCAAAACTGTCCTGTTGTTCCGTGGTTAAAGGTTGCCTGAGATTATGCTTTGAAGTGAATAGTAAACAACAACCAACAGGGTGTCTTGGGTGTCCCTAATGGTGGTCAGCTGGTGGTCTTGGGCATTTTCAGGGACTAGTTCACAGCCCAGTTACTGAAAGGGCAGAGCCAGCTCAGGGCTGGGACCCCTCTGTTGGGCTGTGTGCAGGACACAGGAGCTGCATCAGGGCCATATTTAGCTTTACCTTTTGCTGGAACAATTACAAGTGATAAAATGTCAGTTTTCCCAATTTTTCTCCCCACAAGTTGGTTTAAAAGGAACGAAGGCAGATCCTGCTATAGCTTAGTACACTACTAGCCAACTCAAAAGACTCCCCACTGTCTTTTCATCTACATGAGACTCTTAATGCCCTAAGCCTTTGCATGTCCTGGCACGTACCCAATTGAAGCATGAGCTCCAGCAGAAGTTTTGAATTTAAAGCTGTTCTTTTGGCTTCAGAAAGTCCCAGATTGAAGCTGAGAGATGCTATTTGACTGTTTACTTGCAGATCTGCAACGGCCCTGCTGTGCTTTTGCACTGGCCTTGGGCAGGCAGTTGTGTTAACAGCACTTTCCAATTAAAGTAGCAGCCTCAGTTACAGAAAATGCTTTTCCTATCTGGGCATTTATCTGATTTTTATTTTTTTTAATTACTCATGGAGCAGAGGGCTGCTTTGTTTCCCATCCTTTATTGTAATTAATCCATCTTCATTTCTGGTGACTGGGCTGGCTTTTCCTGTTGGTTTGTTTGTTTATTTATTTATTTATTGCCATATCCAGCATCAGCTTGAACCAGTTCCACTCAGACACCACATTACTCACACAACAGGGAGCACGGATGTGAGCAGCCAGGCAAATACCAGGTGCACAAGCAACTCCTGAAGTTCAGCTCACCCAGAGCATGAAAAAAAAGAAAGTTGCACTGTTCTGGAAATAGCCCTGCCAGAAAATCCCAGAACCTTCCTATATAAGTTATGGCCATTTCCCTGACTGAAATGTTCCTAATCTGAAAACTTGGCTTTTAAGACCTTTACAGCCAAGATTAAGGTTTTTCCCCATTGCCTGAACATTCAGAGACTCCAAGAGAATAAATGGTATCAGATGAACCCTGCATCTTTCTTCACAGTGCTGTCAGGTAGGAGCATCTTTTTTTGATTTCACCTCCCTGAAAGGGACATGCTGGGCTCCATCCTGCCTGTAGTGCAACAAGACCAACAAAGCTTGACCAGTGGGATGCAGAGGAATCTGAACTGAGACCTGGGATTTTCACTCCAGCCATATTTGCCATTGCAGACAATGCTGTGACTGTCTGTCAGTTTAATGTTCTTTGTAACATGAGCACAGAACTGCTTAGGCTGGGGCTCCAGGAACTGGAAAAGGACCAGATGCAGTGACAAAAGCACAGGTTTCAGTGCTGACATCCTGTCCCATGAGGCCACAAAGCCCCTCTCTCCTACAACAGGCTTTTCCCATAGTTTGATCAGCTGTAGCTGTCACTCTGAGCTTGTGCCCAGCACAGTGACCCTCAATTCTTGGAGCACCTCAGTTCTGCAAGAACCTTGAAAGGATGCTACAACCACCGAATCCCAGATTGACAAGAAAGCAAAGCCTGCTGCTGCCCCCATGTGTTACTTGCTCATTATTATTGCCATGCACCAGTAAAGACTGGGATCCCTCTTTGCAAGCATGAAGGAGAGCCAGGCTCAGCACACCACAGACTCTCAGCAACTGAGGCCAAAGATTTTGCTTTAGAAGACTTCTGTTTCTTCTGTTCCTCCCACAAGCACAGGGCCTTCCCTGGGGCACCTTATATGAAACAAAGTATGCAAAGTCAGACTGGACATGTTTGGAAGGGAGACAAGCTGGTGACAGTGTGGAGGCCAGTGATGGGCAGCAAAGCAGAGAGGTGCCATCGGCTGTCATGACAGGGTGTGTGTGCAGCACAGACTGCCAGGCAATGCCCCACGATATCTGGTAGCAGCACAGCATGTTCAGGCTTGTTGGCTCAAGCCATGAGGAGCACGGAGCAAGAGACAGCTCTTGGCAGGCTGAGCTCACATGATAAGGTCATTGGAAAGACAAGTGATGCTGTCATCAACCTGCCTTTCCCCAGTACCAGCACCAGCCTGAGCAAGGCCTCACTTTGTGCTCCTGTAATATAGCGTGTTCCACGTGGTGCCAAGGACAAAAGCTTCCTCACAATTGCATTGAAGTGGTGTTTTTCCAACCAGCATCTCAGCCCCAACTCCCATCCTTCTTGGCCCTGTCAGGTTCCAGTTTTGAAGCACTAAGTTACCTCTTGGAAGAGTTACATTCCTGCTGGATCAGTGGCACCTCTCAACCAGAGGACAGAACAGGCTGTAGTTACTGGCTATCAATCTGCTGCTTGCCAACAGTTATAATTTACCTGTTGGAGAGCCACTAGGGATCTCATGGTTTTGTCCTTCTCTCTTGAGCAGTACTTTGTTGGAGCTGCATATGCTAATTATTCTGGAGTTCATCAATCCCAGAAGCTGCCTGAAGCCTGGAATGATAGGTTGGTAGGAGCAGCCAAACTCTCCCTGGCCCACATGGAGCCAGTTTGTGGCTCAGGGGGGTCGTGCAGAACAATGGTTCTCACCATCACTAACACAGCTTCTTGGAAAGGTAGGTTCAGCTGTTTGTTGTCCCTTCACATATAGCCTGGTTGGCCCTGGCACCATTAACAGCAGGGCCAAGGAGCAATGCTCCAGCTAAACATTGTCCATGGAGTGCCCTGGACACTGCCTAGAGCTCTCTGAGAACATCTGAAGGGAACAACATGCGCTGGCAGGGCTTACGTGCTCCGGCAGTCGGGGATTGCAAACACATGCTTCAGCTATGCAAGAAATCTTTGACTTGTTCTGAATGTGATTCTGCCTGGGTTTCTTCCCAGAAACATTCCTGTTCTTCACAATTTACCAGTTGCAGGAAGGCAGAAGAGGGGGGAGGGATTTTAGGAGTAAGGGAGAGGGAAGGGAACAAATCTTACAGTGCTTTCCCCAGCCAAATTCCTCCAGGAGGGACAGGGTGTGGAGTATGGACTCCAGAATTTGGCACAATCCCAAGAAAGTACGAACTGCAAAATTAAAACCACTTTTAATTAGTCCTTTGCTTTTATGTAAAGAACAAGTCTCTTTTTTTCTGAAGTAATTCAGTGCCTGCTATCACATACACCAGCCAGTCCCTGCCACATGGTGCTGCGTGATAGAAGGCAAGCACAGAACTAGGTCTCTGAGCAAAGGCACGTGATCTCCTCCAGGAGACAGCAGTGCTGTTTAGATCTGTGTCCGGTTCCCGAGATAAAAGTCCCATTCCTAAGAGTGGCAGAGGACATGAGAGAGTTGCAAACTTATTCCTCATAGGTGGGAGTAATTTGATGTCTGAGGTGGAGATGAATGATGAAGCTGGACCTTTATTTTAACAGCTGCTATGTTACAAACAGGAGAAGAAGCTTGTGAGGGTGGAGGCAAAAGCTGTGCTTCTGCCCTGGAAGACATCTAGATGTGACCACCTAAACTGCCACCTTGTTCCTGAGAGTGCTGAGTTTCAGCCCAAGACCCTTCAAGCCCAGCCAAGGACAGGAGGAGCACTCCTGCGTGGAGCTGCCCACGGCTAAGCTGGGAACCTGCTGAGCCAGACAAGCCCTGCCAACAGGAGAAGCCACTAAAAGAGGCAAGGTTTTACAAACATATACTCAGAGTAACCTCCATAGCCCAGTTAACTATATTAAGTATATACCTATAATTAGTTTAATTTAACTGTGGTTTTATTCCCTGCATTGTGTGCCTGCTGTGTCAACCTCTTCAACTTCTTGCTGTGCATATAATTCAAGCAAACGCACATACAGCACCCACCCACATCAGCTTAGTCACTCACAGGCACCAGGGAGAGTATTATCTTGTTGTATTTGGCTCCTACTCCTGCCTTAACACAGGGGGTAACTTCACTGTAATCACTGATGCTACGTTAGTCCAAGACCAGAGAAAGGCCCAGCATTTATTAATTATTTGCTATAGAGGCATCATATTTTTCTATGATGCCATGTCCTGAACATGGATCTGGTTTGCTACAGCTGCCTTCCCATTCTCCCACTGGGAAAAAAACAAAATAAAGATAGAAAGGAATACTCTTTTTTATTATTACTATTTTTTTCAAGTCAGAAATATCAGAAACATCAGCAGGTTCCTGGTGCCTCCCAGTGCTGATGAGGAGCCTTCCCTGTATATGCTAAACTAAACAGGAATAATCGTTTGATCTTAAGAAGCAGATGGTCAAGAAGTATTTCTTTTCTGTGTGCTGTACATAGCTTCAGGATGGTAGTTCCCTGCTTGGGAAGTCCCCTCCTTCGTCTTTTATTGACTGGACATTCTACAGTTTTATTGTTTAATAGCCCATATGGCGGAATGAAACAGGTGAATGATTTCACTCCATCTTGCTTTTATTAATCCCAGTTCACAGATCAAGTCACAATTAATGGTGGCCCATTACTTGGTGCTTTATGAATTGCAGTTTTTACTCCTACTGGTCCTGGAGAGTTGACAACCATCAGATACCAGCCTGAGGAGCTGCAGCCTGGGCATCAGTTGGCACCGATGAGCCCCACGTGGGACAGCCCATCTCCTTGAATACCAGGGCAAGAGAGACTGGAGCTGCTTTCTGCTGCTTGCACAGTAAGTCACTCACTTCCCAAGGGTGGGAAGCAGATTATCACTGAGTGATCTGAAATCCAAATAGTAGATTTTGTTGAAGAGCTTAGAGGGCTGCTTAAAGAGAAACGCAGAAAGACACGAGGAATATGTGTCGGACACTTGTGACACTTCTGAAGTGAGCCCGAAAAAAGAGGGCCAAAGCCAAAGTGTTGAAGAGAACAGTAATTCTGGATCTGAGCAGGAGCTCACAGGAATCACAGGGACAAAAAAAGGAGAGCCCTGTTTTAGATTATGCTCTCTTTGGAAAGCCCCAACCAAGACCTTCATTCACATTTTGGTTCTTTATCACTAAGAGATTAACTCTGATGTTCCCTGGGAAGGAGCTTGCACTGATGTGCATGCTGGCTGGTGCCCAGCATCATCTTGCTGCTTTGGATCAAGTGAAAATGAGCAGACTTTGTGCTGTTGCCCTCTGCATTGACCTAAGTCAGGGGTAGGAGGATTTCTTCCTGAAATTCAGGGGTTGAATGTGTGTAATGACTGAACCATTCAGCTCTCAGACAGACTTCACTTGTTTGGGGCTTTGCAGTTCTCACAATCTATCTGCTAACAGCAAAAATATTCCAATTAATTGGAATTATTGCATCATCCATGCAACTGGTCCAGGCCCAACATCAGTTCTCTTACAAAATGGACAGTTATTGCTTGATAAGGATTTCCATATTCTTTGTTTGCATCACTTGAGGTTCAGCATGGAGAGCCCACTGGGAAGCGGTAACGTGCAGTAACAAAGCTGCTGAGCAGACACGTCCCTCAGTTCACTTGACAACCAGATCTGAAATTATGGATCTGCTGACTGCTCACATGCCACCACGTCTCTGTGTGCTGCTGGGGTGGTTGATATCCATGTAATGCCTGTAGGTCTAGAAACCACCAGAAGATGGACAGGGAGCTTCTGCATGTCCCAGTTGAAGTGAATTTGTCAAGACACATCCAGGTCCTGTTTAGGCACCACTAGAGTTGTATGTCAGGCTCCTAGGAGTAAGGGATGTTTCCATAAACTAGTGCAGACTTGTTGCCTGCAGAATCTTCCATAGACAGTTCCTAACAAAATCCTGAGCTGTTGTAATTTCCCATAAAAGGCAGGAAGCAACTTGGCTGTGTAAGTGCCTATGAAGGCAAAAAAAAGAACAGAAAGGGGCCTTTCTTCTGTCCTCTCCACTTGACAATGAAGGCCTGGAAGGCTCTACATTGGCAGATTGTTCTAAGGCTTTAATTCTTTATCCTGTAGGACTGCTGGAAGGCTTCCTGTACACACAGCAGAGAGGTTGGTATCTATCAGAGACAGCAGAGGAACCTCAGATTTGTCTGAGCAGGGATGTTTAAACCTCAGTGACAGATTATCCCCTACATTGTGTGGCGGGGCAGGCTGGCACGTGGTAGTCTGGACACTGCTCACGTTTCTTCCAGGACAGGACTGCCAGCAAATGTCCAGCTCAGCCTGTGCAAATGCACAAATGATCTTGAGTGATTTGCAGTCAGTTGGTGCCAGTCGAGTACTTCTGTGTTTCCATGTTTACAATTTGTATAGACAAATCTGAGAAGGGATGTGATTTTGAGTCAGACTACTGAAAGCTTTTTTGCTTGATTTTCTTAACAGCTGTTTCATCCCAACAGTTGGGAGAAAAACACCTTTTCATAAGGATTCTGTAAGGGCCTCTCAGCTGGAGGATGAAGCAATTTCCCATCTACATTTCCTCGTGTCTTTCCATGAGTTCGATGAATAATTCTTCCTGATCTTTTATGAGTTAGAACAATAGTGAGCAGTGAGTTACAGTTAAGGGGAAGTAAGCCAACCCAGACTTAGCTCTGTCAGCGAAGTTTGGTTGTTTGCCCTGAGTTTCCAGATCACCTCAGCAGTTGTCTTTCCCAGATTTGAGCAGTTTACCCTGAGTAACCTGTATTTGTTTGACAAAGCCTGATTATTACTCACAGCTTTTGAATCTTGGTAGTCACAGAGAGATTGAGTGGCTCAGGGAAGGCATTCTGGCATGTCTCATCTAGTCCCCAAGCTTGTAGAGCCCTCTCCAGCACACTAAATCCATTGTCTGTTGGGTCAGAAAAGTACATGAGCCTGCTGAGCCCCAAAATCATCTGGTCAAAAGACAGCCTGGTGCAGGGATGGAAGGAAGGAGATGCTGATACCTGCTTGGAGGTGGGGTGCTGGTTCAGAGGGGCCAGGCTCAGCCACAGTCCTGCCTGGGCCACTCTCCCATTGCCCTCCCAGCCCTGCCCATCAATGGCTGTGGCTTAAAAGATAATGTGGATGCTTGGGGAGCCTTCCTTCCCCTCCAGTGTGTGACATCTGCCAACTGTGTTGCATCTAACCCAGTGGTAGCAAGAGCTGGAGAGGAAATACTCTCCCCTCTTGCCTTCACTGCCTCCAGCACCCAGGCTGCAGGAGAGAAGGCAAAGGGATGGCCAGGAACTGCTGTTGCTTCACCTGAGCCCGTGGGGCAGCTGGTGCCTGCTTAATTCCTCCCACCAGGAAATAGGTTTCCTCTCCGCTCTCCTTCCCCCCCAAGAAGAGCTTTGCACGTGGAACTTGGTGCAAGGTTTGTCCTGAGCTTGTTTCTTTTAAAACATAAGCTGCGAGTCAGGATGGGCCAAGGAAAACACCCCAGCTGGGAATACACCCCAGCTGGGAATACACCCCAGCTGGGAATACACCCCAGGAGCTCTGCCAGGGGCTCCGCAGGCACTGGCTTTGCAGTCTGAGGCCTGGACCAGCCACGCCAGCCTGTCAGCAGTGCCACACTATTCCCAGCTTTAGGCTGAGGGTACTAACAGTGGAATATTTATGTGTGTGGTCAATATATTGACAATGTCGGAACTGCCTGGAGAACAAGCCCTACGAGGAGTGGCCGAAGAAACTGGGGTGGTTCAGCCTGATGAAAGGGGGCTGAGGGGAGCTCATCACCCTCCGAACTGCCTGGAAGGAGGTGCCGGGAGGCTTCAGGCTTCAGGCTTCAGGCCGGGCTCGAGTGCCCGCGCTGCGGGGTCGCTCTGTTGCGCGGGCCCTTTAAGCGGCCCTGGCCGCGCAGCCAACCCTGCGCCGCCGGCGCCGCCTCGCCCGCCGCCCATTGGCCAGGAGGCGCTGCGAGTCCCGCCTCCCGGCGCGGGCAGCCAATGGGAGGGGCGCTGGGGGAGCCGCGCTGGGCTGGTGCGTGCGGCCGGTGCGGGGCTGGGCCGGGGCCGGGGCCGTGCGGGGCCGGGGCCGTGCGGGGCTGGGCCGTGCGGGGCGGGGGGACCGAGGGCCCCTGCGTTCTGGGGGGATCGCCCCTCTCAGGGGTCCGGGCCCAGGAGCGCTGGGGGATCGGGCCGCTGATCGGCGCGGGCCGGGCCGGGCGGGCTCCCCGCGCTCAGCCCTGAGGGGCCGGGCCGGGCCGGGGAGCGGGCCCGTGGTCCTGCCGGCGCGGGGAGGGGCGTGGGGCGGCGGGTTCCTGCCTGCCCGGGGGTGCCGGTCCGCCGGGTGAGGGTGCGGGAGCCGGGCAGGCAGCGGGCTGCGGGGCTGGGGAAGAGTTTGGCCCTCCCTGGGGGGAGAGGCGGGAGGTGCCTCGGGAGGGCTCCCTCCGAGGAGGACGGGCTCGCAGCTGTGCCCCCGCCTGCAGCCGCTGGTGCCAGGCTCGGTAGCAGCAAAACCCCGCGAAGCTGCCCTGCTTGCACCCGCAGAACCCCTGGTCGGAATATGAAGGTCGGTGAGAACGTGGGGGTTTCTTACCTGTACCTGGCCCTGTCAATGAGTCGTTTGTGGAGCTGAGGATTGAAGGGGAAATAATAATAAATAAAGTAGCTTCTTAATAACTTGATGCTGTAGACCTGGCAGTAATTATAAGTGCTCAGGCAGGTTCTTGTCCTACCTTGTCAGTCAGGTTGAAGTTAAGTGTGGCTTGAGCTGCCCTTCTAGTGAAAAAAAAATATAAATAAGGTGAACTTCCATGAAATTGAAATGTGGGTTCTTAAAGCACAGAGAACTAAGTAAGGACTTCTGGAAAGGTGATATAAAGGGTAGTTTTGGTCAGGTTTTAATGTGTATTGGTAGGAGGTCCAGTGTGGCCCTATGCATTTTTTTTTTACCACAATTAAAGGCACTTGGCTCGAGTAACTCTGCTGCTTTTTGGGTGACATTATAGAAAGTAGTATTTAAAGTAAAGGTATGTAGTGGTTTGTCCATAAGTAGACAGAGAAGAGGTTTGAAAATCAACCCTTTGTTGAAGTTTGTTTCTCCATTGCTGTTGGAATGGCATCTTCTGGATTTGCCCAAGAAGGTGTGGGTAGGAGGAAGGCTGTGTCTGTGTGTGTGCAGCTGCTGTGCTTTTTGTCCATTCTCCCATCTCTGGTTTGCTAATAAATAAACACTGGTATTCGGGAAATTCAGACGGTCTGGTTTTCCTTCCAGGTGCTGGTATAAAAGATGAGGCTGAATGAGAGCCGGACAAGATCCTTCCAGGCTCCTGTCACCATCCACAGTTACCCAGGCAGGCAGGTGTATCTGTTTCCTGATGGCCAGTCTGATTCCGAGGAGTCGTCAGAGGAGGAGCTCAACGTTCTGGAGCTGCGGCCGCGGGGCCGGGAGCAGCAGCGCTCCCGCAGGGACAGAGCTGCAGACGTGGTGCTTCTGGAGCGGGAGGTGACACAGGACGACAACCTGAACAAGCTAGCCCTGCAGTACGGTTGCAAAGTAAGAATGATCTCTGTTTGCTTGCTGTTAATTACTTGGGAGGTGTTTTGCATGTGGTATCTGGGTACAGCTGAGCTGGAGAATGACAGCACAGCAACAAAAAGCTGCTTCAGCTGACAGCCCAGCAAGGTGGTGTCAACCCCACGCCCTGCCTGACCTGCTTCGCTGTGTCATTTACGTGACGAAGTGCAGTGTCCCTGCCATGGTTTGTACTTTGTTATTTGAGGGTATAAAGTAGGAAGCTGAGTACAGAGATGAGGGCGAGAGCTCTGCTCTCGAGGAGCATCCAGCTCTTGAAGCAAACTGAGCAGCACAAAGAAATGCCATTCTGGTGGGTTCTGGTTTGGGGTGGGTTTTTTCTTTATTTTTCGAAAGGTGTGAGCTTGCACATTGCAAAGAAGGTCTTAAGTCTAGCAGGAGTGGACTTGGAGAAGGAGAGATGTCAAAGTTCAGGTTGCAGAGCCCAGGTGCTGTCTGTGCATGTGGATTTTGGTTGTTTGCTCTCATGCCAAGAGGTGTGTGAAGTTCAGAAGGGAGTGTGTGTGCATGGTGGATTTTCTCTGGAGTTGGAACCTACCACAAAGTACATTTTCTTTATTCCAAAGCAGAGCACTTTGTAGGAAAAACTGTTGGAAAGTTTAATTACCTGATCTGAACATTAGAAGTAGCTTCTTGTTCAGCAAAGTTGTTATTTTTAGAGCCTCCTTTATCTGCAAGCTAGACTGTGATTAAAAAGTTCCATGATGCAAACAATTGGACAGTGACCTGGATGGGGGATAATGATACAGTAGTGGCTCAACTGCTGCAATAGCATTGCAGCCTGTCTTGCTTAACAACACAACAGCTGTGTGGTGCAGCTGAAGCAAGAGGGCTTAGAGGAATTGCGACAATTCCTCCCCTCCCATTCCCTTAGAAACAAAAACAAAACAAAAAGAAACCCTTCTAGGTTCTGCTGATGAGCCTGGTGTGTGAGGAGGCGAGTCTGGTAGGACTTGAATAGGCTGTGATTGGCACCAGTGGAGCCTGGGAACTGGGAGCTGCAGCAGTTGAGTTTGTAGTTGTGACTGTGTGCTCCTCTCTGAGCTGTGGCAATTGCCTTGTTACTGCCACAGCACTTGGGTGAACTCAGGGGAGGAAGATTCTGAACAACTCTTGGCTTATGGCATGAAAAAGTCTGCTGTGCCCCCCCTGCTGTACCGTGCTCTGGAGCACTTAGTCCTAGCCCTGCCATGGCTCACCTGCCACTCTCTGCTGCCCCCTCCTCCAGCCTTTCAGGCAGATCTACTCTGCTTGCAGCCTACCGTGGTTGCATCTACCATATGAGGAAAGGCTGAGAGAGCTGAGTCTGTTTATCTTAGAGAAAAGGAGGCTGAGGGGGGATCTCATTAATTCGTATAAATATCTAAAGGGCAGGTGTCAGGAGGATGGGTCCAGAGTCTTCTCACTGGTGTCCAGTGACAGAACAAGGGGCAATGCACACAAACTGGAGCACAAGAGGTTTAACCTAAATATAAGAAAATCCTTCTTCACTCTGAAGGTAACAGAGGACTGGAACAAGCTGCTCAGGGAGGTTGTGGAATCTCCATCACTGGAGACATTGAAAATCTGGCTGGATGTGTTCCTGTGTGATCTGCTCTAGGGGATCCTGCTCTAGCAGGGTGGTTGGACTAGTTGATCTCCAGAGGTCCCTTCCAAACCCAGCCATTCTGTGATTCTGTGGGCTTGTCTGGTGGGGAACACAAGCTGATAGGGAGGGACCAGGTAGTCAGTGTTTTCCTGCCACAGGAAAAAAACTGTCCTACTGCCCCCCTCCTTTCCAGAAAGGACTTGTTCCAGTTAAATTGAAGAGGTTCAGAAATATTTATTATTGAAGATTTGTGTATTTGTCTGTTTACAGACTGGCACTGATCAATTTTCATGTGTTTTGTTTTACTTGCACAATTAAGCAGCTCCTGAAAGGCTGCCAGGACGTCAGTGAGGACAATTTGTATCCATTTGTGTTTAAAAAATCCAGGATGAGCTCCTTGAAATCAGTGAGACCTTGTCACTGGTTTCAGAATCATCCGGGCCTACTTGGGGTGGAGGTATAAAGACAGTGCAACAAATAGCTTTGTGTGTGCTACAGAAAACTTGGAAGAGATGCAAAGCACTTCAAAATTCCCATTTTTACTCCTGACCATTTGTAGTCCTGGCCTGCTTTTGGCATTGTTCTTAGCTGGGACAAGTGGAGCTCACTGCAGCAAAAAAAAATGGGTACAGAAAATAAGCCTAAATGGCTTGTGCAGCCCAGTGCTCTTGCATGCTTCTCATCAGCTTTGTTTGTTGTTTCTGCCTGAGTGCTGGTCCCCTTTCTGTTTCTAGAGCCCTAACACAACATTGCAGTGTTTGATTGCAGACACTGCAGGGGATGTTTACTGCCCTAATAATTTGTTTTCACTGGAACAAAACCGAAAATTGAAGCACCACCTCACACAGGGTCCTGTGACCCGTGGGGACACCCTGCAGGGGAGGGAGGGCTGCCTTCCCCTGCCCCCCCGTGCTGGGGGCTGGTCCTGCTCTGGGCAGCACCACAAGCAGCCCTGAACATTGGCTGTGGTGGCAAAGGAGGTGTTGGGCTGCCTTGTGGTGTATTCATGCACTGTCTTTGAAAGGAGGGCTTTGCACTGACCTGTTAGGCTGATGGTGCTTACACGTGAGCTTAGGAAGTACGTTAATGTCTTGTTTTGTAGTTACCCAGGTTCATTGGTAGCCTTAGGCTTGTGCATGCAGTTTATACAGTAATTTATGAGATTCCTAAAAGAACAAATCAAACTTTCTCTGAAAGTGCAGTCCTCATTGCTGTGTCTCCTCTGTGTGATATATTGGAGGTGGTTACCTGCTCATTTTGCCTTTCTCATTGGTTTGAGGTGCTGCTGTTTTAATTGTGCTGCATCTTCCGTCCTTGCCCTCGAGGTTCTTTCATGTCCCTTGGCTGCTCTGGGGAGCACCTTGACCAGGCTGCCAGTCCTGCTCGTTTTCTTTGACAGAGGATTTAGGGCAGCCGAGAAGTTCATCTGCTTACTTGCTAGGTGGTTGTGTGTGCACGCTCTCTTAAGCTGCCCTGTCTTTATTTAGCAGTAAATAAAGGAGCCCTGCCTCACCTTTGTCTTTTCTTTGATACCAGCTCTCCTTCTGACTTGGTATGTATGGTTTGCTCTTTCTTGCTCTTACTGCTGTTTGCATCACCGAGCTGGGTGGGAATACTGGCCACAGCTGGAGACCTGCACACCAGCCACCACAGATGGTCACAGATGCATGGAAAGCATTGCCCTGCCTGGGCCTTCAGCAGGAGGAGTGAGGTGGATGGAGCTGCTGCCACACAGGCAAGGGGCAGTTTTTTGGAAGATGAGCAGAAGGTGCTGTTTTAAAAGGATCTGTTAGAAAGATTCTTCTTGCCTCAACTTGGACTAGGGAGTGAGAGAAAAGAAAGAAGACACACAGTATTAAGCAAAAGACAGCATTTGAGAGATACAAGAGCAGCAGAGGAGGTTATAGACAAGTTTAGTAGGGGACCATCTCTATTCTGCAGGACCTGGAGCATCCCTGGAAGAGCTGGGAGATCTCTGCAAAACACTGAGCCACTTGCAGCCAGCGCTTGCTTTGATTTTTTTGGCTTCTTGCACTTGTTCTGTAGCTACTCCCTGCCTCAGTAGTGGGTTGTCCTACACTAACGTTGGTGTCCTTTTTGGATCCTGTAGGTTGCAGATATCAAACGTGTCAACAACTTCATCCGGGAGCAGGACTTGTATGCCCTGAAGTCCATCAAGATCCCCGTGAAGACCCACGGGCTGTTGACGGAGAACGGCGGGGACCTGCGGCCGCTCCCCAGCGCGTCCCCCCAGAGCGGCCTGACCCTGGTGGAGCTGCCGGAGCCCGAGGCTGGTGGCAGCAGCTCTGCTGCCCCCTCACACCTGAGCGACTACTTCAGGGACATCGACAAGAGCATCCAGGACGCCGTGCAGGCCGAGGGCCAGCTGAACATGGAGTGTTGCGTGGAAGCCCCAGAGAGGCCGCTGCCCGAGGCAGGGCAGCAGGAGAGCAGTAATGGTGCAGACTGTGGAATCCAGTGGTGGAATGCAGTTTTTATTATGCTCCTGATAGGAATTGTTCTGCCAGTATTTTATATAATCTATTTTAAAACACAAGGCCTGGCAGCCCACTCCAACACAACACTAACCTCAAATAGTTCAACAGAGGGACTGGAAGGGAAATTACCACGAAGCTCAGCTGTAGAAAAAAAAATCCTAAGGTGGGCAAGGGCAGCCAGGCACAGCCTCGGCTCCCAGCACTGAAGCCCACGTGGCAGTGACTGACTCGCGTGTGTTCAGGGGGATAACAGTACAGATTATTTTTATTTTTTTAAGTAGCTGATGTTGTAATTCTGAACTTGACTAAAAGTGAGGGGAGGTGGTTTTTATGGAGGAGTCAGGATGCTTTGTTGCTTATAAAGATCATTGAGCAGCTGACTTAATATTCATGACCGCTGTTGAGGTAAAGTATTTTGTAGCAATTTAATAATCTTGTTTCCTTCAGGTATTTCTTGATGCCTTGTCTAAGAAATTAATCCTTTGCTGCTGAGGTAGAGAGTGCCATGTTGCTGTGATTGGGAAGTTTGGGGGTTGTTGGCCTTGAAGCAGACACTTTTTGCTCAGAGTAGAAGTGGGAACTCTTTCTCTGAACTGTTTTCTGTCTGGCAGACCACGGCAGTGCTGGCACACCAGGCTCTCAGCTGCTGACTCCCTAGTGTGTTAAGGTGGGTGTTAGACACAGGGACGCTGACAGCACCTCACTGCGTCACCCTTGGGAGCAAGTGTTTAAGCTGTACTTGTCAGGCTGCTTCAAGCCCAGCCCTGAGAAGGGAGAACCTGGACGGAGCTCTTCTTCTCAATGAAATCCTTCAGTGACTCCTCTTGCCATCTGGTGTCTCTGCAGGCAGAGCTCATGGCAGGATTTCTTCTTTAACCAGGGCACTGCTTGTCCAGCACAAGGAAGCCCTGTGTTATTTTAGACAATCAAGGAGAGCAGCATAAAGTCTGGACAGGAGGGGGCTCGTGAAGCTGCTGTGTGAGAAACGTGTCTGAGCTGCTGGTGGCGTAGGAGCATGGCCGAGTGTGTGGGGAGGAGCAGTGCAGCTTCAGAGGCTGGTGCTGTCCTGAGATGTCAGTGAGCCTGAAATCAGTGCTGCTCAGGATGAGTCAGTGAACACTACATGCTGGAGGGGAGGAGAAAATGAGGCTCTGGGGTGTTTTGCTGTAGGGAGAATTTGGAGGGGGGGGGGTGGGGAAATAATAAAGCAAGTTGGGGACTGGTGGTAGAGGTAACTGCTCAGAACCAAATGCTAAGATAGTTTGCAGCACAGTTGTGTGAAACCTGGCCAGGGACAGAGTAATGTCCCATATCAGGAGTTTCTGGGAGCTTTTCTTCGTTGCATAGAGGTTCTGTGTGTTGTTTGTTGGACTTGGAGCTCTTTGTGTTGATGGCTGGACACAGCTCAGAGGTCCTTTCCAACCACGATGAGTCTGTGGCACTGATCCCTTCTCTTCCTGACCCAAGGAAGAGCAGAGTGATGGCACCTGCGTGGGTTAGGGGGAAACAGGACTGAGGCTTCTCCGCAACAGGAGGAACCCCAGGCCGAGCAAGCAGAAACGTGTGGTAACAATAACCTGTGTTTCCTGCAACCATCAAAAAAGGTACTTGAAAAAGCCTGAGGGAATATGATCTTGTAAACAAAAACTCCAAAGGATCATATACTTAAGAAAAAAAACAAACCCACAAACCAAAACTTGTATTTTTCTTCTGTGAAGGAACTGTATCTCTCTTTGTTCTAAGGGGGGATTATTACATTTTTAAATAAAATGAACTAAAAGCACAAGGGGCACCACCCACCCAAGAGTGCTTATGGATTTGGTTTTGTTAGCACAACTCAGCAGTGCTGCTGCCTGGCCAAGCACTTTCCTCAGGCAGAGCAGCACCAGGAATTCAGAGCACAGGGAAACCTCTGCCAGGGCTTTCCTCCCCCTGAAGCTGTTTGTCCCACAGAACCTGAAGCCCTGCACTGCCTGGCTCACAGCATCACTTCCAGCAAAGGGAGATGTGAGCACCCAGAGAGGGGCAGGAAGGACAAGGGGCTTCCCTTGGGGGCACCAGCCTGAACTGACCTTGTAATAAGGTTCTTACCGAGCATCAGTTCTTGATATATAGTAACAAGAAATCCATATTGGTTAAAAGTCTCATTGCTGCAGTTAAAAACAGCCCTTCAAATGTAAACCTGAAGATTCTTTCAGAGGGCAGGGCTGCCCCAACCAGGACCGTGCTCTGCAAATACGAGAGAGGCAGGAGTACACAGTAAAAGCCAGTATCTTTACTTTAGTGAATGCAGGATACAAATATTTTACAACAACCTCTAGCATTTTCTTAACCATTTGATAAAAAGTTCACTAGAATATTTATTGTATATTGAAGAAAAAACAACACATTCAGGGAAAAAATTGAGATTAACTTATTTTTTTTCTTAAAAGATTCGTCTCAAGGATGGCAACAAAGTCCAGCTTGTGCCGCCAAACGGCTTGTCAGGAAACCGTGAACAGCTTCTTTGTGAACTGTTGACTACAAACATTTACCAAATACATAAATCTCTTTTAAAAAAGCCATTTTAAATATAGCAAAGCAGTGTTCTCTTGCACAGCAAAGTGAAGAAAGTTTCTACTAGGATTTAAATGTTTACATTTGTTTAAGTCTTTCTTTCACATTCTGATTTCACTTCTTCCCGTGATCAATTGTTAGGAGTTGTTTTGTTCCTTATTTACTATGTATTTCTTGTGCGCTCAGCAATTCGCAAGTTTCTGATGCGTTAGTGTCCTTTGGGTGAAAGGCTAAAGCGTTTTGCTCTGACGAATCCCTGATAACGTGTATCTTCAAACACTACAGTGAGAGCTGGCAGATGGAGAGGTGATTTGTCACAACAGCAGATAAAAATCTGAAATCATTCCCACTCCAATGGGTCCGGACTAGGATTGGATCCGCTTGCAACTTCATTAATTAAAAAAAGTATTCTTTTTAACCTGTTGAAATATCTGTGCTATGACCTTTTTTTTTAATATATTTTTTTTTATAAAACTTTTTTACAATTCTTAAAAAAAGCATGTTCCAAAGTTAGTTACCTGTTATTAAAAATCTGGATTCCCATTTATTCACCGTGGTGAGTTTCCCCCTGCCTGGGGAGGTCTGAGCAGACTTGTTCTGCTGAGGCTGTTGGAGGGTTGGGGGCAACACGTGAGCAGTCCCAGTCACAGTTCTTAAGAACTGATGATTATTTTTGTTTAATTCATTGGTGCAATTTCAATACAAACTCTAACCCTTATGTAGCTTCTTTTTCTTTAAGAAAACAGTAGTAGTACTGTTTAAAAACCTGCATAGAAATAAAGACTATTGAGATACAGTCAGCAAAGCCATCTTATAAGGCACACAAGAAAATAGACAGTAAATGTGAATGCAGAACTCCCACTCAGATGTACAGCAAAGTTCAGAGGTGCATAAATAATGAAAAATCTCCTAACTTTCCAGAGCATTAAAAGGTTCTCTGAAGTGGTAAGTGGATTCAGTCGCTTTGGAAACAGAGTTGCCATTAGAGTCTCATTTTCCTCCACACTTCTGTAAACCAGTAACTAACTTCAAGAAAGAGAGAACAATTTCCCAAGGTAAGTGGCTGAAAGGAGCTGAAACCTGTGGTTTGTTGAGGTTCCCATGGCAACAGGAGAGCAGGGCTGGAAGCTGCAAGTACCGACTGTTCTTCAGTCACACACCAAAGCCAGCAGCCCAGGAGATGATCCTTGGATCCCCATTCTCACACCTTTGTTACTTGCTATTAAAAAATCATTCTTTTTAAATGACAAAAAAAAAAAATAAAGCCCAAGCAACAATTTAATAAATATCAGGGGTAACTTTTAAAGCCATTTGGGTAACAGAACAGCCCTCTGGTTTCTTCCCCAGAACTAGAAGTACCAGCAGGAAGATCTACTGGCATCTCCTCAGTTTGGTTCCCAGTACAAATGCACACAGAGCAGGTGCAGGAAGGTGACAATGGGAAGAGACTGGACTGGGGTGAGGACCCTCCTCAGCTGAAATCATCTCCACCAGCCCCAGGGTAGTGAGCTCTTGGCTCTTGGGACTTCTGGCTCTCAAACCCAGCTCCTGCCCCAGGATGGATGGGTCTGAGCA
The DNA here is from genome assembly GCF_020740795.1 of Apus apus. Taxonomy (NCBI): domain Eukaryota; kingdom Metazoa; phylum Chordata; class Aves; order Apodiformes; family Apodidae; genus Apus; species Apus apus. The sequence goes on along the minus strand of NC_067291.1, from coordinate 18,009,028 downwards.
GGGCTGCAAAGGTACCTGGAGCGAGGGCGCTGCCCGGGCTGTCCTGTCCCCGCACGGCTGGGCCAGGGTCACCACCACATCCAAGGACAAACCACCACCTTCTCCCAGGCAGCTGCTGGGGCACCATGGGCCCCCCGGTTCCTCACTCTGTTTCATGGAAGCAGCACAGAGGAACAGGGAATTAATTTCTGAGCCTTTATCCCAAACCACTTACCAACTTAAAAAAACCTTTTGTGCTCGTCTGATATGTGTTACTTCCCTATCAGGAGAAATTAGGTCAAGTTTTTCCACTGTTAATTTTTTTCCTCCTCATAAGAGGCAGCTTTAAAATGATGCCTTAAAATGTGTTGTAACAGATTTTTTTTATATTTATGCAGGATGAACTTACACCGGATTTTTTTTTTTTTTTGCCACTTTGCTATTTATATACATATATATAAAATGTATAATGAAGCTTAACCATACAGCACAGAGATTACAATTTAACGGCACACATTCACCACCAGTGAGGGGACAACCCCTTTATACACCCTCTGAAAAATCTGGATAATAATATTAATAATAATTAAAATCCAAAGAAAGTACAGTATATTTAACAAAATAGTAAATATTAAACAGTGAATACTCTACTTAATAAGGACCTCGCCTTTTTTCAAGTCGGCGTCAATCCACAAAAATATACTTTTTAATCTGGTGAACGTACAATACGTAGGTACTTACACCAAAGGTGATAATATATTTAGGATGCTATATACACAGAGTTTGGCTCAAATTTAAATTTACATATAAGTGTTCATGGCTTATTTTTCCCCCAAGGTTCCGCCTGCAAGTTTTTCCTTTTCATCTGTGAAAGCAAAAACTAGAAAGTCAAAATAAGATAAAACTATACTCTACAAAAAAGCTACAACATACAGCTTTGGCTTATATAAATAATTCATAGCAGAATGTGTTCAAAAGTACTGTATATAACTTTATATATAGTCTTCAATTCATTAGGGTATTGTTTTCTTTAATATAAAATATACATGAGCTAAAATCCGTTTCTATATTTTTCAAAGGTATGAACGTAAAAACAAATTTGTCAAACATCTTCCAATTATAACTTAATATATTAATTTTACTTTGTTAATGTTCTATTTTCTAGGCTAATATTTTCTGAATAGTTCATGCGAGTTCTCTATGTCTCTCTTTCACTCATTAAAAAAATCACTTCTTTGACCCAATACACTATTTATTTAATTTTTTTTGCACGTGCAAAACAGGGTTTTTGTTTTTTTTCTTACAGCATCAGCCCTTCTCCATGCACCCTCTGCAATAGAGACCCATGCCAGGTTGGGTAATATAAAGGTCATTTTATGTACAGTATTGCTTTCTTCTTCCTGCTTTTCTACTGCTCTGCTGCTACAAAGCATTATTTCTTAACTACAAGTAACCATACAGCTTGAATAAAACACACAGGGACATGACTACAGGCGAGCCCTCTTGGTTTCTGCAATCTAGTGTGGTAGGATTATAATGCGGGTACAATGTTTCTCTGCAAAACAGGTTATATTATTAAAACAACAATTCCAGGTAAGTGCCAGACTAGATCAATACCTACAGGATTGTTCTGTTACATTTTACCATGGGACATCTGCAGCTATACAAGAAGTTTGTCGTAAGTGCCTGATGATTCTGTGTATGCTACACACACTAGCACATATATATGCATGTGAAGATATATATATGCACGTATGTATATACATATAAATATACTTATGTCCTTATTTATAAATTTAGATATGTCAGGACAGTTCATTTTGAGAACACCAAACGGAGGAGGCAACACTGCAGGTTTATGTCACCCACGTGTCCATCCTCATTCGTTTTACCGACGGACTCTCCCTGTCTTCGGAATTGGGCGGCCTTCCCAGCACCACAGGAGAATGGAAATCACTCCTGGGGTCTTCCCGGTCGCTGCCGTCGTAGGAGCTGCTGGAGCTGCTGAGGCTGTCGACAGGGGAGCGGCCCAGCTCCTGCCTCTGCTGCTGCTGCTGCTGCTGCTGGGGCTGCTGCTGCTGCTGGGGCTGCTGCTGCGGGAACCCAGAGGGAGTGACACGGTCCCGGGGAGGTGAAATTGGTTCAGATTTGATGTTGATGTTTTGGTTGGTATTAATGGATAAATTTGAACCCTGAGATAGCTGGCTGCCAGTACTGGGGAAAAGAAAACCAAAAGGCAGAAATAAGAAAACAAGGAAATGGAAAAGAAAGTGACAATTCATGTGGCTGTGTGATGGTGTGTGGGCTTGTGGCTCAGCACCCTCCAGATGAGCATGTAAATATACACAACTTACTGGAGAGAAGAAACAAAGTGGAAAATAGAATTAATTAACGGCCTGAATGCATTTCTAGAAGTTAAACACAGATGTTTCCTATTTCCAATCATCTAAGTTCATCGTGCAGGCCACTCCTTCGTAAGAAGCTGGCCCTGCATGGACACAACTGGTCAGCTCAAGCACTGCACTGACAGCAGGACCAACAGCAGGAACCACAGATGCTTCTCCAGCCAAGGAGCAAACCTGAAAGGACTCGCCCCACCAGCAGACATGACACTACAGTGGTTGTGCTGCAGGTTCCCCAGGACAGGTTCCACAGCTGGAAGCAGCTCCCGGGCAGATGATGGTACTTACACGAGAGAGCTGAGGGCGGCTGGACCGAGATGGTGCTGTTGCCAGGCAGACACTTGCCCGAGGGACAGCATTCCTGGGGAGTTAAATCCCTGCAAGGCAGACAGGTCTGCACTAGTCAAGGAGTAATCTAAGAGGGAAAAACAAATAGATTTTTTTATATATATAAACACACACACACACATCAATAAAACAACATGAGAATATATGTGATATATATGTGATATATATATGTGTGATATATATGTGATACACACACACAAATATAAAGACTTTCTGCCCAAAGCAAAGGCAAGTGACCCAAAGGAGTCCAAACATGAGAACTTCAAAGTCTAAGAGCAGTTATTGGAGCTTCACAAGGGGATTACAGGACACAAGCCCCCAAATGACAATTTTTTGCATTCTGCTTTCAATTTCTACATGCTGTCTCATACAGCTGCTTCTAAACCCACAGGTACAACATATTTATGCTTCATATATATGTGAATTTTACAGTAAGGAAAGTATTAGCATTTTTTAAGATTTTTCATCTGCATGGAAGTTTCAAAGTGGAACAAAAAGGGAAGAATTCATACAAGTCATTAGAAAGGAATGGTGTTTGTTGCACTGAACGTGCTGCTGACATCCCAGCTGGTTCAGTTCCCAGCTGGGAGGCAGCAGTTGCACCAGACACACACACCACTTGGCTGGCTCATGGTACAAAGCTCTCCATTGTCCCACACCCCATATCCAGATCCAGCCACAGAACAGCACTGGCTGCCACTGTCCCTGCTGCCAGGGCAGGCAGGGGGACTGTGCAGGTCTGGTGGGTGGGTGCCTGTGGGATGGTGTCACCCAAGTCACAGCAGCTGGGAGCCTTCGTGTCCCCTCTATCCACCTGTGCAGTCCTGCTGTAACACATCACATTCTCCCTCTCCGCAACTAGAGAAGTCTGATTAAACTGTCTGTATCAAACAACAGAAAAAATCTCCTTATTTGGAACAAAAAAAAAATAATTACTTCAAAATACTACTTAACTGGATAAAATACAATCTATTCCTAATCAGCAGGCACTGACTGCCTGTTCTGGCCATGATCCTTCAGCAATTCTCACTCCATTCACACAGGGACATTTTCACTTTATCGTTACCACTCATGCTTTGCTTTCAGGTTTTTAAACAAAGCAGCAAACACTTCTCTGCTTTTCATTATTTTGTAATACAGCTTCCTTAAAATCATTGCTTACCCTCTTGAGAATGTAACAACTGCTACCAGCCAAACGTATTTTCTACTACCAGCAGATGAACCAAAAACTGCTTAAGTAGGGTTAGTGTTTTGTTTTTAGAGGGTTTTTTGGGTTTGTTTGTGATACTGTCCTAAAATGACAGCACCATGATTTCTCTCTCCTGTGACCACCTTTCTTGAACAATATTCCCATTTCCACCCACCAACTGATGTGCTGTAGACAGCTTCTAGGTGTTCTCCTCAGCAGCCCACGAGGAAGGTAAGCCCCATGCCAGCAGGGTATTGAGCTTTTCAGACTAAGACTAAAAAACCCAACAACCCCCCCCCCTCCCATGACTGGGACATGCACTCACCCTTCAAAGCAGCCAGACCTATGGCAAGGTGCAAGTGCAGTAAATGTAAACACTTGAGATGGATGTGCTATTCTGTGCCAATGGGATTTCTGGAAGAGCAGACCTGAAGAAAATGCTTATAGGGATTCAGTTTCCATGTATTTTTAATTTGCAATTATGACAATTAACTTCTGGTACTTCAGACAGAAGGTGTCTGATGACAGGGGCTTGAGGAGATACTTCTCCAAAGGATACACGTGCCACTACCCAATTAGCTGCACGCTCAGTTCCCTAAAGAATCACACATCTGCCAGCAGTGAGAGCAGGACACCATTTCCATACCTGAGTGGCTTGATGCAAGATGGAAAGGTTGTTCAGACAAGGACCTTCTACGTGACAGAAATCATTACTGCTGTGACCCTAACAGCAAGACACCTTTGAAGTTTGTGCCTTTGCAAAATAACTGACAAAGCCAGTAATACAGTTTATGGCTAGATAAGCACTGTCAAGTGTAAGTTACTAATTAACTCATCTCTCTAGTTTTTGAGCATTTTTTAAAATGCCTAGACTGTTTTAAGACAAGGAACCCAGTTCCTTCTGGCCCTTCCTCCAGCAACCTGCAGAAAGACAAACTTGCCAGCAAAACAAATTACAGAGAAGACTGTATTTGTGCAAAGCTGACACCCAGTGTTTTAATTACAGATCTAAGAGCTGAATCTATCCCTTCCAGCCCTGAAAAAACCCTGTCAATCCAGAAAACCAATTTTGGTATTTTATCTTAGTCCTTGAACTGCAAAACTGAAATTGCTACCCAGGCAGTGACTACCCTTAGAACACCCAGTGACAATTTGGTGTCAACATCAATAACAGAAACAATTTTGAAGTGTCTGAAAATCACTAAAGGCTAAAGGCTTTCCATAAATTATTGCATTATCGGAAGAAATGGGATGGTTTTTAAAATCACATCCCTGGAGCAGTTTCCATGCTGTACAACACCAGTTTCAGCAGTCTGACAGCCCCACTCACCTTTTTGCTGGTTTTAGCCTGTTTTGACCATCAGCCTATGAATTATTCTGGATGAGGGACACACAAAACACCGTGTCAGACACGAGAGAATGAAGGGGTTTGCCAGGTGACAGGTAAAACTCAGTATGGGTCTTCTGAGCTAGGACCAGAACTATTTGTTGACCTTAAACAGCCATTAAACACAATATACAAATAATCTGCACGTCCAGCAAATTCATACTTGAGCTTAGCATCCAAGTGAAATCACCAAGTACAGTTCTGCACTCTGCTCAACATCCTGCTACTGCAGCCTCATCTTCTCCCTCACCCATTTCTTCACACTTTACCCCCCTCAGGGCAGAGTCTTTGCATAAACGTTCAGCAGCTCAGCTGGGTGCCACGCACATAAATATTTACTGTTAATGATGACTAAAGGGTCCCTGTCAAATTCCAAACCTCAGGAGTGCCAGGAAGCGCGGAGGCAAAGCAGTGCAGAAGGGGCTGAGGGGTGGGAAGTGTCAGTTAACCAGCACATCCATACAAAGAGATAGAAGTTGTTTGGCTGGAAGGTGGTTAACAAGTCTAACCATAGTGAAGACTTTCAGATCTAAAGTAACAGTGGAAAAAATTTATTAAATCCCACTTTTTGGGGCAGGAAATTATGATGAATGGATGACTGCTCCATCTATTCCACCTTCCAACATTACAGACTCCTGTGGCAGCCCTTCCTGCAGGAAAGGAGGCAAATAACAAAACCTCCGTATCACTCGGGCTTTGGCCATCTACAAACCTTGAAGCTTTTTTAGATTTGTCCTGACTAGTTCCTTCTGCCTAGCCAGAGGTGATCAGCCTTAAATGGAAGCTCTAGTGTAGCTCTGTCCCTGAGAGCTATCACTGCAGGAGAAGGAAGCACAATTTTTTTATTTTTTTTTTTTTAGAATTTAAAAGCCTACCAAGTAGGACTTAAACATTGCCAACACAGGGGTCCCCAGTTCAGAAATTCCTGTTTTAACAAATTAGAGCAACTACATTTGAACATCTTAACTAGACTTCATCTGAAGATCTGGGGAATTATTTCCTTTTTTTCCTTTTTAGTTGTAAGAAAGAGGTAAAACAGCTGCTGGTTAAATTTATTAGCACTCCTCTGCAATGTCGTTTCTCTGCAGGTGCATTTGAAAATTAAACTGCATCACAGATCAATGGTAATCAACCTGACACCATCAAGACTGCAGCCTTCCAAGGAAATGATTGTTAAAAAATCCTTCACTGATCACATACAGGGGCTGTGACAAGTAAAGAACCTTGAGATGAAATTTGAAATCATCTCCATTGGTACAAAGTAGGAGGCACCACATCATGAACTACTTCCCAAACCAACAAACCACTTATTACTTATATTACCAAATTCCTTGCATCACACCCAACTTGGATAAAAAGTTTCAAGGTCCTTCAGATAGAGAGATGCACCGTGATGAAATGCTGACTGTGCCTTCCCTGGAGCCCCCACCTCACAATAAAACCACTGAAGAGAAGGGCCTGCCTGGGTTTATCCACCTCAGCTCTTTGGCAGCTCAGAGCCCCACAGTTCCCCCCTGCTGTGGAACTGAGCCCAGCAGAACAGGAGAGACAGGACAGGGTGCTCTCAAGTACCAACCTCTGCTGAAATGTGGGCATGTCAGCTCTCAGCTGGAAAGCCCAAATGCTATGAGCAGTGCCTGTTGTGCCTCCATGCTCAGCTGTGTGCAGCGTGACTGACTGAGAGCTGCTTCCCCACCTCTCAACACGGACACATTTTACAAGCTCACAGCTCATTTTTGATGAGTAAAAGCCTTCATTTGAGCTGAACAGGAAAATAAAGTCAAGTGTCACCGAAACGCAAATTTTCTGGGCTTATGAATCAGAAAAGCCTTGTACCTCTGACAAATGAAGCCACGACTAAAACCAGTGCTTACCAGTGTTGTAGGCAGTGGGCATGGCCGAATACACCAGTCCCTGGGGAGGCAGGCTCGGAGTCGTCACCGACACCACAGGGGTAGCCAGAGGCTGTGTAGACTGAGAACTGCTTATCCTTTGGGCATTCTAAAAATGATTAAAAATAACGTCTTGTGATATCAGTGAGAACAATGGAAAACCAAGTGCTAATATAAAAACAGCTATTTAAATTTCTTTGATTTTTTTGTTGTTAGAAATGCATCCTTTTTGTCAGGATAGATTTTCTAAACAAGCCAACACATTTCAAGACAACCAAAGTGATCTTGGCAAACTGGAATGAAAAAGTAATTCAGACTAACTTGTCTGCTTCCCGTGCATGCAGATTTCAATAGTGTTAGAATTGTAAGATATAAAAATAAATGCAATTTCTTACAGATCTATACAATTCTCAGAAGTCCTTAAGTGATTTAAGAGTTTTTAGTCTTATTTTTAAGAGCTTTTAGTCCAGATGGTGAGGTGCAGTTCCATCAGAGAAGAGTCTCCCCACTTCCCAGTTGTTTATTCAATTTTCAAAATTTTAGCTGCCAGTTTTGACACTGCTGACTACACCTGTCCTGAAAGGAATACAGAGATCTTCTAAATTCGTGTTCATAAGACCTCAGTGATAAAATAATCTTGACGTTCCCATGGTTCCTGAGAAATTGAGAGTACTTGTTATAATGCAGATATGTTTCAAAGCAAATGACACTGCAGTTCACAGAGCAACTGTGCTTTTTGACAGGAAAGAGCTAAACTAGATTGTCTCACGATTATCTGTACTAACAGCAGGCATGACGTGGCTTTTTAATAAGTCTGTCTTTCCCATATACTGCAACGAACACCTGTAGCAAACTTAATTCAAATTAAGCTCTTCAACTGAACTTGCTGTTTAGAAAACCTTGTATTAGACACTGTGGTGAATATCACCAGCCAGCCAGGCTGCTCTGTCACAGAATGTGCTGCTCTGTCACAGAATGTCCTGCTCTTCACAGAAGCAACTTTCAGAACGTTCTTCAAAATACGTTGCTCAACACCATTCAGCCACGCCAGACACTGTCAAGAACAGGATATGCTACTTTTTAATTTTTAAACAACAGATACTTAGTTTTACCTGCAGAAGTCTTAGAAATACTAGAAGTCTCTACGTTCCTACGTTCTCACAGAATCATTCCCAATTAAGAGAGCTGAATTTCAAACTGCTGAAAAGATGTTTTTAAAGCAAGCCTCTCTCTCTGAAAAAAAAATACTTGCTACAGAAGTAGAAGCTGCAGCTCTTTGGTAAAGGTCCATTTCCTAGCTGTAAAAGACTGAAGCTGCTACTACTTCTTCCTCATTTATCTGCAGCTTCATTTTTTCTCCACTCAGATATTGGGAGAGTGAGCAGTACTAAAAATGCATGATTCCCTTTATAATAACAGAATGAGCAGATACAGAAACATGGCTCTATTCAATTTTAAGCTTAATCTTGTGAAGGTGAATTGAGGGCTATTATTCCTTAGCTTCTATCTTTCCAATTTAAAGAAAAATGTATAATACAGTTACTGTAGTAAAATTATCTACAACCTTCCACTGGCTACCAGCTTCTGATCTCTGTTTTCTCTGGCTGCTGTTGAAAGCCACCTTTGAGCCTGGTCAGAATTTGGAGGCTCTTTGGCATTTGTTCTTCAGATGTACCCACCCTGCTTCAGAGCTCCCAGATTTCAAAGCCCTATATCACAGAGAAAAGTCCCACTGATTTTCTGTGTAATTTATCCCTTTAAATCACTTACGTACTTCTGAAAATCTCCAGTAGACCAAGTTTATCTGGCATAAAGATACGTTATTATAGTAGATTTTTGTGCCTGTCAGGAATTGACCTTTTTCCAAAGCTTTCTTGGATGGCAGCCTATAAAGTTGGGATTACTATATAATGGAAAAGTTAGAGGCGTATACTGGGAAACAATCCAGACCAAAGGATTTCCCCATGGGAGATGTTTTTTTTTGTCTGAATGGCTAATAAAGGTGGTTTTCTGAGGTAATTTATTTCTGAATATAACCCTGACCACTCAGCCATACAAAGACACTAAGAAATATTTAGACGTGTCTCGTTCTTGTACTTGGATATTCAGCCAGATTCATTAAACTTTCAGATTATTTTTATTATTTTTGAAACTGGTGCAAATGATGGCAGTAACAGGAGGAAATCAGAGTCTTTATTTTATGCTATGCTACCCTTCCTATCTGGTTTTCATCTTCAGTGCTGAGTTCCAACCTCACAGAATGGATGTTCACAGACATGGGCTGGCACTGCTTCCTAGCGCTGGGATCAGCACAACAACAGAGGTCACACTACAGGTGCTTCGGGTTTCTTCACCACCTTTGAGGAGGACACCACTGTGTTCTGTCTGAGCTTTCTTCCCCTGACAGATGAGCCCTGTTTCGCACCACTAGATGGCCCACGCTCCCCACGCTGCCCAGAACCCAACCCGCCTGCAGCAAGTCACGCTATTTATTTCCCACTGCAAAGAGCACAGCAATTTTCAGCAGGCAGGAATGCTTTAAACTCGAGTGCTTTTGCATTAATTCAAGTTGCAATACACTGATTAGGCGTTTTTACGTTGAATTAAAGTTCAATGCTTGCACTAGAAACCAGACACTCCTCTGTAAAGGTGAGGAACATGCATGACAGCTGTTTGTTACCCCAAGTCATTCCAGTAAACCTTAACAATTTATATACTGACTTACAAAAAATCATTTCCCTTACTTTTGTACAGCTACTGCTCATGTTTAAGGTTAAAAAAATAATCAACCAACAGCATGCACTGATCAAGAAATTTATCACTACAGTTTCCATGCTTTTCATGCAATTAGAGCCTCATATTAGCAACAGGTCCATGTTCAAAATCCAATCAAGGAATGCAATAGGCAGAGTTCTTTGTGTCTCTCTACAATTGCACTCTGATGCAGCATCTTCTGCATGGTTGGTGCAACAGCAGCTAAACAATTTGCAAATTGCTCTAAAAATAAGTTATGAAACATTTTAGCCTTACGTTATTTTCCAGACAGGATGCCAAATGTTAAAACCTTTTGGAAAAAAAAATAATACCCACAAATCCCAAGAGTTTCCTTTCAAAACCAGAATGTCTTTCCACTGGAAAAAGGTAGAATTATGCATTTGCAATTCTCTGTTCCTTTTGGTAAACAAGGAACACCCCTGTGGTTTGATAATCTCACTCAGGATGAAATAATTCTAAACTCCACAAAGGTGACCTCACCAGCAATGATGTCATCTCCTTCAAAATAAGAGAAGTAACACAAGGCTTGTGCTACAGGCTGAGGAACTTCTTGAGTGAGGCCACTGTCTAAAAATATTCCAGTAATTTAGGAGATAAGTGGTCATTTATATTTTGCATAAAAGACAGTAAATATCCTATGCACATGGACAGTTACTCTGTAAGACTCTTTTCCAATGTTCCCTCCAAGGAAAAGTGAAATATTTTCACGAAAAAAAACAAGTTTACAAATGGAAAGTGCTACTAGACTTTGGATATATTTTCAACTTGAATTGGTCAGGTTTTGAGTCTGATAAAACAAATGTATTTTTGTCGGCTACCAAGGGAACACTGGAATTATTTAAAAGATGTAATGAAACTACAGTTAAAAGCTGTAGTAAATGACATTTTCAGCATCTTGCTCTCTCTCATCACACAGTAGCTCAAACTCACCAACTCCAATTCATCCTCCTCCGACTGTACTCAGCAAACAAGAGGGATAACAGAGTTACTAAAAATAGCATTGCTTTCAAGAATGAAAGAAAAAGTCATGCTTGTGCTTCAGGATTTTTATTTGTTTTATTTAACAATGTGACTTGGCCACCCAATTCTGTAAATAATACTACAAGGAAGTATAATACTTTATGTAATTTGGGTCAATTAAAAAACCTGCACTAAGTGAACACACACTTGGGCAAAATTCGCTCAGAAAGAGTTTAGTAAATGCAAGGACACAGCCAGACATTGGAGACACATGTAGACACAGAGCAGAGCAGTTTCTGGCTGTGCTGATCCAATGAACATCCAGCTCAGTAACAAAATATCCTTCACACACAACTATCATACCATCCCAGCACCTCTACTCTATAATCTCCTTCCAAATTCCTCAAAAAGACAGCCAAAACCTGAGCTGAACAGTGTGTTGTTCTTAGCACAACACTAAACAGGTACTGTGCACTGCTACCATCAAACTGCATTAACAAAACCCTCTTCTTGTATCTATTTCTAATTAATTTCGAAGGTTAATTTTCACTTTAATTATCAGACAGTGTATTTCCTACGTCTTCTGCACTTCCTAGAAAAACTTAAAACTTCAAGAATCACTACCTGAGAATAATTATAGCTTTTGTCACTTGGATTAATTTTGTATTATTAGTCATGAATACCAGTAAGAAATGTAAGCACTTCTGGTACCATAAAAACAAGTAAGAATTATACAGAGAGCACTTGTATTGTTTATATCCTGCTCCTCTTAGTTATGGTTCATTATTCCATACACAAAAACTTACACATAGGTGTTGAACATTTCTACATGACAGTGAAAGACTAAGACCAAAGGACATGGCCAACCAAATTAAAGGAAAAACAGAGTAACTCTTCCTGAAAGACCTGTTCTAGTCTCCATGCTCTGGTTGCCTCATTCCTGACACGAAACTTGTGTGCTATTCCAAATCTAGGCTGAACAAACATTACTACCAACATGCCAAACTGCACAGTATGATTGAAAAGTACACAAACAGGGACTGAGCCTGATCTCATTACTCTTTGATGCCTCCACCGAAGACACGACATCCACCATAGGACACACAAGGTTGCATTCCAGCACACCACATCAAACGAGCGTTTCTCTCAGACCATCATTACCACTGAGCTCCATTTTACATCCCACAGCCATTACGACCCAGGACAAACAGGTACAAAGTGTGCTGTTGGGCACGTTAATACAGCTCCCATCACCACTAAGATCAGCCATTCCTCCACAGGATAATGCATAACCCTTTTTAAAACCCACATCCTCCAAACCATCAAAGTTCTGGGTACCAAGGCAGTGAGATGTCAAATCAGAACAACAAAATCCCAGTCTGTCTCTCTAGGACTGCAGTCTAACCACAGTTAGGTCAGACTGCTATTTTACACTTAAAAAAAAAAAAAAAATCCTTACAAATTTAACTTCTCCCAAAGTAACAACTTGTAACTTAGATTTTCATTAAAGAAATGTCAGAATACAAACACCTTTCTATTACTGTAACCTACAGTAAGCAGATGAGACAGTTCCTTCCTGGGCACGTGGACAGAACACTTCATTTTTACAAAGCCAGTCATGGAACAAATGCTTTAACTTACCAATGGTGGCATCATACCCTTGCTGGAGGGTGGGATGACAACACGGAGGTCAGGCTTGCGATTGTTCATTCCAAGATTACCTCCTCCAGGTGGAGGTGGAGATTTCGTAGGCATGACTTTGCCTAAGCCATTCCCACCACCAGTAGTTCCAAGTAGACTTGGTGAAGCTCGAGAATTCACAAACCCATTCCCTGAAAGAGTAAAACCAAATGTATGGTGAGACTGAAAGGAAGGAGCAATAAAAACGTTGGTGCACATGTACAAATTACAGAATGCTTCTTCTGTAAAACTTCCAATAACAAACTTCTCACAAGAGGCTCAGTATTGAATAATCGAACAAACAAAAACCACTTTCACCAGGAAATCAATATGTAAAGGTAATATCACCTCAAGGGCACATCGTGGCAGCTTAAACGCTGAGAAGAGCATATTGCCAGAGAACTATTACTAATAACATCTGTTGTGGTTTTTTTATTTTGCCCTTTGAAGTTCCTCCAGGCTGAGCTTGCAAAAAAGTGTGTGCTTTTGCACAACCCCACTTCATCCCAGCCCCCACAGAACATGAACTGTACTGAATTGTTGCCGATGAGGATAAATAATTGGAAAAAAAACCCCACATCTCTTAAGGTCTCTATTTCTGAAATGTATTCTTCAAATATCTTCAGGATTTGCAGGACTCGAGTACCTATTCTCTAGTAAAATGTTGTGTCAATTAATTAATACATATTGTCTGACTATTATATTCAGCAGCATTGAGGGGGAAAAAATCTTTCCCCTATAATTCATCCCAAGCTCTGGACACAGATACACACATTATTTATGCCCATCAATTTATTTTATACAGGTCTTTCTCTACCTTACTCCTAATACTCATTCTAAGCAGAATTAGACAAGCCAAAGCCTACAGGTCCTGGCTTCAGCACTGAGATCTCCAAAAGCTGAACACACTCAAGATACAGGTCTGAGCTGACACTCAAAACAGATCAGAAAAAAGTCACAAGTCACAGTTAAGTGCCTACTACTCTATTTTCCTGTACTGACAAAAGCACCAACCATGTTAAAAAATGTATTTCTCAAGGAAAAAAAAAATTAAAGACACATTCCAAAAATTTTATCATATTGGTAGCAACAATTCCTAAAATACACCACTGCAAATGAAAAAGAAAGTTGTTAAGCAAGGGGAATTTCACCACAGGGAACCTATAGTTCACACTCCACAACTTGGGTGTAAGTGTGTATAAATAAATACAATTCACAGTAAGATGTTTATACTAACATTGCAGTCCTGAAAGCAGCCTTTATAGTCAAAATTCTAGGAAAAGTCTACTACACAAAGTTCACTGTGTGTCAAATTCTCTTCTAATAGCCTGCAGCACCATCCTGGCATGAATTTTGTATTATTATTCTAATTTGAATAGGCCCCTACGCCCAATCTAATTTTATTACATAATTACATATTAATCTAAAAGCAATTAAAATAAGAAAGTTGTCAGTGTCACATTCTACCCTCTTTAGGAAAAATGTTAATGCCTTTAAAAGCTTAGCAAGAATGGATCAGTAACAGCACATCACAAAGGTGCCTGGCACTGAGAAGATGCTGAGCTACTGTATGGTGAGAACCTAGCTGGGAATTCACCAGGATGCTCACGAGGAAGCTTCCTCCTCCATCCCTCCTGATGCTTGGAACAGGGTGCATCAGGGAACTGCCAAATGCAGCCCTCATTTTGTCTCTGTCCACCACAAGAGGAACCCTACATACTGCTTTATCAATTTAGAAATGAAAAGAGCAAAGATCAATGTAAGAATTGTAACAAAGCTCTTGTGCTGACCTGAAGATATTCTGAGTTTTATAAAGGTCTTTTGGAAAATAAGTTCTTGCCTAAGATCTTGAATGAAAAATCTCATAAGTAGAATTTAACTGGAATTTGCAATAACAGTGTTCTCATTCACATATGGATGAGCAGTAAATTCACAACTTTAAAGCCAGGATTTCAAATTCCAGATTTTCTTTCTTTGTGGACTTCCTACTGTGCCAAAAGCCTGACCATCCATGGATGATCTGATATGTCCCTTGAGTTTTTCAAGGTTAACAGAGCAAGGAGGGAGGAGTTATTCTAATTTAGTACTTTACTGAAGCATTTGCATGGAAGGTTTGGGATTACATTTTCTGAGAATTCTACCATTTAACGCAGGAGTTATGAGGGAAAGAATGAATGTAGACAGCAGAAGGAAGAAAAAGCTTTTATTTTAGCTTTCTTCCTCCTGTATAAAAAGCCACAGTAAAAACTCATTTCGTGATTAAAGTAGCTACATTCCTGAGCAGAAAATGGCAGAATTTATTGGGATGCTTCTAGGTTAGTGATAAAATTCAGTTAAAGTGGCTGGAAAGTTTGGCTGGAGCTAAGAAAACATACTAGAGCTAAATATACTCTTGACTGCTAGGAGAAAAATAACCACAGCCAGGTCACACAGAAAAACCAACCAACCAAAAAAGAGAAATTAAGTTCTCTGCTACCCCAAGGTTCCTGAAACTGTGAAACAGTTTTCACAGAATCATGGTTTTGTTCAATGCAGTCATGCATCAATACCTACCCCTTACAAAAGAGTGCAAACATAGCTAGAGCCAGCCTACGTAGCATTAGGTTGCAAGACAGATTTTGCACAATGGACAGAGAGTAAAAATTTAGTGGACCTGGAAAAAGATGTGAGGGAGGAGAAGTTACCAGAAAATAGCACAATTTTCACCAATTTATACCTATAAAATAGTTTTGCATCTTCCGTATGCATAAAAATTGCCAGAATATTTAAAGAACTTAGTGTTACAAAAAAGTAAAGTCTGGGCTTTAATGTAATAATCAATGGAAATTTATTACTCACAAGGCTGTCAGTATCACCTTTTATATGCTAAAGCTGTGGTGCTCTGAGTTGAATTTGCAGAACAATAACACTGTGTATAAACAATGGAGTTCTGTGCAGCATTTTAGTCTGTCCTATGATACCATTTCCTGTCCTCTGTTTTCAAGTATTTCGGTAGCTCGTGTGTTAAATCTGGACAGTGTCTTTCTTCCACACCCAGCACAGTCATTTCCTGCAGCCCATATTACAAGGCTCTGCCAGTCCCTCAGACATTTCATGCTTTCAGTGGTACTGTCAAAAACAACAAAGTTCTTGCCATTACCTTCTCTGCACAGCATCATTCAGCAGCAGGGCAGAGCCAAAGCATTTTTTCTGACAAAAGGCTGAGGGTTTAGGGAAAAAAACAAATATATATATATATGGAATGGAAGAAATAAAAAATGTATCAAATGTGCAATAGTATGGGTATTAATCCACTAACAGCCCTTTGCTATAAATAACAAGCAGTGAATATTTAGCAAACACTGAAGTATATGTATTGATTATTTGAAGAATCCTATGCTGGGGTTGCAGTAAGACTGCAGAATACTCATTTTTAATATGAAAGTTAGCCTTTTTTTCCTGTTAATAATCTAATAATAAAATCAAATTACAAGTTGAGAGTGAAAGGATAACTAAAAGTGTGATATTTCTTAAGAGTAAGGTCAGGAGCCAGAAAAAGAGAATGATTACAGGATGATGCAACTACAAGGCAGCTTGCCAAACTGGGGCTTTAATAACCCCATAAATTCTACTTACTATTTTGTATAATACAGAAATTATATCAACCCTGCCCACTATAGATCTTTCCAAAGACAATTACTTTACATTTAAAAATACCATCAACCTGAAAAAAAAATGGCAACAGAATATAGAATCCTATGTGAGTGTAAAATATGACTACTGTGTTCACTTCCATTGGAAGAGTTGTATTTAATTCTAGTTCTTTACAACAGACTATGAAAGCTTTTTTAAAACACTTTCTTGGAAAACAGACACCACTGCAAAGATGGCAAGATCTCAATTATTATTTTAAATAAGGATTACAATTATAATTTAATTGGATTTTATAACAAACATTGTCCATGTGCATTAGCCTACTTCTTGTTTAGTCAGAAAATGTTTACTTTTGAAATAACCTCTTTTCTGAAGCTAAATGTTAAAAACCACCCATTTTAACAACTGTATATTCTGCCTTCAGATACATAATACAGCTTAATCTCATTTATTGTCCTGCAGCCCAAGATGTAGCCTTCAATTACATGAGCCAGACTCATATTTCACTACATAAATCACATCAGCTGAAACAATGAACACACGTGGCTGGAAAGTACTCCATGTACTTATTACTACTCCAGGAATAAATTATAGTCATTGATGCCATTAATCTTTTTTTGTGTGGTTCACCTTCGGAGAAACTGAACAGTTATACAGAATTTTGGAAAATAATTGTGGGCAAGCAGCTAAGCAATGTAAAATTAAGCAAAAAGAAGAATGGTAGCAAATAAATATTTATGCCTCAAATGACATCACGCAACCCAAACATCACGTAATTAGAAGTAAACAGAAAATTGTGTTTGCAATAAGCCATCGATTCACTACGCACCTAAAAGAGCAGATAAAATCTAATGAAGAACATGAATATATAGACATTGGGGCAGGGGGGGAAATATTTGCAAATAAATGTATTTCCACTGATCTTTACAAATCAGTACTTCAGGCAATACCTTTGACAGTAATACAAAATTTTGAAACATGTCTAACATGTAAGATTTATATTTTTAAGGCAGCACTTCAGATATTAAAATGCAGCAAAAAGAAACACACATGACTAAGTGCCAAAGGAAATGCTTACTCATGTTACACAACTAAAAAAACCCACTCACTGCCCAGGTTGCTGGATTTATTTTTTTTTTTTTTTGCCTAAAGCTACATAAAAGGAGAGACAATTATCAAAGACACTTAGAAATTACATGGGCCTTCTTCAAGACCAGGGTTATTATTCAGAATGCCACAGCAAACCTAAAACAAAGGCGTCATGTTTTTGCATCTAAGTGTTATTCAGCCTCGTGTGAAAAGTTGGCAAGTAGCAAGTGGATGCCTTTTAGGTTTTCTGTCAACTGAACAGTGGACAGGTAATGAAATCAGAGTTCTGCTTTCTGAGCATCTTGATTGTTACAGATCTATACAAAGCCAGAATAAAGAATGGACAACAGAAGGAATGTGTTTAGAACATCTGAAGAGATGTGGTGGTGCATCCTGGGTTGAAACTTCACACACACAGACATGCTGCCCTATTTAACCCAGAGGGAACAGGTTTTAGCACTGACCACAGGCAACAGCAGCATGAAAATTAGTGCTCCAAAACATTTGTTCTGATTAATCGAAAAAGTAAATTAGCTCAAAAGCAAACACTGTCATAATGCCAGACATTTTTCCCCCCCTTGAAACAGATACATTTGCCAAGTAAAAATTTTCCACAAATGTTTATGTGGTGGGTAGAATTTTGAAAATATTACTAAATAAAAATGCTTTTTCAGAGTTATGACAGCTGCCTATGAAATAAGCTCTCGATATTATAAAATTATCACCAAATTTTCTGTTCTAGACATAAAAAAACCCACCTACCAATCTTTGCTACAACACTTGGGTATTTTTACTCAGTCATTTCCCACAGGATAAAGGTTCAGTTGGCAGACTGACTGCTAAGGGATCTGATCTATTCCAATCAAGGTTCACAGGACTTGAGAGAGAAACTCATGAACTACATACGAGCCATTTTATGTAACATCTTTGTTTGAACTGTCCCCCACCTATGCAAGATGACCTTTACAAGTTTTTTACTCAGAGATGGCAGAATCACAGAATCCTAGGGGTTGGAAGGGACCTCAAAAGATCATCGAGTTCAACCCCCCTGCCAGAGCAGGATCACCTGGAGTACATCACACAGGAACTTATCCAGATGAAGGTGTCAATGAAGTGAGAAGAAAATCTTAAATGCTTAAAACTTCATGTCAAGATTTGGGTTTTTCCTTTGTCTAGAAAAGAGTATCTGGGAATGTGGGTATGTCAGTAATCCATCTTTGACATCTCTCCTATAAATTGTGGGCTGCAAATCTGACACATGACCTTTCACTACATGCAGAGAAGAATTCTCTGTTCCTGAGAAGTTTAAAAGAAAAAAAACTAAAAAAATAATTAAAAAAATTAAGGTAACTCTACATTAAATGTAGCAAGAAACTAAACCCATTGTTCTCTGCAGACATAATTAACTCGATATACACACTTCAGTGGTAGCTGTCAAGCTTAAATTGACAAGTTAGCAGATTTACTCAATCTGGTTATATATGGCTTCCTGATTTTGTTTGCAACTACAAAGGTTTCCATGCACCTGACAGTATTTAAAAGAAGCCATGCCTTATCCTAATAGAATCATAGAATGGTAAAGGTTGGAAGGGACCTTAAAGATCACCAGGTTCCAACCCCCCTGCTATGAGCAGGGACACCTCCCACTAGGCAGCATCGGGCCCTGAGGCTTAGCATTCTGGTGCTAACTAGCTGTTTTGCTAGAGGTACTTCTTCTAGGTGCTCCACTGTTCCTACATAGCCACAACTCTTACTTGTATGAAAAATCTTTCTAGAAGTGAGTGGGTACATGTATAACATTCTGGGTGTGATGTTCTGGAAAGTAAGAGATAAGTGATGCATTTTGACTTTTCACATCAACTATTAATAAATGCGAGAAGGAAAACATTTTACTGCATTAAATATGTTCACCAAGCTGCTGTAACTGGGTATATCTAAAGTTTAATATTCTAGAGCAAGTGCTGCAAACAACTGTTTTACTTGCTTATTGAAAGAAGTAGTTTTACATCTGAGGGTGCTGTTAGTGAAGTCTGATTTTGGAAAACAGGCCTGAAACAGCTTGATAATAAACTTATTTATTGAAAAATACTATGGAAATCAACATCTGACCTTCACAGTTTCTAAAAATGGTCATATTTTTCAACTGCACAAGTGTCCTTCTCTTAAAATCTTGCTTACCTGATAGAAACCACACTTTAGTATTTCATATCTTTGCTGCACATGGCCAAAGAATGGATGAAGAGCTGAAAGTCAATCCTGTGCTTTAAGCCTTTTAGTCGAAGCATTTTTTATTCATGAATTCAACTGCCTGACTTTATCTTCAAATAACTTTTTTCCAGTTGCCACACTAAATAGCCAGTGAGCAAATACTGAAAGGTCAACAGTTGCTTCTGTAACTCCTTACTATGAACACAT